>NC_136519.1:54693795-54743795 GCF_053919585.1 Euprymna scolopes
AACAAAGGAAGCAGAAAATAAATCAAGCAATTCTGAAGAATACATATTATAATAGTATTTATGAAAGAAACTAAAACTAGCAACATATGAGAGAGGGTGAAGAGAAGATTTTCTTTTTTCCTTTTTCCCCTTGTCCCCCTCCCTCCCTCTCTCTTGTGCACACACTTTGCTTTGCCTCACGCCATACAGCAACTAATTAATGATATGCTTACTATTTTAAACTTTTATTATTTTAAACTTTTATTAAACACACATACAAAATAAAAAGAACATTTAAACACAAATTAAACTTTGAACATTTATTTTACGCAAAAAGCCAATTCTAATGGAATTTAACAAATTTAAAAACAAGACTGCACCATACTCCGCAAAGAAAGTAAAAATATATTACTGATTCATCAAGATGACCTTATGCAATCATTTAGTTCGTGAACCACTTTAATCAACTCTAAAATTCATACCTTTGTTTTTGGCCTTCGTCATCACGTGTTTAGTGTGAATTTGATACGTGCTAATAGTTGAGATTGAAGGAAGCTGTATAACAAAGATGAGGAATCTCGATAGAATGAGCAACACACTCATCTCATGAAGACTTGTGAATGTTATATTTGATCAGATCGAAGGAGTTTGTAAAAAAAAAAAAAAAAAAAAAGAAAAAAAGGAGGACATTGACTTTTAAGTTCGGTGATCCGTGTCTTAGAAAAAGTTAGTCATATGATTAATATCATCGTGTTCAAATCGAGCAGCAGAAGATTCATTTGCATTTGTCCACTACAACTTGAACAG
This sequence comes from Euprymna scolopes, assembly GCF_053919585.1. Taxonomy (NCBI): domain Eukaryota; kingdom Metazoa; phylum Mollusca; class Cephalopoda; order Sepiida; family Sepiolidae; genus Euprymna; species Euprymna scolopes. The sequence goes on from NC_136519.1 coordinate 54,694,582, forward strand.
AATCATTTTTTAAATTCACGTTTAATAATAAATAATAATAATAATAATAATAATAATAATAAATAAATGAATATATGAATAAAAACACCTACGCGTGAAAACAAGACTGGTATTCATATGGGAAAACACATAAAAAAAAACATAAGAAATTTTTATTAAAAGAAAATGTAAGTGACCTTTTATGTACTAAAATTGATTATGTCTGACACCCAAACCGTGAAACATAAAAAGCAAAAATTTAGTTTTCCAGTTTTCAACTGAGTGTCATATATATGCAGTGTATCACAAAAGTAAATACCCCCCCTCTCATTTCTGCAGATTTTTAAGTATATCTCTTCATGGGACAACATTGACAAAATGACATTTTAACACAATGAAAAGTAGTTTGTGTGCAGTTTATATAACAGAGTTAATTTGTTTTCCTCTCAAAATATAACCATTAAAAGCTAAACAACTGCTAGCAAAAGTGAGTGAATACACCCCTTAGAGAAAGTTGTTAATATTAACATACCCTATGTCAACTGTGAATATTTTGTGTGGTCACCATCTTTATCCAGAACTGCCTCTACTCTCCTGGGTATGGAGTTCATCAAAGGTTCATAACCACTGAAATGCTCTTCCACTCCTCTATGATGACATCGCTAGGCTGGCAGATATTTGAGACTTTGCGCACCTCCACCTTCCATTTGAGGATCCCCCAAAGATGTTCTATTGAGTTCATGTCTGGAGACATGCTTAGCCAGTTCATCACTTTTATCCTCAGCCTCTTCAGTAAAGCAGTGGTGGTCGTTTTGATGTGTTTGGAGTTATTGTCATGTTATAACATTGCCCTGTGACTCAGTATTTAGAGATAAGGGCTCATAGCTTCGCTGCAGTATTTCTCAGTACATGTTGGAGTTCATGTTTCCCTCAATGAAATCTAACTCCCCAACACCTGCAGTATGCGTGCAGCCACAGTCCATGACATTCCCATCACCATGTAGGCATGACACACTTATCTTTGTACTCATCACCTGGTCTCCGCCACACATGCTTGAAGCCATCAGAACTAAACAAATTGATCTTCAGACCCGACGGACATGGTCCCAGTAATCCATGTGCTTTGCTGACATGTCTTCAGCAAACTGTTTGTGGGCTTTGTTGTGTATCGTTTTCAGAAGAGACTTCCTCCTGCGGTGACAGCCATGCACACCAATTTGATGTAGAGTGCAGCGTATGGTCTAAGCACTAACAGGCTGACTCCTCCTCCTCCTCCTCCTCCTCCTCCTCCTCCTCCTCCTCCTCAATCTCTGCAGCAATTCTGACAGCACCCTTATGCTGATCTTTCAAAGAAATCATTTGGATGTGACACTCAGTACATGGTCAGCTTATTTGGACAACCTCCCTTAGGCACATTCTGAGTGGACCCTGCTCTTTTAAAACATAAGGTGATCTTGGCCACTATGCTGCAGCTCAGTTTTAGGGTGCTGGCAATCTTCTTGGAGCCTTGGCCATCTACATGAAGTGCAACAATACATCTTTTAAGATCCTCAGAGAGTTCTTTACCATGTGGTGCCACGTTAGAACTTTCAGTGACCAGTATGAGAAAGTGTGAGAGCTGCACTACAAGTCTGAACACACCTGCTCCCTATGCACACATAGGCCTAGAAACACTAATAAGTCACCTGACATTTTGGAGGGAAAATGACAAGTAATATTCAATTTGGACATTTAGGGGTGTAGTTTCTTAGGAGTGCACTCACTTTTATTGGCAGGTATTTATCTTTTTATGGTTATATTTTTAGTTATTTTGAGGGGAAAATAAATTAACACGGTTATATAAGCTGCACACAGACTACTTTTCATTGTGTCAAAGTGTCATTTAAATGTTTAAGCGTATTGTACGACCAGACAATGCCGGGCGTCCAGCTAGTATATATATATATATATATATATATATATATATATATATATATATATATATATATATATATATATATATATATATATAAAAGATAGGGCAATAAAAATTAAAGTTACATTAAAAAGTTATTGCATTATCATGTCAATAAGGATGAGGGTGATTACAATAGGTGAACGAGAAATAATAGGGCAAACGTCTTTACACCATGGCATTTCAAAGGTAGATACTTCTCATCAGAAAAGAGAAAAAAAACAGCATTGTATAAAGGTTTTTTCTCATCTGATGAGAAGCATTTAGCTTTGAAATGCCATGGCTTAAAGAGGTTTTCCCCATTATTTCCTTTCCACTGATTGCAATTACCCTCATCCTTATTGACATGATAATGTAATAAAGTTCTAATGTAACTTTAATTTTATCTCCCTATCTTTTCTTATATATATATATATATATATATATATATATATATATATATATATATATATATATATATATATACTAGCTGGACGCCTGGCGTTGCCCGGTCATACAGTACACTTAAACATAAATTTTAATTTATGTAGATTACATATGTATTATTATAGAATCAATCCTCTATTGAATATTATATTTTACGAAAAAATAATTTGCCTGGTCGACTAATTCATAAAAAAAGAAAAGAAAAATAATGATAATGTCGTTCATCAAATTCCACGAGTGTTTGTTTACAATATCACGTCAGCTGCTATTTAGACTTGACAATCTTAAAAATAGTCTTTCTTCTCTTATAGATAGAAAGAAAGTTTTTTCAGGAAAATATTTTGTGTTACACTAGCCAAGGTTACACTGGTAAAATATTCTCCTGTCAAAATTCTTTTTTTTATCTATAAGAGAAGAAAGACTATTTTCAAGATCGGAATTTTTCGATTTTTGATATTAACGGATATTTTCTGTACAAAATATATCTAAGAACACTGCCAGAAATATAAATTAGCTTTGAGTGAAATTTGCAAAAGATAGGCTCAGCTGTTTTGTAACCGATGAGGAAGGAACTCACATGCACAAACAAAGTGACTTATATATATCTATATATCTAAATTCGTATTTCTGCCTGTTTGTTTGTTTACAATTTGATTAATATATATAAAAGTTTCCTTACTTTACTCTTTCATTTATTTTTATATATATAGTATGATTCTTGCAAAATATACAATTGTTACATTAAGAAAAATCGATTCTATTAAATTGCGGTATCTTAATTAATGTTTCTAGCGAGAGAATTGTTTTTAAGTCTTCTATTTAAAATTGTTATTTAATAAATTTTAAACAATAATTATATTGATAACATATTTAATTGAATTTATTTGAAATTATTATTCCAACATAGATTTTTAAAAAACTTTTTTGTAGAGTTATTTGCCTCTAGAAACTTCTGAACATTTCATTTGCTTGTTTTTATTATTCTTTAAACAGCTATTCAGAAATCGGTAAATTTTTACAAAGTAATGGGACCCAGCGTCGTTTAACACCTAAAAAAATAATAAAGATCTACTGCCCCTCTCTAAATTCCACAATTTACCCTTTTCTTTCTTTTTTGCACATTAATCTTATCGATTACAAACTTGACTTTTTAATTAAAAAAAAGGTAAATTTTTACATGACCCAGCATCGTTTAACCCCTAAAAAATGAAAACCTACTTTTTGGGGGGCCTAATACGTTTAAACAGCCTTTATAAATAATATGGAAGAAGAAATTTTGAAAAAACAGAAAATTAACATTTTAGAGTGGAGGATCACTTTTCTATATAAATTTAACGCAAAATGAACACCAACTTTTTGACCAAAAAGTGCTCAACGAGACATTTTTTTATTTTTTTTTATTACATTTTCTCCCCAAACAAGGCACGTTGTCACTTTGATGTAGAGGGCTACTATCAGGGACCTAAGTTACAGGTCTACTATGTGGGGAGTTGGGTAGCAAGATGTCGGTTCACGTTACACCTGAACTTCTGCATGTCAGTACAGTTGGGGAAGCAGAAAACCGAAAGAGAATTCTAAAGTCCTGCCGTTCTGGGGAATAAGCTATTAGAGTAAAAGGCTTTCTTACACTTAGGGATCTCAACTGTGTAGGGGTGGGACTTTGCTGCTTGTCGGGTTTGTCGGGGGTATTTTCATGAAGGGGGTACAAGGGCTTGTAGTTCGTCAGAGCATCCACAATTAAAATACTTGTAAAACAGGCAGAGGGATGCCAAATTTCGTCGGTGGGACAAAGGCTAGATGACAGTTCGGAACGTATTAGGTTGGCAACTCTCTTTTAGACCCTGTCCATGAGCGAGAGACTAGTCGCAGATGCACGAGCTCAAATGTGACAGCAGTACTCGATACATGGGCGAATGATGCTTTGTAAAGGTACAGGATGCGTTCAGGCATAAGTAACTACTGCCCTCCCCTCCCCTGCCTTATCCAGTGCTTCGTATAAACGTTCACAGATTACAGTTAGAATATCTGAGAAGTACGGGCTTGCCTAAATCCATATTGGTGGTCTGACAGAAGTTTAGCAGCTGTAAAGTGATGGACTAGAGCTTGATTAATTAAGGACTCAAATATTTTGGCAAAAAGAGGGAGGAGGCTAATTGGGTGATAATTTAATGAGTCAGTTCTTTCAGGAAAGTTTTTGTTAACTAGTATCACAGAAGCAGTTTTTCAGCAGCCAGGAAAGCAAGATTCGCTAAGGCATTTGTTAAAGAGTTTAGAGAGAACAGGAGCGACCTCAGCAAAGCATATTTTAAAAAGCACAGCCGAGATGAGGTCAGGTCCACATGCTTTTGAGGTGTCTAGGTTTTTTATAATATCATGTACTTGGGAAGGCGTGATCTTCAGATCATCTAGCGTGGTTTCTGTCCGCAGGGAAAAATCATAGAGGAAATGGCTTGCTGGGTCCAAGGTAGAGTTTGAAGCAAACTGACGGGCAAGCATGTTAGCTTTCTCAGTTGCTGTGCAAACAGTCTCATGATTGTTTGATAGTGGGGGTATTGTCGATTTCCCATTATTTACTACACTATTGTAGATTTTTCAGAAATCACGAGTTCCTAATTTTTGCGCTTCAATGTATTTCCTGGTGGTTTCAGTTTATTCACTCTTAGCTGTTGCTATTTCTTTCTTGCAATTATTTCTTGCTTCTATATACTTTTCTCTGTTTGAACATGACTTATGCCGGATAAATCTACAGTATGCATGTTGCCTCTGAGCAATGGCAGCTGTGCAAGTAGAAGTAAACCATTGGGGAGAGTGGGATTTACTATCGAACTTCTGTGTAGGGACATGTGTTTCAATTGCTGCTGTGAACCATTCAGTAGTTTCATTTGCATGCTGTTCTGCTGGAAGAGAAAAGATATTTCCCCATGGCGTGTCTCTGATGTGATCTCTAATGTCTTCCCGATCAGCCTTATTGTAGTGCCTTGTTGTTTTGCGCAATGGCTCTTCAACTTGGGGTCGAGAGTTTAGAGTAATGTTTATCATTATTACAGCGTGATCAGCATTCCCAAGTGGGCAATGAGCATTTGTTACACAATCATCAGAAAAGATTTTCAGAAATAGATCCGGAAGTGAGGCTTGCTGGTCTTGGGGATCTGGGAGACGAGTCATGAATGTTACTGTCTGTGTCAGGGTATGGGATACAGCAAAGTTATGGATGATGCTACCAGCTGTGTCAGTGTAGTTAGAGAAACCAAGCCAATTTCTGTAATGGGCATTAAAGTCACCAAATACATGTATTTGGGCGCTAGTGTCAAGGGAGAGTACTACATCTATGATGTCAGAGACATGATTGATTATAGTACAGTCCTGGGTTGATGGAGAGTGATAAAGAAAATACAGGTAGCTAATGCTATGTTGTAAATTTTGTTTAAAGCATAGGAAGGGCTGATCACCTGATTCTAGTTTAGATTCCCTAGACATGAGGAGGGTGTTACGAATATATATATAGAATATAGTCTGTAGATGTGCCTGTCAGAGTCCTTACGACAAACAGGAAGATAACCAGACATGTTAAAGATGTTAGAGGGGATGGAGGAGTGCAAGTTAGTTTCACTTAGTGCTAATATAACCGGGGAGTTTGCTAGGAGAAATGATTCTACGTCATCTAAATTAGTTCTAAGTCCTTGGATATTTGTAAATGCGAGCCTCAAGGGAGAAGGCAAATTGTTTGAGTGTGTGTCTGGTTTAAACGTTTTTATTTGGATTGAGCTGTCATTTCATTTTATTTCAGTTTCGGATCTAGGGTGAAGTGCTAGGCAAAATAGATGTGCATAACCACCATCATGCAACACGAGTAGACCATCAGCCGGTTCCTCATCCACAGGAATGTGGCCTCGGGAATGCCCACCAGAGATGAGTGCAGGCTCACTTTCCATGCACAACATGGCACTACAAACATCCCGATATTATATAACTGATGATAGAGCAGCTGCTCTAAGCGCTACCAAAGAGTTAGGGCACCTGTACTGTCAGTTGGAAACATCAACCAGCAACTATCAAACTAGTACTCTTAAACCTGTTCGACAGGAGTGACCCAGTCCAATCATGTTAGCATGTATGGTAAACAAGCACTCCAAGATGCTCAGGTGTAAGGGAAGGGAATTAGGTAAATGTGGGGGACGGCATTCATTGCCCTAGTCAGGAAACAAGGCATTTCTAATGAGTCCCTGCAGCTGCACCTGAAGAAGGAGTATGGAAGCCGAGCGATAGGCAGAACCTATCTACTCCTTAAGCAGTTTAGGTTTACAGACCGGTGACTTGATCAAGTCACCAACTCTAGGGAGGTTGTCGTCCAGGACTGAGTGGGCCTCCCACCCCGTTTGTGCCAGGATGTATGAGGCCAGTGGCACAAGTTTACAAATCAGAGTTTTCCTTTTCCTAGATGGATAACCTGATCAGATCTACGGGTCCATAAGCACCGAGAGGGTTTTCCCCACACCTGGTTTCAAGGGTAGGTATTTCTATGCTCCCGCATGGATAGTTAGGATGAATAGAGTATCAAAGAATTGTCATCTCTAGCACTTTTTCAAGTTTGCCGATCGAGGGTGGAGCAAAACGTGACAAATATAATGACATTTGAAACATAAAATAATGATAAATGTAATTCATTTTTATGAGACCATTCTATACTTTCACCTAACAATTTGATAAACAAAACGAACCCCAAAATAAATATGACAAATTTATTTTTTTTTGGGGTGGGGGGAGTCTTTCCAGTGCTCAATATCCGAAGAATAGTTTCTTCTCTTTGTATCCCTTCTACCGATATATCTGGTGATGAGGGTATCACATACTTCTTTTTCATGTTTTTATCCGTTCTTTTATTTTTGGAATTGTTGTGGGGGGTATCCACATGGCTCATGATAAAAGTGATTAGTATAGCAGGTGTGTTTCAAATGGAACTTCATGTCAACCCAGGCAACATCGGGTACCTATGCCAGTATATATATATATATATATATATATATATATATATATATATATATATATACTCTTAAAACATTACGGATATTTTAGTGCTAAAAAATGGATACTTTTGAGAAATGAGGATCCAGAAAATTTCACTACTTATTCAGTCAGTCCTGAGTTCAAACAAAAGATACAGTCAGTTCTAGAAATAGCCAAAGCAGTTTTCAATTTGTAATCTGCAAAAAATATCTAAAATGGTTACAAAAATCGTTAGCCTCTTAAAAAAAATTGACTTTCAAACTATGAACTGCTTCAGCCATTTCTGTGACTGGCTCTGTACTCCCTGTTTTTTTTAACAAGGAGTCACCACTTATCAAAGCCCGAGGGTAAGGGTTAATTAATGCATGGTAGTCAATGGGACAATATCTTAGTAATCGTCAGTAGTGGAAAATTTGGCAAATTGGATTACTTAAGGGGACAACTCATCAAGAACTTGTTCACATTGGACTTGAAGACGACCATATTGTAGTCAGTTGAAAAGCAGGAAAACAGAAGAGAGTTCCATATGGATGCAGTTCTGAGAAAGAAGCTTTGTTCATGGAATCTATGTTTAGGTTTAGGCATAGATAAAGAGTGGGGGAAAATATTAATAGTGGTTTCAACTAGACATGTGTTTTTGGTGAAAGTTTGGTAAGGGGGATCTTGCTAAATTCTCTGGATACCCATTCTTTACTTTGGAATAATAAGAGACAACTTTGGGTCAACTTTGGTACTTTTTACGTCAATGTGTACATAAGTTATAAATTAACATCTTTCTTTTCCTTTATTTACATCAAACTCTTACGCTGATGTTGCTGCTACTACTACTCCCTTTCTCTTATCACTTCTTGTTTCATTCACCCTTTCTCTCACTTCACTTCAAGATTACCAGTGTTTTAATATTATAGAACTCTATTTCACAATCACAAATAAATTTAAATGCTGTGATTAAGCAATTTTATGAGTTAGTATGTCAATTTACAGCTTCCCGTTCATTGGTCGCCAGTAAACTTGTTTTTAACTTTTAAAAAAAAAAAGAAACTTACCTTTTTTTCTTTTTTTAACAAAACTTATAAAACTATTTTACTTGTCTACTTTTGCATTACTTTTTAAAAGATAGATTTTGTTATTAGCCAATTAAAATTCCTTATAATGTACGAGTTGTAAATACCAGGTGTTGCCAGGGAATCTTTTTACTTTTTTTTTTTCAATCTATGTTACTAAATATTTTAATTTAAACTCCATAAATGTGATACTATCGGTGTCCTCTCTAAGTGTTGGGAAATGGTGAAAAAAAAGAGAAAAAGAAGTATGACAAAATACAAGAGGGAATATGTTTATCAGGTACAACAAAGATATAGTAAATAGGGCTGGTTAAAACACAATGGATAGGAAGTTGTTCACCGAGGAACACAAAAGAAAACTGAGGTGGGATTGTTGGTCAAGGTGAGGCAATGATTTGAACAAAGAAGGTCAATATATTTTAGAGTTAGTTTTAAACGTGTGAATCAGTTTTGCAACAGTTCATGACAGTTGAGTACAGTTTGCGGACAATCTTGAGTTTGATAAGAGTTGTAAGTTGGAAACAGTTGAAAGCAGGTTGTGGCGTGGAGGAGATGGAGAAACGAATCCATCAACTACATGACAAACACAGCCTTAACAGTAGATGTAGATCTTGGCATTCAGAGGGTCGATTGTGTCACACACACACCCAGAGTGAAACTGATATTTACAGAATATGTTGGAGTTTTTTATACTTGTGAATCCATGCATACCCCATTCGGTAGCAGCCAATGTGAGAAATGACGACACAGCCAGAAAAGATAGAGAAGAAGGCCATAGAGACATTGTTAGAGTCAGTGATTTTTGAGTGGGTTAGCATGTGGTCTTATCACATAAATACTATTGAAAGTTTTCTTTTCTAATTGGTGATAACAGTGGAGGGCATCATCATCATCATCATCATCATCATCATCATCATCGGCTTTACATTTATTTTACATACGGCCATATGTTGGACAGCTCTTAGAAATTGACTTCCGAACTATCTCTGACCAGGTCTTTAGTCATCCCTCTTTCTATCAAATCCATTATTATTACTTCCTCTCATGTTTTGCCTGGCCTTCCACTATGAACTAACCCTGCTACCTCAACAGCCCCAAAACTCCATCTGTTATTTTAATATGACCATACCATCGAAGTTTCCTGTTCTGCACATCTTCCTATACTGTCTAGATTTTATTTATCTCTGAGGTCATTAGATCTAAGCCTGTCTTTAAGACTCATATTACACATTCATCGTATCATTCTCATACGCATGTCTTCAACCCTCACTGGACAGGTTATCCTTATAACTGGATACCTTAGAACTATGTGAAGAGAAAAACTCAGAAATAAATTGGGAGAACATTCTTGTTTAAGGGAGGTAAAAAAAAAGATGGTTTTGTGAGATGCAAGTTATATGTCAATTTTTGCAGACTGAATGTGTAAATTCACGTATTAAGTTATGTATGGTAATGTGTCAACCCTACAGATAATAATGAATTCTTCCAGTTATTTAAAGACCGGGAGAATATTGGTATTAGCACATTGGTATGCTCGTCTTGCTCTCGTGGCAGTCGGACTGACATACAATACTCATACACTTCATTTATTGTATTTGTTTTTCTCTTTAATATATTTTATTTCTTCAAACTGAATTCATGATTTGACACCAATCTATGGATTTTGTTGAAAATACATGCATATATATATATATATATATATATATATATATATATATATATATATATATATATATATATATATATATATATATAGCTTAATGTGTAAGAGGAAAAAAGAAAGTTCAATTCCACAAAAGGAGACTTATCCGGATAATGCCAACCTCAACAATTATTATTGGAGCTTATACAATAGGACAACAAGAGTATGAAATGAAGACACAAAACTATATATAGGTAGATATAGAATGGATCATTTATTGAATAATGGAATACAGGCAAAATTTGGGGGATAGAAGGGATTCTTTATGCCAGGGCATTTCGAAGCCTAATGCTTCTCATCAGAAGAGTAGAGAAGGTGTTAGGTAGCATGGGGAAGATACGGCGTCTAACATAAGGTTCATTAGGGATGAAAAAGATTAAGAGAAATTATAGAATGTTGGGGGAGGCTTTATTGAATTCTAAATAAGGAGAAGCTTGATATACATAGTATGATATATAAGATTGTATATAGTCTTTAACATAGAGTTGAGATTAAGGGGTATATATATTAGGGTTAAATTGGGGGTGTATTCTTGCTGCGTGATAATTTATTTTAACGGTTTATGGCGTGTCTATTTTCTATGGAGTGGTAATTTTGATTGGTGCCATCTAAACGGCAAATGGCTGCTATAAAATCGCTTATAATTTGGGGGGGGGTATGCAAGGTTGCAAAACTGAAAGGTAATATGCGGCAATATATTTATAAGTTTCTTCTAATGATATAGGGAGTATGATTATAAGGTGGCGGTCGGAGATTAGGATGGCAATGACTCTGAGTGCATTTAACTTGATGCAAAAGGTTAAGGATACATATAGATGGCAAAGTGGAGGAGTAAGGAAACCATTACTACTTATGAAAGTGGTAAAAATATACCAAATAATAGCAGGGTAATTATAATAGTACGAAAGATAATAATAATGAAAATTATAATAATAGTAGTAATAATAAAGATGAAAATAAAATAGAAGTAAAATTGAAGATAAAAATAAAGATAAAGATAAAGACAAAATTAAAATTAAACATTAAAAATAAACATTAAAGATAATATTACCAATAGTTGTGATAAAAGTAAATTCGAAGTTAATGTTAATAACAGTGCAAATGAAGATAATGGTAGCGGTTATGGTAGCAATGACGGGGATAATAACGGGGATAATAATAATAGCAGCAATTATAATGATGATTATAATAATAATAATAATAATAATAGTAATAGCGGTAAAAAGAAGACAGTAATAATAATGATAATAATAAAGATAGTAGTAACAATACTACTACCACTACCTCCACCATCACCACCACTACTACTACTAATAATAATGAAAATACTGTTAATAATAATTATTAGGGGTGCGTAAAAGAAAGGGATACAGACAAGTGGGGGGGGGGTCAGAGTGTTACATGATAAGGGCTGTCCCCTGTTCATGTAAGTATAAAAATAGAGAGATTAGTTAAAATGAAAATAAGAGAAAGCAGAAATCGAACCCTGGACATAAGTTTTAAAGAACAATAGGTTTAAATGGAATGTCCAGTAAATTGTTAATTCGGATGAAATAAATAATAAATAAACTATTCAATTGTTAAAAGAATGTGGATAATAAAATATGGATTAAATAAATTAGATATGTAGGTTGAATTCCTTTGTGGAAACAACACAAGAAAAATAGGTTATTGGGAAATCAATGTCGGAAACGTGCAAAGTCGCGCATGTTGAAACACGTGAATTTTGCTCACGTGGCCGGGATGCATGGATTTCTCAATATAGGAAGTGAGAGTTAGTTAATCGGGGAGACAGTCAGTGAGAAACTCAGAGAGAGTCTGGAGTTTGTAATTCGAACGTCTAGGAAGCAAGACGTCACTTTGAAACTAAAATGTGAAACTTTGAATTCTTGATGAGGAAATCACGACCGGTCGTGAAGAAATAAATTCATCATGTGTTTTGTGATAAAGCTCATCTTTGTGTTTGTGATTTCTACAAAAAGGTAAATTGTATTGTTATTATTATATGTCTGTGTTATAAAATGTCATTACATACACGTCTCGACATCTCATATCCACAATGTGAATCTACATCATATCTACACTAAGACTGTCTGAACACTATCTCATCATTCTAAGAGCTTTCTTCATATCTACACGTCTAAGTAATGAACATTTAAAATATAGGAATAGTTATAAACGAACAATCTCTCTTACAACAACATCTCTCTCTCTCTCTCTCTAAGATACAACATCATATGTAATAAGACAAGAACTCTCACTAAGACTCATATCTTTACTAATAAGAACTCACGTAACATACGCGCACAAGTGGTATCGTCTAATACTAATAATAATAACTATATAACAAGAGTAGCAGGAAATGGGGTTGAGGAGTGAGGGGTAAGTGGTCCCGTAAAAAATAAAATAAAAGAATATATATATATATGTATATATATATATATATACATATATATATACACACACACACACACACACACACACACACACATATATATATATATATATATATATATATATATATATATATATATATACACACACACATACGCATATACACATACATATATCCATATATACAAACACAGATAAAAAAAAAAATAGATGTAGAATAAGCCGGGAAAGTGTAAGAGTTCAGTGAACAAAAAGCCCATGGGTTTAAATTAAATTAAAGGATTGCTTCACTGGGAAAGATAGTTTCAAGAGTCCACCTTAAAACTTTGAATTTCTTTAAGTTCGATTATAAAGGCCATCAAATTTATGTTTTTATGAACAAGCAAGGCCTAGAAAATTGAATACATACTTTCTCGTTTATGAACACGAGGGACAGGTCCATCCAATTGGCATAACTACTTAATGTAGTAGTTCTTATCTCCAAGAGATGCAAGAACCATAGTTTATAGCTGTCCGTTAAAGTTCCATATTTCTCCAAATATTTTGTTAGGGTGGTCTTGTGTAGATGCGTTGGTCTGGTGAATTCTTTATTCCTCCTAATTTGTATGGCAAAAAACTGTATTTGTTCAACGGAGACTCTTGTGATGGAAATTACCCGAAACTTGACTGGTTCAACTGTGTTCAAATCTAAGTTATATTATCAGTAGGAAGTGGCAGCTAGAAGGAAATTGAAAAATGCACGTGTTTGCTTGTGAGGGGTTGGGAATGCGCTTGGCTGGTAGTCGGAGGGGGTAGAAGAGGGATGGGGATATGTCTGTATGGCTGACGGGGGTGGATTGGGTTGAATCAAGGGAGCTTTTCTTAGGTTATATTTTCGGTACATTTAAAAGTTTTAATGTAAATACTACTGGGATGGAGGGCTTTGTGTAAATCTAATAGTGGAGACCAAACGCGCTGATTTTTAAATAATTTCTTATTTGGGGTGCGGGTTTGCCAGTGGGGTTTAGGGGTGGTGGTTAGATGGTTCTAAATTTAGGTTTTAAGTCTTTAGCCCTGGGAAGGGGTTACTAAGCTATTTTTTCATTGGGCCTAGGTTTTATATTGTTTAGATTATATTCTCGTTGCATCGTGTGCTAATTTGTGATTTGGTTGCAATTTAACAGGTGGTATTAAATGTACATATTTACAGGGATAGGGTTTGTTAGGCAAAGTTGTCTGTGGGCTTATGTTTAAAGAAGATATATTGTTAATTAGGCCTTGCCAAGATGCAGGCGATTCTAAGTTGGTAATTTATTTAAAGTTATGTTATGGTTGTGTGTTCAGAGGGTGTGCTAATATTTTATATTAAAATGTTGAAGTTTTTTATGGCGATTTTTTTCAGATCGCAAGTGCTTATGAGTGGTTTAAAAAAAATAAAATTTGGTTTGGGGTGTTGTCCAATAGCCCTATACTAGGGGAAACGGTTAGTGATGGATATTTTTGCATTTTATGGATGGCGAGGAAGCGCAATAAGTTAGTTCCTGTCCGACGGTGCATTTTCAGTGGGGTTGATTGCATTTATGTACCTGAACTTTCTCTTGTGCCTGCAAATTATCTCTTGTTTTGAATTGAGGATGTTTAATTTTTTAGGTGCCGTTATAATCTCGGTCGCCTCTGCATTACATAGAAGGCAGTATTTAAAGCCTGGGCTGTATGACTTGGAGTTTCTTAGTATTTTCCGTTTTAATGTAAAGTCTATTTTGTTTTGTTTTAAATTTCTAACTAGGTTAGATAGGGTAGTTTTTGATTTAGGGTTCTCCTTTGAGAATGATTGTAAATGGTTTGCAATTCTGGCCCTTATCAGGAAGGAGGATAATCCTATGTAGGTATGTATTATAGGGCTTGTGTGTGGTGTATCTAGAGGTTCTTCATTTATCTGGGGGTGGCCTGAGTTTCTATGTTCCGGTTCTGTGGAGCTTATAACTATCTGCTCTGTGGTCAGTTGTTCAGATTGAGTACTATTGCTTATTGGGTTATGCAGATCCTCTCTGGTGTAACTGGTACTATATGTTTGGGGTGTCAAGTTATTAGTTGTCGTATTAGGCGGGAGTTCTGTTACTGTACCTGAATATATGACGTCTGGATGTACACAGACATTCTCCAGTAGCAGCTATTTGGGTCATTACAATTACAGTTTGGTTGGGCTAGACTAGGGTTGCCATTAATTATTTTCTGTGCTGATTCTATTTTCTTATTATTATTGCTTATAATAGTTTGTGCTACATTAGACATAGTTGAGAAGGATAATTTAATAGAGTTTTTATTTAGAATCGTGCTGTATATGTGAGGATGCTTGAAAGAATCTTCTACTAATTTTAAGAATTATTTTGGGATATTAGTTTGGACGTTATTATTATATGGGGGGGGTGAACAAAATATTGGACTTTCTTCTGATCCGTTTTTTTGGGGGGATGTCTGCTCAACTTGTATGAGCTTTTCATTGTTAGGATTATTTGGCATATGATACTTATGATTCGATCTTGCCTTATTATTTTGCTTAGATTTGCATTTAGTCATGTTGTGGGTCATTATGCCTAAGGGGCTGGATATTTTTTTAGCCTTATTCGTATCATACTTAATTGTGTCTTTGTATCCAGAGTTTGCTAGTGCGTTGTTATAAAAGGTGGAGCTTTCGTTGAAAATTTTATGGAGATTCTTTTGGACACCGAGGAAGGGATTGCCTTAATGACGGATCTGGGGTGATTTGTGGACATAGTGTAGCGACAAATTTGGTTTTACATCTAAGAAGTTTGAGGTGCTTTTTTCATTCTCTAATGTTATACTAAAAAAAATTCTCTTAGTTTGATTATGGTCCTATTGTACATTACTAATAGAGCGTCATCCCTATATAGGCCTCCTTGCAGGTCGCTATTGCTGAATTTGTGTTTAAGCTCATTTAATAGGTAGATTCCTACCAGATCCGTTACTGTGCAGAGTCTGCCGTGCCCATCACTATGTCGAATTGATCAGGGGTGTCTTTTCTAGTCCAGAATTTATTATCAAATTGTATTAAAGTCTTTCTTGCTAGTAGGATTAGACTAATTTCTGAGTCGGAAAGGTCCGAGTTATTTTTAGCTAAGATGAGTGCTTTGTTTAAAAGGATAGGGGATATAGATTGGTAGTAGTTGTCAGTGTCAAATGTTATGAAGCTTAGTCTTGATTTGTCTTTGAGGTTTATGAACCAATCTATAACATTGTCCGATGATTGGCAAAGGGAGAAGCTTATTTTCTTTTTTATACTTGGTATTATTCTATCTAATATGTTTTTACTTATTCTTCCTAGGTCTGCTTTAGTGGAGCAGATTAGCCTGATACAAGGGTTGCTATTGAAGTTAGGCTTATGGTCCTTTAGGGCGACTCTTGGGGTAGCTGAAGTGAAGATTTCTGTGTGGTTACTCAGGTTCATGCTAGTAAGTAGGTTCTTAGCTTGGTTGTTGATCTTATGCATTGCATTTTGCGATACTTCCTTATACGATTTTCTAAGCTCTTTATATATTAGGCTATCATAAGTTTGGTAGTTTAATTTGTAACAGTTTTAGTTTTATCCGTGGGTACAAATAGTTCTGTCCCATTTTTAACTTTACGTGACAAGCTGTTAATTTTATTAACTATCAGGTGTGGATGTTTATTAGGTTTCTTAAATTTTATTTTCTTGATTAGATTAATTAGTCCGTTTTCAAATTCTTCTAAATGTTCATTAGCTTTAGGGAATTGGTTTGATTTTAATCCATAATATTTCGCCGCCATGCTCTCTAGCTCCCTCTGTCAGGAAATACTATTTATTGGCAGAGGGAGATTTTCTAAGTTACTGTGGAGCGGGGGGGGGGGTCTTTTGGGGTGCCCAAGCGGTTTTGTTTTAAACTCATGTTAAAGTCATGGTGGTATATTTTCTATCTAACATGAATTATGAATTTATTGATAGCTGCTATTAATTTAGAGATGTAGGATTTCCGGGATGGGGTAGAGATATTTTTGGATGAGAGGGGGATGTATTCTTTATTAAACATATCTGGAAAAGTCAAATAAAGCTCAACCAGGAGGGAGCTTATAATAGTTAAATGTGTAAGAGGAAAAGATAAAGTTCAATTCCACAAAAGGAGACTTATCCGGATAATGCCAGTCTCAACAATAATTATTGGAGCTTATACAATAGGACAACAAGAGTATGAAATGAAGACACAAAACTATATATTAGTAGATATAGAATGGATCATTTATTGAATAATGGAATACAGGCAAAATTTGGGGGATAGAAGGGATTCTTTATGCCAGGGCATTTCGAAGCCTAATGTTTCTCATCAGAAGAGTAGAGAAGGTTTAGGTAGCATGGGGAAGATGCGGCGTCTAGTGTGAGGTTCATTAGGGACGAAAAAGATTAAGAGGAATTATAGAATGTTGGGGGAGGCTTTATTGAATTCTAAATAAATAAGGAGAAGCTTGTTATACATAGTATGATATGTAGAGAAATTTATTATCTCTATTTTGTCGGAATGCTATTTCCATTATTTTCATCAGTATGATATGTAAGATTGTATATGGTATTTAACATAGTGTTGAGATTAAGGGGTATATATATTAGGATTAAATTGGGGGTGTATTGTTGCTGCGTAGTAATTTATTTTAACGGTTTATGGGGGTGTCTATTTTCTATGGAGTGGTAATTTTGATTGGTGCCACCTAAACGGCAAGTGGCGGCTATAAAATCGCTTATAATTTGGCGGGGCGGGGGGGGGGAAGTTATGCAAGGTATCCCCCAAATTTTGCCTGTATTCCATTATTCAATAAATGATCCATTCTATATCTACAAATATATAGTTTTGTGTCTTCATTTCATACTCTTGTTGTCCTATTATATATATATATATATATATATATATATATATATATAATAGAGAGAGAGAGAGAGAGGGAGAGAGAGAGAGAGAGAGAGAGGGTAGGAATTAGCAAAATACGGAATCGTTTTTTGCTTGCAAAGTATTTAATGGAACTACAAGTAAGCCATAGAGCTTACTTGGTAAAAGCTAAAAAAAATAGTGAAGAATGATTTCATGTGAATGGATGGTCGAATGAATAATAGAATATCCAATAACGGTAAAATCCAAGAAAAGTTGGTAAAAATTCGGTATCCAGAAGTAAAAATCCAAAAGAATCGCGTTACTGAAAGATATTTCGATGCCATCCAAAATTCATAAATGGGTACAAGGAAAAAAGAATGAGTTCAATATATTATTATAAAAATTACTTTAATATTTATAAAGTAATTTTAAGTTTGATATTTTGGATTATCTTTGTAAACTTAATTGTAATTCTTATTTCATTATATATATATATATATATATATATATATATATATATATATATATATATATATATATATATATATAGGGGAGTGAGGAATATATGCTTTGGGATTTAAAAGCAATGGAACTTTTACCATCTTTTTTCAATTTATTTTACGTTATCTTTTTTCAAAGGGCAAACATTTTATAAAAATAAATTTAATTCATTTAAATATGAATTAAAAAATATTTTCATTTGTAGAAGTGTTATTCTTCTGAACACTTACATGAGCATAACATTATGCAGTTGCTTGTGATCGTCAGGAAAATATTTGTTAATAGAAAAAAAAAAAATACAAAAATGATCGTCAAGTAGAAGGAAAAAACGATAGTAGGATGAATGATGAATAACCTCCCTTTTGTGTTCGTGTTGTTTTTATACTTGCCATAATTTTCCCTTCTTTACAATGCATGAATGATTAATAAATATTGTAGGAATCGGGAATCAGAAATATCGGAACTCTTGGCAGTATCGGAAGCGATATCGGAATCAGAAATTTTTTCCCCCTTTTTTGCAATGTCAAAAACGATTCTTTTAATTGTTTCATTTTTATCTTTGTTTAAAACTTAATTCCATTACTTGTACTACTAATAAAACATATTCATATATTTTAAACTACCAGTAAAACTAAAATCTATAGTTACCTACTACCTACAAATGTATTTTTATATTTCCGCAAATGTATGTACATATGATTCAGATATTTACAATAATCCAGCCCGCCTCAAGAGAAAAACAACTCTATAGCAAAATATTTAATGATTTAAAAAAAAAAATCGTAATCAGAAATTTAGGACAGAATTGGTAATTGTATCGGAATTTGGAAAAGTATTGAAATCGTTCCATCACTATGAATAACCTCCCTTTTGTGTTGGTGTTATTTTTATACGTGTCATAATTTTGCTTCTTTACATTTACTTTCCTCATCTGCAGAATTGAACACAAATTAAATTGTGCGTTTTTAGTGATTAATAACATGAAATATTTATTTTAAAGAAAATTCAAGAAAATAATGTATAATTTATAATTTATTTCGAAGAAAATTCAAGAAAATACCTAATCTATAATTTATTTCATATAATCTATAATTTATTTTAAAGAAAATTTAAGAAAACATATAATCGATAATTTATTTCTTATAATCAATAATTTGTTTCATAATCTATAATTTATTTCTTATAATCTATAATTAATTTCAGAGAAAATTCAAAATAATTATACATAATCTATAATTAATTTAAAAAAAAAATCAAAATAATTATGCATAATCTATAATTAATTTCAAAGAAAATTCAAAATAATTATACATAATTTATAATTAATTTCAAAGAAAATTCAAAATAATTATACATAATTTATAATTAATTTCAAAGAAAATTCAGAATAATTATACATAATTTATAATTAATTTCAAAGAAAATTCAAAATAATTATACATAATCTATAATTAATTTTCAAGAAAATTCAAAATAATTATACATAATCTATAATTAATTTCAAAGAAAATTCAGAATAATTATACATAATCTATAATTAATTTTCAAGAAAATTCAAAATAATTATGCATAATCTATAATTAATTTCAAAGAAAATTCAAAATAATTATACATAATCTATAATTAATTTCAAAGAAAATTCAAAATAATTATACATAATCTATAATTAATTTCAAAGAAAATTCAAAATAATTATACATAATTTATAATTAATTTCAAAGAAAATTCAGAATAATTATACATAATCTATAATCTATTTAAAAGAAAATTCAAGAAAATGCTAATATATAATCTATAAATTATTTCGGTTGCATAATTAAATGTATATTCTATTGTCAGAATGAGAAAATTATTTATTTAAAAAAATACATGTTTAGTATCTGCATGTTTAATATCTGATGCTAGTGTGATTGCAAGAATTTGAAGTGGATGGAAATTTTGCCATTATTAACCAGCAGTATGTTACCACTGTTGACCGAGAGAAGATTCTATCAGATATGTGTCGAAATGTATGGATGTGAAACTTGCGCAGTAGAGGTTGAGGATATGTGTTGCATGGATAGAAATGATATAAGAATCATGTGATGCATGTGTAATGTGAGTCCTAAGACAGGCTTAAATTTGATTACCCCAGAGGAAAATTAAATCTGGACAGTATAAGGAGATATATGCAGAACAAGAGACTGTATTGGTATGGGTACATTGAAAGAATGGATAAAAGTTCTTAGGTTAGTAAGTGTAGAACAGTTGAGGTAATATGGTTAGCTCACAGGGGAAGGTCAAGAAAAAACATGGGAGGAAGTGATAAAAATGGATCTGATGGATAAAGACCTGGTAAAAAATAGATTATTTTGGAAGTCAATTTCATTAAAGATGCCCAATACATACTAACATGTAAAACAGATGTTAAACCGATGAATAATAATAATAATAATAATAATAATAATAATAATAATAATAATAATAATAATGACCGCAATAGCATAAACAATAAAACAACTGAAGAAACAGAGTCAATTGAAAACATGGTAGAAAATGTTAAAGATGAATTTGAGAGATAGTGAGATGAATCAAGGCTTTGCTAGAGATAGATTATTTTGGAAGTAAATTTTTAAAAAGTTGTCCAACACCCGTCGGCATGTAAAATGGACATTAAACCGAATATGATGAGATGATTTAATGACAAAATAGACATGCTGTTGCATATCACTTATTTCATTCTCTTCCCATTTTTTTTGTTACAAAAATAAATGCATGTAAAAAGTTACATTTCAACATTAATTGCCATAGACAGATGATGATGTTATCTGACAATTTTATGAAACAAACTAGCTGTCCTGACCAGGTATTGCCTAGAAACCTTTTTACTTTTATAAGAATTACATAACTGAGATAAGATTTCTATATCGGCAATAAAACGTTAATTGGGTTGTGAATAAATGTAAAAAAAAAAAGGAAGAAATTTTACGTCATATATACAAAAATCAAAAAGTTTACCATTCATTTTTTTGCTCTGTCAAGGTAAAAAGGTGACTGCAATTTAAAAAGATAAAGTAAATCTAAAAAAACGAATATTTGCATTCTCAGACAAAATTCAAACTTGGAATCATATCTTAACAGGCCCATCTTATCAATTTGCCCACAACACCAGTGTTATTAAAATGTTACTCTAATTACCCTTCGAAATAATCTCCTCCAGCTGCAAAGCACTTGTACGGCTCCAACAACTTCTCTAAGGTCCCATGGAAGTCCTCTTGTGTGAGCGTGTCAATGACCCTCATCACAGCTATTTTAAAATAACCCTCATCACAGCTATTTTAAAATAACCCTCATCACAGCTATTTTAAAATAACCCTCATCACAGCTATTTTAAAATAACCCTCATCACAGCTATTTTAAAATAACCCTCATCACAGCTATTTTAAAATAACCCTCATCACAGCTATTTTAAAGTTTCCTATGAAAATATAAATAGGTCAAATAATGTTTAAAAAAAAAAGTGAAACTCGAAAAATTAACTCTTAGTCTAATTAGTGTCATTGGTGAAAGGAAGAAGACTTAGTATTATGAGAAGGTTAGTTCTTCTGATTCTCTTTATGCTATTAGTACTCAAAACACAAACTGTTCTTCCTCATTGCTGTTTTTTTTTCCCCCAGGTTGAAATTTGCATGCATTTCCTCTTCACAGTCCATAATAATCACCAGATCATCGTCATGCACAATCCAATCCTCAGCTCCGAGTTTTCTTATTGCCCATCAAAATACAGCTTGATGAACACCGTTGAACGCCTTTTCCAGTGTTACATAATAAGGACCCTACATAAATAGAGATCAATTTAGCTAGTGCATGTCATCATAACCCAAATCTGTAAAACAGAATCGTTCCCAGAGATGGGTGACATAAAATTGAGGCAGGGAGCAGAGGTTGAATGCCGTAGACAAAATGGAGTTGAACGATACGAATAACGTCACATTTTTAAGCAGAGAGTAAACTAAGGTTTTTAGATTACATCTTTGGGAAGCAGGTGAACAAGACACAGATAATGATGTAGAAAACTGTTAATCTCAACGAATGTTACCTCAATCTCTATTTGTGCACATCACTCATTTCGTTAAGTTAGAAAATTTAAGAAGCAAATAGCTAGTTAAGATAACAGTAATCTCTCTCAAGTTCATTCTCTCCAAATAAAACCTTGAATAAAACTCAGCAAACGTCTCCTTGTGTCTTTCATGCATGAAAAGTTTTATTTGTTTTAGTTAAGCAGACGAGACGATTGATGGGCACTCATGAAATGCGTCGAAAAGAAATGGTGACAATGAACAGAATAAAGAGACCAGCACGTATAAACATTCCCATATGTATGTAAAAAGACATGTAGCTGTGCATGCAATTGTGAGGCAAGGTTTGTGCAATCTCCAACCACACATCTCCTAAATCGTCACTGCTTGAATCAAGTAGCAAGGAGAAGTCTTATATATATGTAGTGGAAAATGAAAATATGAATTTTGCTAGGAAAGCTAAGATTTCAAGCAATTCATGATAGTGGAAGAGAAGTTAAATGATTTAATTTCATCAAAGAATGACGTTTTTTTTACAAGGGTGTCACCATTTATTAAGGCCCAGAGGCCACTCGGAGATAAGGGTTAAAAATGGTACAGTGGTCAAAGGGACAATATCATAGTAATCGTAAGAAGTGTAAATTTGGTAAGTTGGATTATTTAAGGGACATGGCTCATCAAGAACTTGTTTATGTTGGACTTGAAGATGGCCATATTGTAGTCATATTGAAAGCAGATAAATGGAAGAGAGTTCCACAGGTGTGCAGTTCTAATAAAGAAGCTTTGTCCATGGAATCTACGTTTAGGTTTAGGCACAGATAAAGTGAGGGAAATTATTGATAGTGTTTTCAGCCAGACGACCGTTTCTCATGAATGTTTGGCAAGGGGGGGACCATAGATTGGAGCTACTTCCTTTTTCTTCTTCCAACAAACGCGTTTGTTTGGGAAAAAAACATTTTTTTTGGACTGCCCTATCTCCATCCATCTCTTCCACCTCCACACAAGGGAACCATGGTCTTCAGGTTGGAAAATTCATGTTGGTTTCATCTTCTTTTGTCATTAGCTACTCACATTTTGAAATAAAAGAGATAAGATATAAATGTTCATCCGTCGGAAGGATGATTGTCTGGTCATCCTAGCGATGATGGATGACCAATGCTGAAGCCGCACACAATACCCCACGTGATATGATCAATCGATGAAGAGAAACATTTGATGAATGAATGTCATCTGGCTACCTTGTTCGTATGATTTGACCCCATTAGATTATTTTCTTTGGGAAATGTAAAATCCTATGTTTACACTGATAAACCAGACACAAGAGACCACTTAGAAGACAACAATCGATATGTATGGCCAAAATACAGCCTGATATAATGTGTAAAGTTGTGAAAGCTGTACCTCTACATTATGCCATAGATGTGCAATTGTATTTAAATAATAAATACCAAAAATTAATCTTTGGAATAAACCACATATTTGTATAATAAAAATATTTTTCTGTGATTTATTTTAATTTAAAGTTAGTCACCTCTAAAAGACACACTCTCTCTCTCTCTCTCTCTCTCTCTATATATATATATATATATATATATATATATATATATATATATATATATATATATATTAAAATACAAGATGGCGTAATGGTAAAATATAAAGGTAACTGCAGCTTCTCTTCCAAATTTTCGGATTCTGACCACGTCGTATCAGATTTTAATGCCT
This sequence comes from Euprymna scolopes, assembly GCF_053919585.1. NCBI lineage: Eukaryota > Metazoa > Mollusca > Cephalopoda > Sepiida > Sepiolidae > Euprymna > Euprymna scolopes. Next base: position 54,718,263 of record NC_136519.1, read on the forward strand.
TTTGGTGGATTGAAAAATAGATTCACTAATTGATATAATAATTAAGTGATTGATTTTGCGTTACGAAACAGACTCTGTCAAGAAATGTAAGGATCAATTGATGTAAAGGAATAAAATATAAAAATTGTCAACATCATGTATTTTAGAATATAAATTTTTGTCATAAATTTTATATATATATATTGTTAAGTTTGCAGGTTGAAACAAGTAACGTAGAATGCAATACAAATGACGACTCAACAAACAAAGGTAGATCAAATAAGAAGTGTATTAGGAAAAAATATATTTACAGGATATTTACATAATGGTGTCAAATAAGAGAGTCTTTGCTGGAGAAACATATCTGCTCTCGGCGGCCTTCGGTGGCTTCTGGTGAACACACACTCAGACTAACTGAGTCTTCCTATTTATGTGTAATTACTATCCACATATGCAAATGAATGTGTGCCACCACAACACCCTCCTCCCAAGATTTGAAGTCGCACAGATTTCAATATCTTTTTCTCTTGGGATTTAACATTAATGGTTCATTAAACTTTCTTTTTCTACCTGATCTTTGGGGTTCAGGTGTATATTGAGGCGGTTCCAAATTAAAGGATGATGTCCATGGTTTCCTCCTCTTCGACTGCTGTTGTATAATCACCATCTTGAATGTAGCGTTTTTTTATTTTGTTCAGGTGCCTTTTATGTATATTTTGTGGACCTTTAATCATGTATGTACAATTACCAATGCGTTTATCCACTACTCCACATTCCCAGTAAGAAGTGTTATTCCTGTAGCACTTGAAATATACTCGATCTGCCGAGTTATATTTCTTTCTTATCATGTGTGTAGTGTTTCGGACAATTGTCTGTCTTGGCAATAGTTTATCAAACGCTGATTTCACCTTTCTGGCAAACATTAAATCAGCTGGTGATATGTTTGACGGGGTATTAGGGTGCAGTGTTATCCTATATATTTGCAAAAATGGTTGCAAAGCTTTTTCCGTTGGTATCCCAATGGATTTTTTCAACGCTCGTTTTAACGTGTCCACGAACCTCTCTGCGAGGCCGTTTGATCTTGGATGATACGGCGGAGTAGTGATATGCTTTACTTGGAACATGTCACAAAATTCCTTAAAGTCTGTGGATGTGAATTGAGTTTCATTGTCAGTGACCAGTGCGTCTGGTACACCAAATCGTGCAAATAACTCGTGTAGGAATCCTATTGAGTTGCTCGTTGTTGGATTCCTGCAACGCATTACCTCAGGCCATTTTGTATAACTATCTACTACAATTAAGTAGTAAATTTCTCCTACTGGACCAGCGAAGTCTATGTGGATTCTCGACCATGGGTGGTCGGTTTTCGGACAAGGTTTGTGTACTATAGGTTGGGATTTTGCCGCTAACTGGCATCCTTCACATCTATTTATTGTTATAGCTATGTCGACGTTCATGTTACGCCAGTATACGTAGCTTCTCATTAGAGACTTCATCCGATTTATCCCCGGATGTCCTGTGTGGAAATCTCTCAAAATCCTCTTCTGCAACGTTTTAGGTATTACTACTCTCTCGCTATATAATAACACATCGTTACATATGGAAAAAAATTCCTGAACCTTTTTGTCATTTATAATTTTTTCTTTTATATGATTTATATATTCATCTTTATCGGCTTCTCTTTTAATGTCCGACAATGTTACCGGTAGTTCTTTAATGATGTTTGTGACCATATTTTTCACTTCGACATTTGGTCGAATTGCTGCAATCACTGATTCTTCCAAATTATGTTTCTGTGGTATCAGTCGTGAAAGTCCATCCGCATGGCAAATCTTTTTCGATGCTAGATGTTGTAGCTGGAAATCGTAATTCAGTAGGATCGTACCCCAGCGTAGCAATTTATTTGCGGTATATACAGGCAATCCTTTTTTTTTTTAGCTGTAGATTGTGACTAATGGTTTATGGTCGGTTTCAAGTATAAAATGTCTACCATATAAATATCGGTGGAATTTAGTCACTGCAAAGATTATACTCAACGCTTCTTTTTCAATCTGTGAATACGCCTTCTCTGCTGGAAGCAACGTTCTTGAAGCGTAAGCTATCGGCTTTCTAGATCCATTAGGCATAATATGTTGAATGCATGCTCCTATGCCGTAGGAACTAGCATCACTAGCGACGACTATATTTAATTTTGTGTCATAGTGAGTTAGAAATAATCCAGATGTTAGTGCGCTCTTTATTTTGTCAAAAGTGGTTTGACATTCTTGCGTCCAGTTCCAAGGTGTGTCCTTTTTTAGCAGCTCATTTAAGGGAGCTCGCAAATTATGCATCCCTTCAATAAAAGATTGGTAATAATTTGCGAGTCCTAAGAAACTCTGCAAGGTTGTTGCATTATTAGGTGCTGGCATGTTTTTTATTGCCGCAGATCTTTCTGGGTCTGGACGTCACCCATGTTTATTTATTATATGTCCAAGATACTTAATTTCGCTCATACAAACGTCGCATTTATTTTCTTTTACTTTAAACCCGAATTCTTGTATTCGAGTGAATACTTGTTTTAAATGCTCCTTATGTTCTTCAAGGGATTTGCTTCTGATAACAATGTCGTCCAGGTATGTACATGCGCACTCAATACCACTTAGCATGGTGTCCATCGCTTGTTGAAAAATGACAGGCACTACTTTGATGCCAAAAGGCAACCGGTTGTATTTGTACAATCCCTTATGCGTGTTGATGCATAGTATTTTTGAGCAATTCTCCTCGACCGGTATTTGTAAATACGTGTTGCTCAAGTCTATCTTGGAGAAGATATTACCACCATTCAACTTTGTGAATATTTCCTCTGGGCTTGGTAGAGGGTAATGGTAATCTTGTAATATGGAGTTTAGACCTGTCGAAAAGTCTGCGCACACTCTGATTTCATCATTCTTTTTTTTCACATATACGGTGGGGGCTGCCCAGTCGCTATGTTCTATTTTTTATAGTATTCCTGTTCCAATCTGTCTAATTCTTTATTAATCTTTTCCAACCCAGCGAACGGAACGTTTCGCTTTTTTCTAAAAATTGGGCTGGAGTTTTCTTTAAGTTCAAACGAAGCCTTAAATTTATTGCAACGACCTAATTTAGTCATAAATACATCAAGGAATATTTTTTAAGTCCTCTTTTATATTTTCTGTTGTTGGAGTAGTACATTCTATTTTTTTACAGAATGTATTAATTGGCTTATACCAAAGTTCAAATTTCTCAATTAAATCTATTCCAAACAGGTTTTCGCTATTTTTCAATACGAACATTTTTAATTTCTTTGTAATCCCTTTCAATTTTATCGGAAGGATAACTTATTCAAATTTTATCTCACCACCAGTTACCGTTCGAACTGATTTACTTGTTTTCATCATGGTTGGTTTACCCAACTTTTTCCATGTATTCAAGTTTATTATAGAAATATCGGATCCTGAATCCAGTTGTAATTTTATTGGCATTTTAAATATTTCCACTTTTATGTATTTTCACCGATTTTTGTCTAATTTTTCATTTGATTTTGTTTGCTGTACTCTCTTTCTGGTGAAACCTTTATATCTGCAACAATCGCTTTTGTGTCAAACTTTCTTGCAAATGTAGCATTTTTCTTCTTATAAGGGCAATTCGATTCCCAATGTCTTTCTGCGCATCTCTTACAGTTATATCTAGGAAGAGACTTGTTATATTCTTTACTATAATTATAATTATTATATTTGGAATATCTTGTTCCGTTTTCACTGCTTTTATTTGTATAGTTCTTGGTTGGTGTGTATGGTTTTCTAACCTTTCTTACATATGCCACTCCGGATTCTTCTATCTTTTTTTAATCCTTTTTTAGTGTAATGGCCCTTTCACAATCCTCTGCTAATTTCTGAAGTGTTAAATCTTGCTCAGATTCCAGCTTAGACAACACTTGTCTGCGTATTTCTGCATTTTTCGTGGAGACTAACTCTTGTGCGAAGATTAGGCATTTGAAATCTTCTACTGTTAGTTTCGCTAGCTTAAAATTATCACAGTTTTTATTGACAACTGATGCGTATGTCAAATAATCTTGGTTGTCCATCTTCCTTAGATTCATACACAACCACCTCTTATGAAAAAGAGATATATTCGGATTAAATAATTCTTTTAGTAATTTTACAGCTTCCATGAAATCTACTTCCGTAGTTTTTTTAGGTAGTATATAATCTACGAATTTGCTGTGTTCTCTTACACCCAACTTCCTGAGTAAGAGGCTCACTTTCTGGCTATTTGGCCAACTTTTGCAGTCCAGTTGAAAGACATCCTCGTATCTTGTATAGTATGCTTCAAAAGTCTTTTCTTCCTCCCGCACATAATTAAATGTGTCCATACTATTAAATATAGTTGTATGCGAGAAATTAGTACTGTCGACATTTTCTCGATTAGTCTTTAATAGTTCCAGTGTTTTAGCAAAACGTTCATTTTGCCTTTCTTCATATTCAAATTGTAATTTCTTCTGCCTTTCTTCTTGTTCAAGTTGTAATTTCTTCTGCCTTTCTTCTTGTTCAAATTGTAATTTCTTCTGCCTTTCTTCTTGTTCCATTTGCCATTTCAATAATTTCTCCTCTCTACGTGCATCTAGCTCGGATTGCGCCTTTTGTTGCGTCTGCAAAAATTGCATTAACATTCTAGATAAATCTTCCATTTTTTTTTTTTGTATCCTTCAGTAGCAGTAATGCAGTTACGAAGAAAAATTGTACAATTTCACATGCAACACAATATCCGTACCATATAAAATGGCTTTTGTTACAAAAAAAATTGTTCATGGTTCCTGTTTTCAATAGTAATATCACTGCTCGACTAATATTTTCTCACTTCGCTAGCGAGTCAAGCTCATCCAACCACAACATAAGAAGTGAGGCTTTTGCTGAAGCCACAAAATACGATTTACTTTTCCGTTTTAGGCATTTCCTAATAAATAACAGCCGAACTTAAGTACAACTCTTTTCATAGAAAAAAAAAGTTTTTCAACTCGAGTCACAATTGAAAAAAATAAAATGTATGGACTACATTTAAATTTTTGTTTTTTTTTTCGTGACGTTTTACTGTCTTATATCCGTTATCCAGTGACAACTTTAGTTTAAAAAAAAAATCTTTCCTTGATTTTAGTTTAACTGCGGTATTTTTTTTTTTTTTTAAATACCGAAGAGAAAAATTTGGTTTACAAAAAAGTCTTTAGTTGGTATTTACAGCAATATAGAAAATCCACTGGTGAACTTTTTTTTCTTCGTATGTTACTTCCTTGTAATTTAGTAATACGAATCTGTTTGTCGTTTTACAAAAATTCACTTTTACAGTTTGTTATTTTTTTTAAAAGATGGATTGCACGGGAAACTGCGTAAATCGTCGCTTTTTTTTTTTTTTTTTTGCCACATTCGAGTTTTTCTTTTTTCTTTGAGACTCCAATTAAAGGTTTTGGTTTGTCTCTTTTTTTCCGACTAGTATTTTAGTAAATAAAATACTATTAATCGAGGTTACTTTTTTTTTTTTAACCTGAATGTAGTTTTTGTTCTTGGAATTTTGGAAACAACCGTTTCTTTCTTTTAGTGTTGTACTTCGCGAGGAAAATATTTTACAGTTTTCCAATGTTCACTGAATTATTCATTTTTTCCGCTTGAGTCGAACTTCTCTTTAGCGTAAAATCCGTTTTTACGACTATTTCGTTCGTCAAAACTTGTATTCCTTAGAAAGGTCAACCGTTGTGTTGTACTTTTTTTTTTTAGTGAGTTCTATCCATTTCTTCGTCAAACTGTTATATTTCACGTACATCCTCGTCGTCACTGTTAAGTTTGCAGGTTGAAACAAGTAATGTAGAATGCAATACAAATGACGACTCAACAAACAACGGTAGATCAAATAAGAAGTGCATTAGGAGAAGGTATATTTACAGGATATTTACATAATGGTGTCAAATAAGAGAGTCTTTGCTGGAGAAACATATCTGCTCTCGGCGGCCTTCGGTGGCTTCTGGTGAACACACACTCAGACTAACTGAGTCTTCCTATTTATGTGTAATTACTATCCACATATGCAAATGAATGTGTGCCACCACAACATATATATATGTATATTTATATATAAATTTTTGTCATAAATTTTATATATATATATATATATATATATATATATATATATATATATATATATTCCAATATGTTTACAATTCTGATATAATTACCAATATTTTTCCTAATTCTGATTCAATTACCGATGATACCTTAAATTACCGATTCCAATAATCGATTCCGATTTTTAAAAAATTCTTTAATATATTAGTTGCAGAGTTTTTTTTTGTTTTATTTTCAGGTTACCGTAAAAAACATGTATTATATGCATATATTTTCACAGATGTACTTTTAAAGTGATCTATAGATTTTAGTTTTTACTGGTAATGCAAAATCAATAAATATTTACCATTTCATCATTAATATGAATCGTGGAAAATTAAGTTTTAAACAAGATAAAACCTAAAAGTAAGCAATTAAAGACATTGTTTTTGGCATCGGAAAATAGGCACTCATTTTTCCGATTCTGATACTGATTCTGATGCGCTAAAAGGTTCCAATATATATATATATATATATATATATATATATATATATATATATATATATATATATATATATATATAAAATACCGTCATTGGACTATTTATCTTTCACCAGACTATCCATTCATGTGAAATCACCTTTTTCTTCACCATATTCCCTCTGCTTCACGTTTTTGTTATTAAGTAAGATCTTTGACTTACTTGTTGTTTCATCAAATACTTTTGTATGCAAAATCCGATCCCGGATTTTGCTAATTCCTACCCTCTGATGAGAAGGAAAGTATTTCTTCGAAACTCCGCGGATTAAGGACTATCTACTTATCAAGTGTTTCCTTTCCAGATTAAATATGTTTTTAACTCTTTTTCAAAGTGTTTTTTAACATGTTTTATTAACTGTTTGCTCGTATATATATATATATATATATATATATATATATATATATATATATATATATATATATATACTAGCAAACTGCCCAGCATTGCTTGGTTGTAAAATACGATTAAATATGATATTTTGATTAATGCAGATTTTGTATTCATTATTATATTATATTGGATCTAATATAGAGTAATGATTTAAAACGTTTAAAAAAAAGATGACTTGTGCATCACCACTAAGGATCGAAACCAAACCGTTTAGTTTATGATTTACTTTTTCCTTTGACGTCATGGCATCTTAAGCAGGTTTGAAGACTACCTTCCTCACTCCCTATTCTTACGAGCAAGGAGTGTTCTAAAAACACCCGTTTCCCGTGACTTCCCCTATATATATATATATATCCAACCCTTCTGGATTCATCGTCAGGGGTAAATTAATCAAACTGGTTTTGAACAATTTATGATTTAAATATCATTTAAAATACTCAGACTTACAACAAATATGGCGATTACATCAGCGAGTTCCTGCCAGAAATGAAGGCTGTTATTCGAAATTTGGAAAGGATCAAAAACAGAATTAATAGACAAAAAAAACGTCTATTTTATTAAATGAAATATGCTTAAGAGAAAAAAATGCTATATATATATATATATATATATATATATATATATATATATATACGACGTGCCTTAAATAAGTTTTGTAAAGACATTTTTATTGATAGTACACACTTGAAACTCTAGTGGCACATATTTGGTGATCATTTTTGGTGGGGTATCACATATATTAGATCCATTCTGTTCAAGATTATCATTACTCCTATCATCTACTGCCATATAACCACTTGTTGTGTCATTATTTTGGCTCTGAGGTTTTATTTGTCCACTGGTGTCATGGTGCTCAGAGGTGTTATGGTGCGTATCAGGATATAAAATTAAGCGAGAGGGATGCACTCTAACATATGTGGTTCCATCTATCAGATGCATTTCTTTTAAAAAGAACAAGGTCACCATTCTTGTATTGATCAGTTGTAGTGGTCCTCACCTTATGACGAAGGGCTTGTCTCAATTTTTCAGAGGCTTCACACTCTATGAAACCTTCCTTGCAGCATGTCAGCAACAATTTGGCTAGTACTTACACCTTCTAGTGCATGAAGTTGGTCATTCAAAAGGGAAGGAAGGTTAGGATTTTTACCAAAAACCAGCTGGTTAGGACTATAGCCATATGAATTGTGAAGTGCATTCTTGGCATTGACAGCCCATGATAGTGCAACTTCAAAATTACACTGAACATCTTCTATTGTCTTCTTGGCCATTTTCCCCAGAACACCATTGTGCCTTTCATTTAATCCATTACTCCAAGGAGATTGTGTGCCAATGGTACGGACTACAATATTCCAGTTTTGAGCCATGTCTCAGAAGAATTGATTATCAAATTCTTTGCTGTTATCAGTAAGAAAGGCTCCTGAGGCACTAAAATATGCAATCCAGTGTTTGAAGATAGCAGAGCTTTCCTTACCAGACAGCAACACTATATCTTGTTGCATGATCAACCAGGTGTAGTAATTTATATCCCTAGCTAGCAGGTCGGGGTGCAGGATTTTATACCTGATGCAGGTCTGACAAGTAAGAGGAAGTTTCCTTAAGATGTCCATTTCTAATACAGCTGCTCGAGCTTGTCTCTTGAGTGACAAAAATACGGCCGGCGCTTGACGAGAAGGCAGAATATTTGTTGCTAACTGCCATAGTTGAATTTCTCTTTTCCATGAATCGTAAAATTCTGGGTTTAATTTTGGTGGTTCAAATATTCTGGAACTCATTTCGTTTTTTATAGCTCTTGTACGCTCTGCTACCAGATGTTAAAGTGAAATAATGTCCAGACGATGATGTAGTAAATGGAAGATGTTTATTCAGAGTACCAACGCATGCGAATTGTCTCAAAGAGAAGTACAGAACTGTCTCTCTCTCTCTCTTCTGCCCCCTGGCGGCCCTCCTCCAATACAAGGGAAGATCATCAGTCTGTCCTTGAGCAGGGTAAATAGGATGGGACATTAACATTTGCAGGCCTTGAAAAGAAGCTACTCTGAATGGTAAAGCTGTTGAGAAGTTTTGTTACCCTGCTAATACCATTGAAATAAAAAGTGGAACAAGTGCTAGTGTTAAATAAGATATGTGTAGAATAGGAGACTTCGATGGTATGGCCACATTGAAAGAATAGATTAAACTTCTTGAATTAGTAGATGTAGAACAGTTAGGATAGCAGGTTCAGGTCATAGGGAATGGCCAAGGAAAACATGGAAGAAGTGATAAAGATGGATTTGAGAAAAAGAGGGATATATAAAGACCTGGGTAGAGATAGTTTAGTTTGGAAGTCAAAAACTGATGTTAAATCGCATATGATCGTTATTAATATTTATAAAACTTATTTTCTAAAACTGAAGTTGTCGAGTGCTGCTAGTTATTAATAATTTAATGTATTAAACTGTTAGTGACTAACTCAACCTGTTTCGATGTTGTCCATACCAGTTACAGATTTGTCCTCGACACTCAGTTTGAGCCAATTTAAGCTGAGGTATAATTCTGTGTAGTTCTAAGAGGTCCAACCTACCAGGCTTTACTTTCTCCTTTTGAGAAGGGCGTTAGTTTATTCTTAATAGCTTGAGCGGCGTCTCAAAAAGTACTAACAGGGCTACTCAGGCATTTTTTGTGGACCAGAGTGCATACACTTTTTGTATGTTGGCTTTTCAATCCCTACTTTCTGACCTTGCGTTACATCTACTCGCGTTAGAAGGGAGGGAAATAGCAACTTTTTTAAAAAGTAAAGTTCAAGCTGGAAAAATAAAGTTATGTTAATTAATCTTGCTTTCTTTTTTCTTTCTTTCTTTTTCTCTTTTTCCATTTTTTTTTTATCCTTCTTTTTCTATCGGTAGGTCCAAAGTTTTGCTCTAAATTTTTATTTTATTCTACAGTGGTATTTACAAAAACGTAAACAAAATCTATTCCCCCAAGGGAATATTTTCAAAGTATGAAAAGATATCTTAGTTGATAAGATAGTGCACAAACGGCGTAAAACCCCTTATACACACGCGCGAACATACGCACACACACGCGCATGCGCGCGCACACACACACACACACTTTATAAACATTTTTTTTTAACTGGTTTCTTTCTTTCTTTTTTACTTCAGAATATTAAAAACGAATGTATACACGACCCCTCCCTCCCATTCCCGCCCCCCAATTAAGAGAAAAAGGCTTCACCAGTTTTCGGAGTACTATTCAGATGAAATAATGTCTCAATCAGTGAAGGTAAAAAGAAATTAGAAAGAAAACGTCGCAAACTGGAAAGGGTGATTATTTAGAATTAAACCTATTAAAAACAAACAAACAAACAAACAAAAACAACTAAATTACAGAAAAATGTTTATGATGTACGCACCCGTCATGGAACGAAGATGTCATATTCCAAAAATCAGATAAATTAAGTATTTTTTTGTGTATAAAATAATTTTTTTAACGATAAAAAAAAAATGCGATTTTAATAGTAAATAATAGCTATCATAAAGCTGATTTTGATCTCAATAGCCCGAATTGAGTTACTCCCCCTTATTTATAAAACATGGCGGAGCCTAACATAATGTATCGCTTCCACATAAATTCGATTTTCTTAGTTTAAAAAAAAAATTTGATCAATTTACGTGATTATTGTAATGTGATATCTTCATTCCATGACGACTACGTGCATCATTAAGTTTTTTAAACATTTTCTGTAATTTTTTTTTGAAAGCACCATGAAAAGTTAATAATAGAAAAAAAGAAAAAATAGATAAAAACATTTATCAATCAGTATAGCAAAGAGAGAGAGAGAGAGAGAGAGAGAGAGAGAGAGAGAGAGAGAGAGAGAGAGAGAGAGAGAGAGATGAAAATAGTAGAGTGAATTCATTTCAGATAGTGCTTGGAAGGAGGGATTGTCTGACTTGCTATTTGCTTTCTCTCTTTCCATAAACACTTGAAATGGTTTCCTCCCACCCCAGCATGTTTATTTTTTTCTTGCACAATGGCAGATAAATATCTCCTTATATATAATAAAATGACTGCAGAAATTCCTCCTAGGACCAATCAGACGCATTCAGTCGTGATAATAAAATGTTACATTGCATCCGACAAGCAACACCATCATAATCCTAACATCTTTTGAGGAAGGAGTCTCTATTTTTCTTTCTATTAAATATTTATTTAATCCTACCACCACTACCAGTTGTCACTGGGACCCATTCTACATGTTCTACAGATACTGTGATTACACCTACCGTAACTAACTCATAGATACATAGACATAATATAATCTTTCCAATTTTTGATTCATAAATAATAAAATCTCCCACACCAAATTCTGTCCATTCTGATTGGCTGAACTTTCATAATTCTCATATTCCAAAATCCAGTTATTCGCTTTATAAATGAATGCTACTAACATTAACACATGGCGTCACTGAGATATATTTTGGGGCCCGGATTCAAGTTCATTTAATGCATAGTTAAAATGGAACAATACAAGAGAGAGAGAGAGAGAGAGAGAGAGAGAGAGAGAGAGAGAGAGAGAGAGAGAGAGAGAGAAAGAAAATCATTAAACGAATTTAAAATAACCCATTTAATTCTTTTCCTTTATAAAGTTTCTGGAGTCCCTCAGAGGTCCATACTGGGCCCAACTCTCTTCCTGATCTACATCAATGATCTCCCAAAACACTAACTAAAATCTTTCGTTGACATCTATGCTGATGACATGACCATCTATGGCAACACATCAAAGGCCATAAATGATGATGTTCTCTCTGATTCTCTCTCCTCTGATCTTGAGCGCGTGGTACAGTGGGGAAAGAGGTGGCTGGTTACCTTTAATGCATTAAGACCAAGCTCCTATCTCTACATCATAAACGCTCTGATCCCCATCTGGCATCAATTGAAATGAATGGATGCCTCTCGTCTAAGGAAGGCTCCAGGATTTGATAAGCTCCTGGGTTTGACCTTTACACCTGATCTTAAATGGAACACATACATCAAGTCTGTGGCCAAGGTCGCTGGGAAAATGGTGGGATCCTTCTACCGCTCCAGAAGATATCTCACTAATGATGCAATTCTCTATCTATATAAGAGCCAAGTACGTCCAAAGATGGAGTACTGCTGCCACATCTGGGCGGCGGTTGCAAAAAACAACCTATCCTGCCTTGACGGAGTACAAAATAGACTCCGTGGTTTGGTGGGGGATGCCCTTTTCTCTACCCTGGAACCTCTTTCCCACAGAAGAGACGTAGCAAGCCTGTCATTGTTCTATCATTATTTCCATGGCAGGTGCTCGTCTGAGCTCCAATTTCTGGTCCCCCCTCACCAATCTTTCTCAAAAAACACCCGACTAGCTGAAACCCCTGTCAATAACTTACCCCACTCCCTATCTGTGCCTAAATCAAAACGTAGATACCATGAACAAAGCTTCTTTCTTAGAACTGCACGCCTGTGGAACTCTGTTCCACTTGCCTGTTTCCCTCCCGACTTCAACCTGGATGTCTTCAAGTCCAACACAAACAAATTCCTGATGAACCGCCCCCCCCTCCTAAGTAATGACACCTTACCAATTCTCCAATACTATTGCTACACTATCCCTTTGACTACTGTACACACAATAACCCTTATCCCTGAGTGGCCATTGGGCCTTGATAAGTGGTGAACTCCATGTAAAAAAAAAAAAAAAAAAATCCACTATAAGATTCTCATTCATCGTCGTCAGCGTCTGACAGGCAGTTCTAGAAAAAGAAAAAAACCTTTGCTCATGGAAGTTTTGCTTACTTCTAGGTGCACTGCGAGAAAGGGGATTTATTGATAGTGGTTGTAGTGAGATGAGTGTCAGAACTGAAGTTACCAAGCACTTTATCCATCACTCTACCGAGTACTTTATCCGAATACCCCATGTCCTAAAATGAAGTTGTAAGAAACAATATTTTGAAGATTGCATCTTCAGTGCAGGTGATACTCAGAATACAATTGCAAATTATTTACTATTCCTGCCTGATTATGGCTGACAGAACGAGAGCAAACTACCTCCGATATATTAAATAAAGAGTTGTTTGAAAATTCGGGCAGATTCCAGAGTTCGACAAGATACAGCTAAAGAAAGCCGGAGATTACATCGGCCGAAACGTTTGTGAAAATAAAACTAAAAATAAGAAGAACTGCCCCAAATAATAAGAATGATATCTCTTATTCTTTACTGTCTCTTTCTTGCAGAAGAAAAAACTTGCTATTCTTTCCTTACTCTATCGTTATTTCCATGGAAGGCATTCGACTGAACTCCAATCTCTCATGCTTCCTTGTAGGACATTCTTCTGTGTGGTCGCGATGTGACAGATGAAACTTCAGTGGACAGAGTTTCTTTCCAAGGGTTTCATGTACAAGGAACATACTGGAATGTTTCTCTGCAGATTAAGTGTAACACTAAATAGTGTGAGAAATTCCATATACAACCGCCATCTTTTTTGTTTAGACTGGCCACACAGTTCTAGTAGCTGGTCTGTGATTGGTTTAAATTTGAATGTGTCAGGTGATTTGATTTGGTGCGCTTTTTGTATCATGCTATCATTTTTCAGTTTAAGAGAAATTCGGCAAGGGATAGACTCAACTTAGTGGCCCTCTCTCTCGAGGGAGCCAAGACAATTCCTTCATGAACACCAAACTGTTGGTGAACGAAGGACACATTTCTTCAAGCAGAGACAACTTATATTGCTGAATCTATCCAAATCAAAGATGACATTCAAGAACTGTTCTGCATGTTTATTTTCCAAATATTGGATCTTATCCCATTTCATCTTGATCCAATGGGCCTCACATTATGCCTAATTATAGGCGCCATCATTCCCGCCAAATTTACCATGAACATTCATGGATCATTCCAAAGGAACAACAAACTAACATTCCAACAATAGGAATTCGAACTAAAGGCTCCATGTGTTAAAGAGCATCTCTCCCCCCCTCTCTGGCTTTCTTACTCTTTCTATTTTCTCTCTGTGTGTCTCTATTAGAGAATAGAGAAAGAGAGAGGGAGAGGGAGAGGGAGAGAGAGAGAGAGAGAGAGAGAGAGGTGAATAACGTGGACAGTGGACACGTTTGCAAAAGAAGGGTCAGCTGACCAGATGACGTGGTATCATGTGATGAGGTTAGCTGATTCTTTCTTGGCAGTTTGGTTTCGGGAGTTGAATAAGACAGACGGCTTTTCAGCGGCCCCCCCCCCTGGGCTGGGGAGGACGCTGACGTGTATCATCAAACAAGCAAGGTTCACCTCCATTCTGTGTCGACCTTTGGAAGGTGAATAAAAACTATAAAACCATTTCATCGTCTTGGAGTGAATTCTTCATCCAACAGGCCAGCTCCCCTCCAAGAGACAATGAAAACCAGAGGAACAACCGACGACACATGAATAAAGGTATGTTAAAAAAAATACATGCACACAAACACACACCCACGAAGACATCAAAAATAAAACCATTAGAAACTAGACGATCACGTACACGAATCTCCTTGACAAAATCTCCTTTATGACTCCCCCGAATATATAACATATTCGTTTTGGTGCCGTGACTAAGTTCACATCATCGATGTGAAGTCGAACCTGTGTTTAAGAAATACGACGTGGAAACAGGTCCTTAAAAGGGAAAGGAGATTTTAAGACAAGAAAAAAACAAAAACAAAAAAAACAAAAAAAAACTATACAACACAATAAAATGTCTGGAAGAAAAAAAAAAGAGAAAGAACATTATTAGAAAAAAAGAAGAAATACAAATCAACACACACACAACGATGGTCCGTTAAAACACTAAGTAATAAGGAAAAATAATAGTAAAGAGAAAAAAAAGAAAAGAAAAGAAAAAAAAATTCTGTGAGAAAAACAGTAGAATAACTTGGAAAAAAAAACAGCTATAACGAAAGACAAACTGATAAAATATTGTTAATTTTGAATTAAACAGCAAGTGTAAAACAGAAGGACAGAAAGAAAGAAAAAGAAAAAGAAAATAGAACATATGACTTGTTAGCTACAACGTGTGTGTCAGAAATGAGCCTGTCACCTTACTAAAAAAAAAAAACATGTCAATCACGAAAGGTTTGTTGTTAATAATAATTTTTGTTGCAATTTTGGACTGCGAAACTTCATGTGCTTTTAGTGAAAAGACAATGATCATGTCCTGTAAAATGATTTTTTTTCTTTTTCGCTGATTGTGCGATTTTTTTCGTAGGAATTTTTTTTTGCTGACGTGGACAAAATTTTGTTGTTTGGATTTTATTTATTGCTAAGATGGGACTTTCTGAATGCTTATAGGATATTTTTGTATTTTTTTCATTTATTTTCTTTATGTAATTGATGTGTTCTAAAATGGTATTGTGCAGGATTTTCTTACTCTGTGACATGTATTTTTTTTTTTTCGCAGAATGGGGAGGTGGAATCTTGCTTGTGGGGTCTATGGAAAGAAGGATTAATAAAAGAAAAAATGTGTTTTTAATTAATTAAATAGTAATAATAAAATAGGGAGAAAGAAATAAGATTTAAACAGTGTAATAAATGATTTAAAAAAAAAAAAAAAGTTTCGGAAGAGTCAAAGGTTCAGTCGGTATTAATTTCAATTTTCGAAAAGTAGAATAAATGTTCTATTCGACATGAGTGACGTTTTGACCACATAAGTAAGGTAAAAAAAAAAAAAAAAAAAAAAAAAAAAAAAAAAGGATAAATATAGGGTTAAATAAACTATATGAAGAAATGAAAGAAAAAAGTGGGGCGTGAATGGAATTTAATTTCTGTGGCAAGCATGTTAGAATTTTGGAGAGGTGTTGAATTACATGGGTAGTTATTAATTTTATTATTCTCGGGAAATGATTCGAATTTTATTTTTTTTTATCGTGATTTCTGTTGATTTCGAGTAGAATCAACATGGAGCAAGTTTGAGTACTTCATATGTGGAAATCCGATGTTTTCCGTGAAGCTATGTGTCTTCAAGGCAGGTTGCGCTTACCGACTTTGGAAAAAAAAAAAGAAAGTTTTTTCTGACATAGCAGTGAACGGAATGTATTCTGTCCAGCGTGAGCGGATCTAGTTGTAATCAACTTCAGGGAGCAAATGAAATGCCCTCTGACATGGTGTAAGGGGCAGAGGGGGTGCAATGGCTGACGTGGCCATTATGTTACGAATCGCTCAAGAGAAGATGAATGAAATATGTATGCAAGTACTTAGGAAAATAAAATGTTACCATATTGTGAATTAAAGGTACCAAAATTAAAAAAAAACCATGCTGGGTGAATTTAATTGGTATTATTAAATTAAATTATTTTGGAATAGATTTGGTTGGTTTAGTTATATTTTAGGGACGTTTAGCGCGTAGTTGCATTTTTTTTTCATGAGAATTACAAGGCGATTAGGCTGTAGAAAGCAGTTTTTTCTGTTGTTTTATTTTTTTTTTATAAGCCACGGTATTGTCACAAATTAGAAAATTTGGCAGGGGAAATACTATTTTAGAGTAATGAGAACCCTGTTAAAACAATACTAGTGGTTCCAGTGAGTTGGAAGATGCCACGTAGGCCCAAGCAACGGCAATAAGTCTTGTCCAACAAAAGTCTGGCGTGCGAGGTCGCGATAATTCCTCAGGGTACGGAGCGACTGGACAGTCGATACCAAGCCTAATCACGGGGAGATAGAAGAAAGGGAAAGATGCAGATTACGTAAGGGACAAGATAGAGCCTTATTATTTTTTTATTTTTTTAGAGGAATGTGTGAGGGATATCTGGGTTGGAATCTTGGGACTTGCTGGGAATGCGGAAAAATCACAAAGGGAAAATTACTTAGTTAGAAATCGATGGCGCATTAGTTAGGGAGTGATGATTCCGTATCTTGTCGGGTTCCAGGAACTCAAACAGGCTCCGAGTGAATCAGTGTGAAGGCGTATCTTGACTTAGACCAACCAAGGGAGTTAGTAGAAGAGCTTTGTGAAGTCCCGAAGTAGTAGATTGAATAGAACAAAGCTCCAGTAATAGGACCACTCAGAGAAAGACGTCAGGGCATTACAGTAAAGGAAAAAAAAACTGGGACTTAGGCCTATGCTGAAAGTCGAGAACGCGAGTGGGATGGTTGGGTCGGTAGAGCATCAGACTTTTAATCTGAGGGTCTGGGGTTCGAGTCCCCATGCGATAAAGCTACCACCAACATGGAGCATCCGACGTTCTGGTCGTAATTGCGATATGCTGGCCCCATTTCGAAAAAGTGATCGAAAATGGAGTCTCCATTTGTTTGGCCAAGTGGTCCAAATAAAGAGCAGAGTCAGTGGAAAATATCCAACAATGCGACCGCCTAGACAAGATGTATATCTGCAAAGCTGTATCTTTGTCTAACTTGGAAGCAAGTTAATGTCTAGGAGGGACTTTTGAGAAGCAGCAGAAGGGTTGATAGTGTTGTAGAAGAGTACTGGTGCCTGATCTTTCTTGGAAAAGGGGTGAGTCCGGAAAGTGAAAAAATAAAGATGTACTTCGGACATAATTATTTTTTTTTAGTTAGTTAGTTATTAAAAATGTATGGCTTGCCATACATTTTGATAAAAAAGGGGTGGAGGAATGTTAAAGAGCATCTCTCCCCCCCTCTCTGGCTTTCTTACTCTTTCTATTTTCTCTCTGTGTGTCTCTATTAGAGAATAGAGAAAGAGAGAGG
Source organism: Euprymna scolopes (assembly GCF_053919585.1). NCBI lineage: Eukaryota > Metazoa > Mollusca > Cephalopoda > Sepiida > Sepiolidae > Euprymna > Euprymna scolopes. The sequence goes on from NC_136519.1 coordinate 54,735,947, forward strand.
GAGAGGGAGAGGGAGAGAGAGAGAGAGAGAGAGGTGAATAACGTGGACAGTGGACACGTTTGCAAAAGAAGGGTCAGCTGACCAGATGACGTGGTATCATGTGATGAGGTTAGCTGATTCTTTCTTGGCAGTTTGGTTTCGGGAGTTGAATAAGACAGACGGCTTTTCAGCGGTCCCCCCCCCCTGGGCTGGGGAGGACGCTGACGTGTATCATCAAACAAGCAAGGTTCTGTGTCGACCTTTGGAAGGTGAATAAAAACTATAAAACCATTTCATCGTCTTGGAGTGAATTCTTCATCCAACAGGCCAGCTCCCCTCCAAGAGACAATGAAAACCAGAGGAACAACCGACGACACATGAATAAAGGTATGTTAAAAAAAATACATGCACACAAACACACACCCACGAAGACATCAAAAATAAAACCATTAGAAACTAGACGATCACGTACACGAATCTCCTTGACAAAATCTCCTTTATGACTCCCCCGAATATATAACACATGCGTATGGGGGCAAATCGGGCCATCGTTTTGCAAAAGGACTATACCAGAACCAAAGAACTTTCATTGCTGTTATTTGTGAATAAATTTTGAGTTAAAAGCTATGGCTTTTGTTTGTGGAATTCATTTGCTTCTGCAGGAAGGAAATTGAGTTGTGTGAGAAAGAAATTTCTTACATTCTTATTTTTTTGCAAAACCTCTAGTTTCAATATATATATTTTTATTTTTGCAACATATAGAAAAACAAAAGATACTCATTTTGCTAACGTAATGATTAGTTACATAATTTGGGCAAATTCTTGATTTAAGACGAGCAGAATTTTTTTCATAATTTGAGCAGATTATAGTTGACAAGTTTTAACGTAATTCTTAGAAACCGTAGTTGTTACCTCCAAAAAAAAAAAAAAAGAAAAGATAAAATATTTTTTTTCTGTTTCGTTAAATCAGAAATGTAATTTATTTCGTTAATGTAACTTATGTCACTAATAAGACATAAGTTTCGATTGACGCTATGTTGCACTTTTTAAAAAAGTAAGTAATTCTTTGAAATTGCGTTAGATAATGAATTAATTCGACCTTGAAATTGGGGTCGTAAGTTATTGACGTATTATAACTCCATTTTCGAATTTAAGATCCCACGTGGATCGTTTACGTGACTAAATTAAAAGAAAAAAAACAACTTCAGTTCAAATTGTGTAGACGTAAACAAACAGAAATTAAGGAACCGTTAATGATTTTTTTCCCCGTAATTTAAATGTTTAAATGTAAAAGTCACATTTTGAAGATGTTTATTGCACGCATTGGATATTAATTTGATTTTTTCAAAAATTAATTGATTAATTTAAATTGAGATTGCTAATGCTGATTTGTAATTTTGATGCCATGTTTAATGTACACATTGATTATTTTGTGCTGCTGTTGTCAGTTTTCAAATGATAATGTGAGTTGAAATTTATTAAAAAAAAAATTAATTAGTCGGCAGGAAAGGGTTCAATCCCTCCCCCCCCCCCATTCCTTCAGGTATCCTTGGTGTAACTCAGGAATTTCGAATTCGGTTATAAAGGTGTAACTTGATCATATTTCTTAGAGCATTAGCCCTAATTTTGGGGTAGATTAATTGCTGGCGGCCATTTCGTTAGCGTGTTTATTTGTGATTACATAATTCCATTTGGGAATAATATTGGCGGTTTCGCCACCTTAATATTTACAGATAATTATATCTCGGTTATTTTATCAATTGTTCTCGAGAGAAGAAATATGGCCCTAAAGGAACTAATGTCTAAATGGGAAGCCAAAAGGCTTCGCATAAATCGTGCAGTTCACCAGATATTTTCAGGTCCCAAGAAGCAGTAATTAGAGGTTGGTTAAGAAATCTGAACGATCTGATAGACCTCATTCTAATCAAGACTCCAGAAGAGGAGAAATTGCAGCTTTACGAGGTTTCGGAAGGGTTTTCTTCGGAGGATTCTTTCGCAAATATCAGTAGTATATGACCCCTTATCTATGCTTCTCCCTGTCACGATACAGGGGAAGGTCATTGTCAGTTCGATCTGGAAAGACAAGTTGTCGTGGGATGAGCAGATTCCCAAAGAGCTCAATAAGCTGTGGCAAACCCATGCCAAGGATCTAAATGACTTGGGGCAGTTTGAATTTCCCAGGTGTGTATTGTCAGAAAATCAGTCTGTCGAATTTATTTGTTTCTGTGACGCGCCGAAAAATGCATATGGATTCACCCTGTATGCGAAACGGAGCGAATTGTTCTCTGTTGTTCGCAAAGGCCAGAGTGGCCGCAATTAAAGGGAAGTTACTTCCCACTTTGGAACTATTGGCTATGTTTTTAGCCCTTAAGGTAGCCCCTCAGGTTTTGGGTGCTCATTGATAATTTCTTCCTGATGTCTGATTCCCAGGTTGCACTCTCGTGGGTCCTGAACGGTAAAGGATCAAAAAAAAATATATTCCTTAAAAACAGGATCGCAGAGATCAAAAAATTTTCAGAAGATATTAATATTATATTTGGCGTTCTACTAAAATTAAAATATGTTTATTTGTTGGAAAATCCGGCAGATCTTCTAACTAGAGGTATCAATACTTCTAAATTTTCCCAGTTATTCAATTTCTGGATGTATGGCCCGGAATGACTCAATAGAGATGGCATTGATTGGTCAATCTCACCCTTATCTTGTCTAAACGAAACTAATAAAAAAATTGTATCATGTTGTACTCTCAGGAGACACGTCCTTCTGAAAATACCTTCCCGTTGAATATTACAAGGTATTCCAGCTTATTTAAGGCAATCAGCGTCTTGGAAAAGGTGTTGAAATTTTATGATTTGTTGCGTCACTGTAGTGCTGACAATTTTAATAGGGCTAAATGATTGCTATTTGCTAATATGCAAATGGAGGCCTTCTCTCATGAACTATGTTACTTGAAACAACCTTCCTGTAAAGTGGCTCCCCCTAGGGTAATTGCCTTAGGGTTATTCCTTGATAAAAATCGGTTAATTAGAACCAGAGGAAGGATACAGAATTCTGATATTCTGTTCTTCGAGGCCAAGTTTTCCCTTTTGTTGGGAAAAATTCATTATTTAGCAAAATTGGCGATTAAGGAAGCTCATCTTAACTGTTGCCACATGGGGGTTAATTCAACCCTCAGTAAGCTATGGCTGTCTGGGGTTTGGATCCCTCAGGGGAGAGAAGCCGTAAAAGCCTTCGTGCGTACTTGCATTATATGTAAAAAAAATAAATGCTCTGCCTTGTAAGGCACCTGCAGGGTCAATACTGACAGTTCATAGGGTGAACTTTGTTCGCCCATTCAAACAAGTCGGTGTGGATTTCACCAGTCAATTTTCTATAAAGGTTAGAGGGGTAGAAGTTAAAATGTACATATTACTCTTTACATGCATGAGTTTGTGTGCAATTCACTTGGAATTATTGCTGGATATGAGCACCCGCTCTTTTATGCTGACCTTTGTTAGATTTACCAACTTATTTGGTATCCCTACACATGTATATTCAGATAACACAAAATCTTTTGTTGTGTCCGGAATATTTTTATGGAACGTGCTCGATTCAGACGAGCTGAAGGAACAATTTAAATCTATACACATCGTCCATCAAACAATTCCCCTTTACTCTGCCTGGCAGGGGAAGAGCCTGGGAGAGACTAATTAAAACTGTCAAACAATGTTTCAGGAAACTGTTGGGCAGAACAAAGTTGGATTATTTTGAATTTCTAACTGCACTTTCTGATGTGTAAAAGGCAATAAATGACAGACGCTTCATTTATATTAATTCTGCCGACAAAGACTTTAGTATTTTAACTCCGAATCATTTTCTTCAAACAGGATATCAACCTCATTTGCTTGTTAATAATTATGATGATGAATTATGTTGTATCTGGCATAATGATTACCTCTTGTCATTAAGAGAAGTCAATGCCAAAATCGGGAGCAATTATGCCCCCAAGTTATCTGTTGGAGAGATAGTACTTATTAAGACTCCCAACAAAACCAGACAATTTTGGAATCTTGGTAAAATAATCAAATTAATTACTGGAAGCGACAATAACGTTCGTTCCGCGGTTGTTCTTAAGAATGGGTGCGAAAAGGTTCATTCCTTAAAAAATCTTGTGCCCTTGGAAATTAAGGGTAATGATGATATTGCATCAACTGAGTTTATAGAAGAAGGAGGTCCCTTTTTCTGTCCAACATGTTCTGTTCCGAATGATGGAACATCGCCAATGGTGTGCTACGATTCCTGTGACAGCTGGTACCATTTCATCTGCATAGGAGTTAATCAGCAAGATACCTTAGGGGAGTGGCTTTGTTCTAGTTGTAAGGATGAAGCTCCTCAGGTCAGTCCATATAGTGGAAATTAGCTGATGTCTGGATGCATGAGAATTTTGAAGTTTAAACAAAAAATTGACAACAGACAATGTCACACATATATTAATATTAAAAAAGTTTAATTGAATTAAAGTTGTAATTAACTTGTATTGGAAAAAAGTAATGATTATCCATTACTTTTTCCTCTCCTCCTTGGCAGTGTAATATTAAGAAAGTTTAACTGAATTAAATTATAATTTTTGAATCTCAATTTTGAATTGTCAACAAATAACCATATTAAAGTTAAGAAATTTAACTGAATTAAAACATATTAAAATTATAAATCTGTCTAAGTTAAGACTTATGTTTATTGGATTAACTTGCTATCTGTTGTTTATCCGACCGTCTTATGTATTAACTTGCATTGGGAAAAAAGTAATGATTATCCATTACTTTTTCCTCTCCTCCTTGGCAGTGTGTGAGAAATTCCATATACAACCGCCATCTTTCTTTTAGGTCGGCCACACAGTTCTAGTAGCTGGTCTGTGATTGGTTTAAATTTGAATGTGTCAGGTGATTTGACTTAGCATGCTTTTTGTATCATGCTATTACTTTTTTTTAATTCGGCAAGGGATAGACTCAACTCAGGGGCCCTCTTTCTCAAGGGAGCCAAGACAATTCCTTCATGAACACCAAACTGTTGGTGAACGAAGGACACATTTCTTCAAGCAGAGACAACTTATATTGCTGAATCTAGCCAAATTAAAGATGACATTCAAGAACTGTTCTGCATGTTTATTTTCCAAATATTGGATCTTATCTCATTTGATCTTGAGTCCCAAGGGGCTCACATTATGCCTGATTATAGGCGCCATCATTCCCGCCAAATTTACCATGAACATTCATGGATCATTCCAAAGGAACAACAAACTAACATTCCAACAATAGGAATTCGAACTAAAGGCTCCATGCGTATGGAAGCAAATCGGGCCACCATTTTGCAAAAGGACTATACCAGAACCAAAGAACTTTCATTGCTGTTATTTGTGAATACATTTTGAGTTAAAGGTATGGCTTTTGTTTGTGGAATTCATTTGCTTCTGCAGAGAGGAAATTGAGATGTGTGAGAAAGAAATTTCTTACATTCTCATTTTTTTGCAAAACCTTTAGTTTCAAATTTGGCTGTTAAGAGGTCAAAGTTCAACGATTTGACCTTTGAGAACTCTACCAAACTCCTCCGCCAATTTTGTGTATAAACAATTGAAATTTTATATATAGGTTCCTTGGACATGAATCTAATTTAATTAGTTGATGTGAGCCCAAAACAATAAATCTTAAGGGGTCATAATAGGAGTCAAAGTTAAAATAAAAAATTGACCTCTGCGGTCTCTACCAAATTACTCAGACAATTTCTGGTCTAAATATTTGAAATTTTACATAAAGGGTATTCAGAGATAGGGCAAGCTTTTTAATCGGTTTGGATCCAAAATTTTTAGTTACCAATATATAAATCTATGTATGTATGTATGTTTGCATGTCTGTCTAAAACTTTCGACAGAGGCGACGGATTTTTACAAGATCAGTATCGTTTTGAAGTTCGCCCTTTCAAACGAAAAATATCGAAATATTGGCTAAAAACATTAATATCTCTACCTTAAACTGGACACTTTTCTACAGGGGGGAGGGATCGCCGATATTTTTCAAAGTCATCCTCTCCTTCTGATTGTCCAGCCGTAATTAAAACCTACGTCACTTCTGGTTTGGCAGTGAGCGTAACAGCAAAGACGTCAGGTTTTTTTCCAGTTCTTTTCCTCCTTCGTCAAGACATTAAAATATAATATCGAAAAAAGGTTATATTGTACGTATCCGTTTTGGATTGAAGATCTCCGAAAAAAAATTTCATTTAATTTGATCGAGTAGTTCTTTTTTTACAGCGGAAAAACACGTGCTCAGGAAAGTGCGCTGAAGTCAGCCATTGTGAAATTTGTTGAAGCTGAACAGCATGGCAGGGGGAGATAACTCAATGTAAAGTGCCGACACTCCCTTCCCATCTTTAATTCTAGCTTTTCTTCCTGAAAATCGAACCTTTTGCTCGGTATCATAACAAATTTTTTTTTTCGCTGTAAAAAAAAAAAAAAAAAACAACAAAAAAAACTACTTGATGAAATTAAGTCATCCCCCTCTCAGTACAGGCCAATAAGTCTCCTGTGCGTCATCAGTAAGTTGCTGGAATCTGTGTTAAATACAGAAGTAATCAACCATCTTAACAAAAATAACCTTCTTAGTGACACTCAATATGGTTTCCGTTCTGCTAGATCTACAGCAGATGTGCTTACAGTTATATCTCATAGGATTAACAAATCTCTCGACGGAGGCAACCTTTCTAGGGCAATTGCTCTTGACATATCTAAGGCCTTTGATAGGGTATGGCATAAAGGTTTACTTCATAAGATCTCTAGCTATGGTATTGCTGGAAATGTCTTCTCAATTATTAAATCATTTCTTTCTGATAGGTTCATAAGAGTAGTAGTTGAGGGGCAAAAATCAGAAGCTCACAGTATTAATGCCGGTGTCCCTCAGGGATCCATCCTGGGCCCAACTCTTTTCCTGATCTATATTAATGATCTTCCAAATCACATTTTTTTTTTTTTTTTTTTTTTTTTTTATTACATTTTCACCCCAAACAAGGCAAATTGCCACTTTGGTGTAGGGGGCTACTATCAGGGGCAACAACTACTGGGGTACTATGTAGGGATTTCTTACATCATTTGTAGACATATATGCTGACGACACTACCATTTATGGTAGCACATCTAAGACAATAAACGACCAAGTTCTCTCCAATTCTCTCTCCTCTGATCTTGAGCACGTAGTACACTGGGGTAAGGAGTGGCTGGTTACTTTTAATGCATCTAAAACCAAGCTTCTCTCTTTACATCATCAACATTCTGACCCACATCTGGTATCAATTAAAATGAATGGCTCTCATCTTCAGGAGGCCTCAAGTTTTGACAAGCTTCTTGGCTTGACCATTACTCCTGATCTTAAATGGAACACGTACATCAAATCTGTTGCCAAGGCCGCTGGAAAAATGGTGGGATCTTTCTATCGATCCTGTAGATATCTCACTGCTGATGCTATTCTCTATCTATATAAGAGCCAGGTACGTCCAAGGATGGAATACTGTTGCCACATCTGGGCAGGAGCTGCTAGAAAGGACTTGGCCTGCCTTGATAGAGTTCAAAATAGACTTCGTAGCCTCGTAGGAGATGTCCTTTTCTCTTCCTTGCAACCTCTATCTCACAGAAGAGATGTTGCGAGTTTGTCTCTGATGTATCGTTATTTTCATGGAAAGTGTTCGACTGAGCTTCAATCTATGGTCCCCCCTCGCCAAACTTTCACAAGAAACACTCGTCTAGCTGTAAACACTATCAAAAATTCCCCCCACTCTTTATCTGTGCCTAAACCTAAACGTAGATTCCATGAACAGAGCTTCTTTCTTAGAACTGCACGCCTGTGGAATT
>NC_136519.1:54756295-54921295 GCF_053919585.1 Euprymna scolopes
GCTATCATGAAAACGTTTTTTGGGTCTTTTTCCAAGAAAGAGCTCACCATAGAACAACTGTTTTGGGAGTCGATGGTCTTCAAGCCGGACAAGATGACCCATCCAACGCATCTGGTTCTTAATAACAATGGTAGCAATACTGGTTGTTTTGGCCTTATTTAAGACATGTGTATCAGGGACAAAGCTATCGCACTTTAAACCAAGAATGTGTCTAAGGCAGTTCTGATGACTTCTCAAGCAATTCTATATGTAACCGGTACAAGGTCCATGTTTCAGAGACAAAGAGTAGGGATGGCACTACACATACACTGAAATTTTAGTTGTCAGAGTTAGATCACCGTCAGGCCAGACTCTATCTTGTAACCTTCCAAAAGCATCTGATGCTTGCTGATTCTCTGTTTTAATTCTGCCTCAAGAGTGCCATCATTTTATAAGGTACTACCAAGGTAGACAAAATTTTTTATGACTTCAAGGCGCTTTCCACAGACGAAGATATCAGTTTCCACATACAGATCATCAGGAGCGGGAGTGTAAATGACTTTAGTTTTCTTAATGCTAACTGTCAGTCCGAAACAGGTACAAGCATTCGTAAAGAGATCCATCACTAGTTGCATGTCTACTGGGGAGTGTGTTACCAGGTTAGCATCATCAGCATACAACAGTTCGCTAACAAGTCCATCACTAACAAGTGTTTTGGCTTGGAATCTTCTGAGATTTAACACCTTTCCAGTCGTTCTAGAACGTTCTAGAGCGACTAGAGCGAAAACAATGTTGGTGCAGCTATATCACACTGCTTGACACCATTATCAATGGGGAATTCTTCCGAAAGCCGACCATTGAAGTTGACCGACCTTTCATACTATGATGGAGTTGCTTGAACTTTTCCATAAAAGCAGACTTTTTTTTTTACGTGTTGCATGTGTTGGGTTTGTTTTTATTTTTATTCATCGTTTGGATTCATTTAATTGTAAACATCATCACTGTCGTCATGATCATTGAGGAATTCTAACGTTTTTAAACACTTCTCTCAATTCAAAAATTAACACTGAGATTCATGACTGCGTTTTTTTATGTGTTGCATATATATATATATATATATATATATATATATATATATATATATATATATATATATATATATATATCTTGTCCGGATTGATGTCTATCAACTCCCACAACAATTGTTTTTTGACAAAAGACCCCAGCACAAGCCAAAAAACGTTTTCGCGATAGCATCAAAGGGAGATTGGTGAACTTTCACGTTTCTGTTGACAGTTGGGAATCCTTAGTATCTGATTGCAAGCACAGTGATATACAGGGGTGCCGATCACTTTGAAGCGGCCAAGATAGACTAAACGAAGCTCAAGAGAGCATGTAGGAAATACTAAACCTTGCCACCCAATCATGGGAATCTCTGGATCTGTGAGATGTGTGACCGGGTTCTGTTGTCCAAGGTAGGTCTTGTTAATCACATGGAAGCGCCTGATAATACGAGTTCTGTTGTTGTTGATTTCATCCAAACCAATGATCGTCATCAGTGTCATGTCTGTTTGATGGTGTTCAGGTCGCTGGCAAAACTGAAAAGTTTTCTTCGGGTCATGGACGTTCAGTGACTGAGGGAGTGGCTCTCGTCTGACAATTATCTATAATATAAATCTCACCTGTCTGTTTTAATGTATGTATGTATGTATGTATGTATGTATGTATGTATGTATGTATGTCTGCCTAAAACTTTCGATAGAGGACACGGATTTTCACGAGATCGGTATCATGTTTCAGATGATGATGACAAATATCGAAAAATTGGCCAAAACATTAATTCATTTACCATCAACTAGACAGTTTTCTACAAGGAGGGGTCGATTTTTTGCGAGCCATTTTTGCAAGTCATTGTATTGATTGGATTGATTTTGCCTAATTTTAACATTCCAAACTTCCAGCCACATCATGGAGTTGCGGTGATACCTCAGATCTTCTTTCACTTTCTTTTCCACCTTCGCGTCACAGATTCGAGCCTGCCTACCTACTACCACTTTTTTTTTTTTTTTTTTGCTCAACACATACCTCCAAACACCCGGGCAACACTGGGCACCTAGGCTAGTCATATACAGATGATGGGTTTTTACATATGTATGGCTAAGTTTCCTTCCTCTTATCTATTTGCCGTTCTAGTATCAAAAGTATTTAAGCTTTTATGCATTTTTATTCTCATAAAATATATATGCTAATTGACATATCAGAATAGATCTTGTAATCTTCTTATTAAATTTACTTATATATATACTAGCCGTTCACCCCGGCTTTGCTCAGGCCCTGTGTACTGTTCATAACTTTTTTATGCATATGTATATATTAAAAAGTGTGAATATGTGCGGTAATGCCTTTCTATGTAATAGGCTTCCTTAACTACCATAGAGAAAAGTTTGTAAGAACCACAGAGGTCAAATTTTTTTAACTTTGATCCCAATTTTGACCACTTAACATTTATTGTTTTGGGCTCAAATCAAGTTAAAATGTTTGACCCATGTCCATGTAATCTACATCTAAAATTTCAAGTGTTTAGACCCAAAATTGGCGGAGGAGTTTGGTAGAGTCTGCAAAGGTCAACTCTTTCAACCTTGACTCCTTGGCAGCATACCATTCCCCAATAACAAAATGTAGAACAATACGGTTACTATTTTTACTAATATTTATAAAAAAAATTTTTTTAAATATAAAATAAAAAAAATAAAGAAATGAAATATTAATATGTATCCATATATCTATAAAAGTGAAAATGCCTGTGTGTGTGTGTGTGTGTCTGTCTGTCTGTGTACATTTCCCTACCAAATAACTATGTCAATTTTCAGTTTACAGACTCGAGATTTGACATAAGGGGTATTGAGATTTGGGAAAATCTTTTTAATCGGTTTTCAGCCAGAAATTTGGCTGTTAAGGGGTCAAAGTTCAACGTTTGACCTTTGAAAACTCTACCAAACTCCTCCGCCAAATTTGGGTCTAAACACTTGAAATTTTAGATGTAGGTTACTTGGACATGGATCAGACTTTTAATTTGACTTTAGCCCAAAACAATAAATGTTAAGGGGTCAAAGTTGTAAAAAATTGACCTCTGCGGTCTGTACCAAATTACTCAGCCAATTTTTGTTCTAAACATTTGAAATTTTTCGTAGTTTAGTGGGGGGTGCCCTTTTCTCTTCCCTGCAACCTCTTTCCCACAGAAGAGACGTAGCGAGCCTGTCCCTGCTTTATCGTTATTTTCATTGCAAGTGCTCATCTGAACTTCAATCTATGGTTCTCCCTCGCCAGACTTTCACGAAAAACACTTGTCTAGCCAGAACCACTATCAACAATTTCTCACACTCTTTATCTGTGCCTACACTTAAACGTAGATTCCATGGACAAGGCTTCTTTCTTAGAACTGTTCACCTGTGGAACTTTATTCTGTTTGCCTGCTTTCCAGCTGACTACAATCTGATTGTCTTCAAGTCCAACGTGAACAAGTTCTTATTGAACCGTCCCCCTAAGTAATCCAAGTAATACAAAATTCCCACTAATGTTTACTATGCTAAAATCACAATGACTATTAACCCTTATCCTCGAGTGGCCTATGGGCCTTAATAAGTGGTGACCCCCAATGTAAAAAAAAAAGGGTAGTCAGACATAGGGCAAACTTTTTAATCGATTTTTGGCCGAAAATTTGGCTTCCAAGAGGTCAGAGTTCAGAAGATTTTACCTTTTCAGTCTCTAGCAAACTATTCAGCCAATTTTGTGTCTAAACATTTGGAATTTTACATAAAGGATATTAAGACATGCAACAAGCCTCCAGCAAGCAACTCCTCTGCCAATTTTGGGTCTAAACACTTGAAATTTTAGATGTAGGTTACCTGGACATGAATCAAACTTTTTAATATATATAAACAAATGCACCAAGGATGGGACGATTCCAATATTTTTTCCGATTCCGATACAATTACCGATTTACTGTAATAAATGTCCGATTCCAATGCAATTACCGATTCCGATTCCGATTCTTTATAAATCTCTAAATATTAAACTATGAAGTTGCTATTTTTCCTGATTACCGTAAAAACACATGTAAAATGTGCAGATATTTTCTCAAATGTAAATATACATTCATGAGGGATGATCTATCGATTTTAGTTTTACTAATGGTTTAGAATCAATACATTTTCATTATTTTATCATTTCTATCAGAAGTAGATATTTTTTCGTTTAAGACAAATAAAAAAGCCAATTAAAAGAATCGTTTTTGGCATCGAAAAAATAGGCACAAATTTTTCCGATCTCGATACCGATTCCGATATCTCAAAAAGTACACGTATTCAATAAAGTGAAACTTCATGGCCGGTTCCCCATTATACCTTATGTTTCTTCAGTGTGAGTCTATCGGTTGCATCTCTGCATTGTTCTGCTTTCTATAGACCCAAATCTTAAATACTTTAACCTATTATTTTTATTTATTTATTTTCCTTTTTTACAATATCGAGTATTTGCGTTCTATCACTGAAGCTAAATTAACCGTTTTTGTCCAGAATTCCTCCGATATTAAAAAATAAATAAATAAATACATAAATAAAGCAAAATCTGTATAATGTATGCACTCGTGAGAATATTGCATTCCAAAAATTACGTAAATTGATTAAGTAGTTTTATTTTTATAAAAAAAAATCATTTTTAACCAATTACTGGGAATTCGTAGGCATTACAACGTAAGTCTTCAAAGTTTGAATTTAGTTGCCTCCCATTTTTTTTATTAGATTGTTTTTAAAATGGTGGACAACGCATGCGTCAGATTTACCCCCCCCCCCTTTTGATCATAAGGAAAAAAAATATGCTATTACCGTCTTGGAAATGAATGCAAATCTAACAGCTTTTGGAATTTTTTTTTTTTATTAAATCATCTATTGACAAAATGATTGCGTGTATATATATATATATATATATATATATATATATATATATATATATATATATATATATATATATATATATATTATTTATAATATTCCGAATTTTATTATGTTTATATAATTGACAATTAAGAATGCGGTAATCGTTCATATACCAATAAATTTTAAGTCAGTATAAAGTATTTGTAAGCTCCAAAATTACCAGTTTTTGTAATCGAGCATTTATATTATTTTCACAAAAACAAGACAACAAAAGTTGGATTGATAGCAACAAGTAGTGTATTTTCAATGTTCGTTACAAATGTTTCGCGACCATTCGGACAATTTCAAACCTTATATTTTGGGGTTTTTTTTTACATGGAGGTCACCACTTATCAAGGCCCAGAAGCCGCTCGGGGATAAGGGTTATTGTGTGTACAGTAATCAATGGGATAGTATCGCAGTAATAGTTAGTATTGGAGATTTGATAAAGTGTCATTACTTAAGGGGGCGGTTCATCAGAAATTTGTTTGTGTTGGACTTAAAGACATCCAAGTTGAAGTCGGGGGGGGGAACAGGCAAGCGGCAGAGTGTTCCACAGGCGTGCAGTTCTAAGAAAGAAGCTTTGTTCATGGAATCTATGTTTTGATTTAGTCACGGATAAAGAATGGGGAAAATTATTGACAGTGGTTTCAGCTAGTCGGGTGTTTTTCATGAAAGATTGGGGAGGGGGGACCAGAGAATGGAGCTCAGACGAGCACTTGCCATGGAAATAACGATAAAACAGAGACAGGCTCGCAACGTCTCTTTTGTGGGAGAGAGGTTGCAGGGAAGAGAAAAGGGCATCCCCACTAAGCCACGAAGTCTATTTTGTACTCTGTCAAGGCAGGATAGGCTGTTTTTAGCAGCTCCTGCCCAGATGTGGCAGCAGTACTCCATCCGTGGACGTACTTGCCTTTTATATAGATAGAGAATTGCATCATTAGTGAGATATCTTCTGGAGCGGTAGAAGGATCCCACCATTTTCCCAGCGACCTTGGCCACAGACTTGATGTAACGGCCTCTAATCAGATGTGTGGAAAAAACACTTTTTTAATGAACAGTATGGAAGCCATTTCCCTTTTAAGGAAAAACTATGTGATAAAAGATTTATAAAAAAAAAAATCCTAAACAAACAGAAAACGGAAAAACCTCTGTAGGAAGAAATGTAGGTAAATCTATTCGTTGCTATCAATTCAATTTATGTTGTCTTCTTTTTGTGAAAATAATATATTTGTGTGTGTGTGTGTGTGTGTGTGTGTTTTCGCACACACGTTTTTTACAATATAACATGCGCTGTTTATTAAAAGTCACCCTCCCCGCCGGCGCGCGCGCGCACGCACGCACACACACACACACACACACACACACACACACACACACACACACACACACACACACAACTTGCTTCTCTTCCTTGACCACATGCTGTCCTTTTTTTCTTTTTCTTTTTCTTCCGTTCTTCTTCCTGAGACGTCAGTGGATGCACACTTGCTTAATTTGCATATGTGTTAAGACAGCTGCTGCTGCTAATATTTTTGCTACTCAGCTATCCTACAGCTGCTGCTGATTTTCTCACACAGCCATATGTGCTATACTACCAAGAGAGCGCATCGCTTCGTTACATATTTATGTAATTTTCTTTTAATGTTAATTTCTTTAAATTTATAAAACCTGCATTTATTTGAAAAAAAATATTTTAGACTTATTTAGAATTTTTAATGTTAGTAAATAGATGTTTGTAAACCAAACAATGGTAACTCAGTTAGCCACAGAATTATGGCTGTTCATTGGAAATGAGAAAATTTGCCATCTTGTGTGCTATTGGTTCAGAAGCAAAATTTAAGCGTTTAGCTAAAAAGGGAATGGGGCGTTTCAGCATGGATGATTCAGCGGAGGAACAATTCGATGTTGACCACGCCAGTCACATTTTTATAAAGATTTTATAACTTTTTTTTTTTTAATAGGAAAAACAATATAAAAATATATCACTTTAAATGTTTTTAAGAAAAATCCTATTTTTACAAAACTCTTTTTGGTTGATTATTTTCTAATTATTTTTTTCAGGATTAAAAAATATTTTAAAGTTTTTTTTTTTAATTAAGAAAAACAATATGGAAATGTAATCTCGTCGTTGACGACTGAATGTTGTTGTTTGTTTTTGTGTTCTGTTTTAAATAAACATGGTTTATTTTAAGTTCTTTTTTAAATCAAATTATATATATATATTTTTTTTTAATAATTTTTATTTCAATTTTATTAAAAGAAAAAAATATCTTCATTTACGGTATTAATTAATGTAATGACAAAGTGAAAATTTAACGCCGAATCAGCCACATGCCAAATCGACTGTGCCAGAGTGGCCAAGCCAAAATGGCAACGCCGAATCGGTCATGCTGAAAGGTACCAAACCCAACTAAAATGCAGGTTTCAAACAAGTTAAAAATTCTTACAGAATTCAACGTCATCTTGTGGTAAATGAAAATTATTGGCAAAATCCCATTACTCCCATCACCACCACCACACAATAACTATTAGATCAAACCAGCGAAAATTCCATTATCCCTAAAAATCAAAATGTGCAACAAACATGACATAGTGGTGTCACTTTGTTTGGTCATATGAGATTCATTTCAACAGCTAACACATTGAATCTTCTTAATATGATTTATAATCATAACACATTAGAGCTCACTCTGTATATTTCTTTTCTGTTTTTGCAGTTAAAATTGTCATGCCTCAGTACTGTGCATATGTACACACACTGACAACTCCAAAAGTTTCCTTCCTTCTCTGAAAACAGGCTTTTTTATCCAAACCGACATCATCTTATTTGCATATGAGTAATGAGATTTCATGCTACTTCGCAAAAATAATAATTAGTGATGGGCCGATTCTAATATTTTTTTTCTGATTCCAATACAATTACCGATTCTGATACAATTACTTATTTCGATTCTGATTCTTTTAAAATATTTTAATATTTAGCTGTACTTTTTTTTTTGGGGGGGGTCGGATTACCGTAAATACCCGTGTAATATATGCATATATTTTTCGGAAATATAAAAATACACTTGTGACTAGGGGGGAAGCTATAGATTTTAGTTTTACTGATAGTTAAAAATACATAATTATGATTTTATTATTAGTAATGGAAAATTAAGGGTTAAACAAAGACAAAAAAAAAAGAAGACAATTGAAAGAATCGTTTTGGACATTGGAAATTTGACACAAATTTTTTTGATACCAATTCTGATATCCCAAAAAGTTCCGATTTTTCCGATTCCCGATTCTGATTAATCGTCCTAACACTAATAATAATCAAGCATGGCCACCATTTTGCTTTTCTTTTTGTCCATAACTGTTACACAAACTCATTCAGAAATTTGAAGAAAATACCTTTAGCACTCGTTACGAATGGTGACAAGGCATTATATCACAAATAGTAAATTAGTAACAAGACCCTTAGATTTGAGCCATGTAAAAGAAAAAAAAAATGACGGAAATACAATTTGATAATAGGAAAACGTTTTCATTGAGTAAACTTTGTTTTTAGCTTAGAAACAACATAAAACCCTGTATCAAACCAACCATATTGATGAGTATCTCTTTAAGATGGGACTATCTTTATATAGAGATACACAACATTGTGCACACCTAATTTGAAAATGTGAGAAAAAAATGAATTGCTTGTCACCTATAATATTGATCTAACTTAAAGTAGCCTGCGGACAAAATTTAGCTATTTAATTATTATTACAATTTTGAATTTTTTTGATGAGGGATGATCGTGTGTACTTCTTTGGATTAACCGGACTAACGTTTCATCTTGAGTGTTATTGCACAACGTTTCGATCGATGTAACTTCTGACCTTCTTCACGTCACCATGGTTGATAAAGGAAAAGGGGCAGTTGACGCGACACTTCCGAGGTTTCGTATTGAAAGTAAATTTACAAAAAAATTATAAAGTCACCAAAATTACCAAGCAAAAACACAAGGGGATATTATTTCTAAATCATTTATAACGAAAGTAAATGGGAGGGGCTAAAGTTTAATTAAATCCATTAACCAGTTTTAAGTTTTTAAAAAAATTTAAAAAAACAAAAAACAAGATATGCACAAAGATACACAATATCGTACATACCAAAACGTGAGAAAAAATAATTTACCTGTCACCTAAAATATTAACCTACCTTAAGTAGCCTGGAGACAATAATTATTAATGACATAAAAAACACACACACACACATAAATAAATGAAAACTATCAAGGACACTAGAGGAAATTATCAATTTTGTTTACACCTAAATTTTATCACAATAATCCCCCAAAATAAACAAAATATCGAAAAGTGGAAATTAAAGTAAATCTCATTATATTTACCTGTCTTTGCACTCTAAACTCTAGGCTTGTTTGTGATACCTAATTTAAAAAATGTCAAAACTGAAACTGTAAATAATATATAATATATATTAATCATTAGTAACAGTGTTAGTGTGTTTAAAATTGCAGGAACCTAAGTGTTCGTGTTATCAACTTAACTGGAGAAAAGAGGACACCTAGAATCATTTTACTTCAAAATGTTAAAAAAGGAAATCCTTCTATAAGAGATTTGATAATTTAAAGTCCAAGTGCACTTGTTCCCATTTAAAATTTATCTTTTTAAAGAAATCTTTTAATTACAGGCAGGAGTTGATATAATAATTACAGGAAATCAGTCGCAAGGACATTCTCTAGTCATATGCTTAGGTTTTTTTATTTGTAAATAATTTGTTTTTAATCCGGAAAGGATGAATTTTGCCTGACCTGTAATTAGTTTCAAATAAACTGACTTTGAAAAGTGACAGTTATATTTTAACTGTTAGGATAAACAATATTTGCTTTAAACAAAGGCAATTAACATGTTTTATAGGACATTTCTTCTCGAATTCTTTCAATTTTATTCTTTTTTCCTCCCTTTTATTTTTTACCTTTCCCTTTTATTTTCTATTTTTATCGTTTTACTTTTCCTTTTTCGCATTTTTGCTTTTTATTCTTTTCATTCTACATCTTTTTTCTTTTTTTGCTTGTCTTTTTTCTTTTCTTTCTTCATCTTTTCATTTCTTTTTTCTTTTTCTTTTTTCTTTTCTTTTTTTTCTTTTCCTGTTTTCATTTCCCTTTTTCCTTTTTGTTTTTTCTTTTTCTCTTTTCCTATTTTTCCTTTCCTTTTTCTTTTCCTTTTTTCTTTTCCTTTTTTCCTTTTCTCTTTATCCGATTCCCTTTTTACACCTAGCATTGCTCAAGAATTTCTATATACAAAATAAACAAAAATTGAATTTAACAAAAAAATTTCGAATCTCTGCTTTTTAAAATGTACATTTTACTTTTTTGTGCCAAATTTTGGCGATACCAATATTAAATTACATAGAAAAAATGCGAGCATGAAAAGTAATATATTTAACATTAAACTTAAAAAAGTAAAATGACTAGTTGTTAAAACTGGAAAAGAAAAAGACAAGATATTCTAGTAAAAAATATAATAAATTTATAACTTAAAATATTGCAGCATTAAGAATTTATATATAATGTTAAACTGAATTTAAAAAAAAATTCTTAATGCTGCAATATTTTAAGTTATTTATTATATTTTTATTAAAATCTTTCTTTTCCAGTTTTAACAACGTCCTTTTACTTTTCTAAATTTAATCTTAACCATATTACTTTTCATGCTCGTATTTTTCTATGTAATCCATGATTATTCCAGGCTTTGCTTTAAATAGTATTTTCTTTTTGTGTTCAATATCATATGCATTGTCAACAATCTATAAAAAAATTATTACCAACTTCTTAAATTGACTAAATAAAAAAATCATTCATGTTTGAATGATTTTTTAGAAACAGTAGGTAAATTATTATTTCCGATTTTGTCTACTATTTTTTTGTGTTTCTACTACCTAATAATTTCTTTATAATAGTTTCTAATAGTTTTTCAATGCTTAAGTTTGAAATGGCATTTTATTTGGTCTTACTTCATTGTACTTGAAACAGCATTAACACCTTGGGTGGATTAAACTGGTTTTACCCATCCTTGCCACTTCATTCCTCAAAAAGGCTAGCCAAAGTCAAATATTCAGTGATCTCTAGCCACTTTCTCTTCCAACGGTCAACTGTAGATTTGAGAACACAGGTTGGATTCAATGTCAGCTTTAATCATCATCAACCAGGTTTTCTTTGTTTATCACATGATTTTTCCAGTGAAGCTAAGATGGATTTTCTTGGTTGATGATTAAGGGCATGACCTAGCCAGCATATACGTTTCATGAGAATGATTTGTTGAAGGAAATTAATTTAGTAGGAGAAACATACTGTTTAAGAAGTACTGCCACCATCGGACACAGAAAGACCATGAGACAGGTAATGGTGTTTAAAGGTTCCAGTCACCTAGCATCTTCTACTCTTATATATTATTATTATTGGCTCACAAGTAGCTTTCACACAGGTTATCAAAGATTTCTCCTTGAAAACAGCCTGTGGTGTTCCCTGGAAGCTGAGTGACAAAGGTCTCCCCAGATTTCCAGTAGTCTCCACCTCTTTCGGTAGTATTTGCAAATAAATTTGCATTATCGCAACAGCTGCTTGCCATTGATTTCTTGTTGGCAGCGGCTATTGGTTTTCATTGGAATTTGAGTGACAATAAGCCTCCCCAAGGTCTCAGTTCTCTTTGCCCTTATCCAGCAGAGATCTGGCCAGTGCTCTCTCCTCGGTATTTCCTTCCTCCATGACTTTACTTGGCTGTTTGATCTCACTTTTTCTTTTTTTTTTTTTTTGAGAGGGAGTCAGTGATGTGGTAATCGGGGGTGGGGGTGGGGTTAAAGAACTTATAGATATGCGGCTTCAATGCATTTGGTTCCATGGGACATTTCATGTTTTTGCCTCTGCAGCAGTTTATCTGGTCCGCGCTTGTTTTTTTATGTGTGTTAGTCTCCACATTCAAGGGTTTTCCTTAATATTTCATCTGTTTTCATTATTGTTGTTTGTTGTATTTTTTCCAGTCGTTCCTATGATTCCAATTTCTCCCATTCTTTTTCGGAATTATTCCTAGTACTCCTACTATTATAGGTATTATTTTGATTTTCTTCATCTTCCATATTCCTTTCAGCTCTCTCACTAGGTCTGTGTATTTGCTCCATTTCCCCTTTTCTTTGATATTCACCCTGTGGTCGGCTGGAACAGCAAAGTCTATGATTTGACAGGATTATGCTTTCTTGTTAATTATTGCAATATCTGGTCTTCTTGCCTGTATGGGTTTATCAGTTTGTATGTCCATGTCCCATAGGACATTGTGATTCTCGTTTTCAAGTACTGTTGCTGGCTTATGTTTGTACCATTTGTCTGTGCGTTCGAGATGCAGTTGGTTGCATAGTTCCTAGGGTACTGCCCTTCTCACTTTGTCATGTCTGTTCTTGTATTCCTTTTGGGTCAGTTTGCTGCATTCACTTACTATATGGTTTATTGTTTCGTCTCTTTGTCCACAGAGTCTGCATTTGCTGTTTTCTTGTGTTTTGTCGATGTTTGATTTGATGTGGTTGGTTCTTATCAAGTTTTCTTGTGCTGCGGCTATTAGGGATTGAGTTTCTCAGCTTATGTGTACTTTTCACACCCATGTTCAAGTGTTTTCGTTGTTGTCATCTTTTGTCATCCTTATGAATCTTCTGTGTAGTTGTTTCTCTTCCCATTTTTCTTTTCTTGTTTTATCCTTGTCTCTCTGTTTTCTGTTTTATTGATTTTTTTCTGTGTCTCTTGCTGCCATGATTGTTCTTTCAGTGTTTTGCATTATGTATTTTTCTAGTTCTTTTTTTGGTATCATTCACACAGTCTTCTATGCAGACCAGTCCCCTCCCGCCATCTTTCCTTTTAGCATAGAGTCGGTCAACATCGTCCGTCAGGTAGTGCATTGTACATGGTCATGAGTTTCCTGGTCTTCTGATCTAAGTGTCTCAGTTCTTCTTCAGTCCACCCTATGAACAGTCTAGAGTATCTTACTTCTGACACTACCCATGTATTTATGCCTTTCATTAGGTTTTTGCTTTATAATTTAGTTTCCAGAAGTTTTCTTGTTCTCTTGAGGTATAGTTGTTGTTATCTCACCACGTTTTAGTCAACTAATTCTCTGGCCTTCAGGGCTCGTGGCATAGTGGATATGGGGCGTTGAGTCACTATGGTTCTAGGTGAGCATTGTCTGAAGATAGCAGTTTCAATCCTACCCAAGCAGGCCAGAGGATTACATGAAGATGAAGATAACAATCCACAAAAGAATGAATCTTCCAATCTTATTGGTCATACTTGCTGCCATAAAGGAGGATCGTTTGCACCTGATCCTTATTTTGATGCTGTACATTTCAGATTTTGACCAAAGCCGAAAATTGAATCAGCAGAAAGCATGATATGAAAGGTCAGTTCACTCTTTGATGTTAGTTCCACCTTGAACCAAATATGTGTGTGATATGTGATGGTGATGCTAAGATATGTGAAGCTCTCAACATCATCATCATGAACATCATCTTTGAGGACAATGGATGTTTTATCTGTTGGAGCAAAGTTGGTATCAAGTATTTTTGTTTTCGAGGCATTTATTTTCATCCCAACCTGTGATGTAACGTGCTGAAGCTTATTAATATATGACTGGGAATTAGTAAATGTTTTGATGAGTAGCGCAATATCATTTGCATAATTGAAAGTTTGTGATGGCAAAGTTACATCCAATAATGATACCAGGAAACTCTTTTAAGGCATTCAAAGTGATATAGTCAATGGTGTAATTGAAAGGTGTTTCAAGCCAGACTATTTTAACCTTAACCCTAACCCTAACTAAAGGGTTCTAAAATCTTACCGTACATGTGTATGCAGGATTGTGTTGAGCAGTATGGTCTTTTAAGAAGACTGAGAAGTTTAAGCGCAATAACTTCTGGTCGACAGTCGGATGCAACGTTAAAATCAATAAAATAGATAACTTATCTTTGCTAGAAAGTACCAACGATATTTAGGGTAAAGATTTGATCAGAACATTGAACATTAGTTTGATCTAGTTCCGACGTTGAGTTCTGATTGAAATTGTTTTAAAAGAATCAAAGCGAATATTTTAGCAGACACATCGATCAGGTTGATACCATGCTGTAGTATTATTTATCACCTTTCTTTGGTACTTGTGTTGCATCACTCCAGTGTTGGGAGTATTCCAGTCTTCCAGATCTTGTTCATATGATGGATTGCAGGTCCTAGTATATTTGCATTGCATTTGAGGATCTCAGCCTGGATGTTATCTTTGCCCTAAACTTCGTTATTTTTTAGACAACAACCTTTTCAAGGATGATAGGATTTGTTTGACAGTCATAATCACTTGGGTCCGATTTATTCATAGGATTAATTTTATTTGATCTGTCATGCTTAAGTTTGAAATGGTATTTTATTTTGTCAGTTGTGCTTAAAAATAAGGAAACGTGATTAAACAGAAACGGAGTATCCACAAAAGTTTCAATATGTGTGTGTGTGTGTGTGTGTGTGTGTGTGTGTGTGTGTGTGTGTGTGATTAATTGCTGGTGGTTGCTCTACTAGATCTGTCTAGTAAAGAGGGTGATTAATTTCCTAGAAAGAAAAAAAAAACAATACCTCTGAAAGGGTATATGAACGCCTATGGGGTCAGAAGCCAACTAGCACCTATGTTGTTCTTTTTACAAGGTGCAAATGTGGATCCTCGGCTTAATAGAAAGCAACTCATCTAGGACAAAGTAAAATCTAATATAAAACGACATGAAAAATTTATAGGTAAACACACAGGAACTTTACTAGATCAAACAGGGACTCCTCAACCACTGTAGTGGCAATCCATATAGGAGAAAAACTCCAAATATCTCGTATAGATTAATCGTCACTATGTGCTATTGGAAAACTATACCATACTTGAAAATAAATAAACTCACACACAACTACCTCCTTGATCTTTTCGTGTTTTCTTGTGATGCATTTGTACAAGCATCACTTAACGTAAAGTTCCAAGTCCACTTGTGATACACAGTTGGTGACGTATACAGGTCTAACAAACTGGCAGTGTGTAGCTCGAATTGTGCACAATAGTAGCTCATATCTTATTGTAACAAAATGTAGTAGGCAAAAATCAGGAACAAAGATAGGAAATAGTCAGTTTTGCCCTGCACCACCCACCTCTAGAAGAGAGGGATGTCTTGGCTGTAATGACCGTAGAGAAAGACAAAGAAGGAGACAAAAAAAAAGGCAGAAGAAAACTCACTTCTCGCAGATTTGTGGTTTGTCACAAAGAACAATCCAACCGCCAGAAACACCTACACACAACCTGCAGGACACTGCCTGACTGCTTCCCAGTGTCCTGCCTTTATAGCGGCTGGGAATTATATATTTGCATAACTGTGTGAGAACACACGCAATTCTGTGAGAATTGCATGGGGTCGACACCAATAAAAACCCATGGATGCCATCTTGGACCTCTCTTCCACTCTCTTCCCTTCGGCCCGCAACACAACAACAGATGTATCCGAAGTAAGCTCTTTATTTCCCCCCATTTTGGTTATTGCCAATTCCGCTACACTTCAGTTGTCTAATCGAGACGAGAGGCATGATTTGGTAGAGTTAAGAGTGTCAAAGCACTCTTTCTAGGAAAGTATTGCTTGCTTCGTCCAGGGATTAAAAAAGGTATCCCAAACAAATGCTTTGCCTGAAAATCTGGCTTGTAGCTGCAGCGAGTGGCTTGTTCATTTTGTGGTAACAAAATTAAGGACAATAAATCAGCATTATCAAGAAACGACAAGCATACAAATCGATTTTCTACCTCCATCGACATGAAAGTTGCATGCTGGAATATATGAACATTACTTGACAGTGAGTTGTCTGAAAGGCCACACCACAGAACCGTTCTGTTAAGGGAGCTTTCTTTGTATGACGGCACTTACTCTGTGCAAAAAATCTTGTATCATTACAAATAATTTTTCTGAGATACTTCTTACTGATGATGCTAAACTCAGAGAACAAGAAGGAAACCTGCTGATAAAGGAAGAGAGCAGGGTGTATGTTTTGCCATTAAATCTCCCCCCCCCCCCTCTTTAAAAACTTGTAGAACTTCCATTTGGTAAATCGGAACATATTTTTTCTTTACATCTCCCTCTGCAACAAAAACGTTTTGTGTCAGTTTATGCCCCAACCATGTTCAAGATCAGTGGTGGCTTAAGAAGGCAGAAGAAGCAGAACTCGCAGAAAACAGAAAGAACTCAAGACTGTTTTACTTACTAATCAAAGAGCTTTATGGTCTGCAGCAATCAACAATCAAAATCAAAAGCCGGTGCTACCTTGAGACAACTAGAAGATATCAATTACTATCCAATCATTGACGAATCTGTATTGGATTTTATTAAGCCCCATGAACCAATCATGCCTCGTGATTAAATGGCTTCTAGAGGTGAGATAAAAGATTTTGTGAGTCAAATAAATAAAAACAAAGCACCAGGAATGGATGACAGCAGATGAGAAAATGATCGATCTGGAGCAAGTCACCCAAGGTGTATAGGAAAGTGGATTGCCTTAAGGGTGGAGTCATGCGATACCTGTGTCATTGTATTAGAAGGGTTCCTGTACTAATTTAATAGCTAGGAGTCAAGGGTGGCTTTGTAACTGGGTTTGAATCTCCTGACTAATAGTAAGTATACTGATGATTACATATGCATAAAACACAAGTGTCTGTAGGTATAAAAATAATCGCTAATATTTATTTATAAAAATATTATCGTTATACTAGACTACCCGTGACCCATTGGGTCAGTATGTTATATGAGCTATGAAATTCATGTATGAGCGTGGCACTTGTGACGTAAAGAAAATAGTTTTTTTTTGACATAACAGAAACATTTCTATGAAAGTATATTAAAATGAAAAAAAAATATAGATAGATTTCTATGAGCCGTTCTACTTATTATAATTGATTATTTTTGAAAAAAGAAATTTACAGTTACTGAATTATAAGTGGTTGGCCATACTTATAGGTAAATGTGCACTGAACAGATACCATAATACTTATTATAGTTAAATTCAAATTTGATATATCTTTTTTTTGTTGGGTTTTTTTTTTTTACATCATTCAGTTCTGTATTACGTTTAAGTTATTTTAAACCCAACACTTCCCATGTTAAATAATAATTTCGAAATAATAACGTTAATATTTCAGTGCGCAGGTCATGCGCGCATGCGCAACCGGATGTCGTAAACTAGAAAGTGGGTTACATACATCGTTACAAAACCATTTGAGTTTTATAATGATATATATATATATATATATATATATATATATATATATTAGAGAGCTTGCGATTTTTTATAAACTCCTTATGAACTTTTTATACTTTTTTTGAAGAGCTCCATTTTTTCTTTTTTAATTTCTCTCTAATCTACCCCATTTTTCATTTTTTCTTTTTGGCGTCAAGAGGTTCCAGGTCGCCTGATGAAGTCTCTTTGACTGAAACAGATGGCTATTTGTAGCGACCCTATGTAACTGTTTACCCCAAATAATAAAAAATATTTTGCTCTTTTTATTGAGCACTATTTAACAACCTCGTTGTCTTCATTAGTTCTGACTTTTGAACACCTCTGACCGAATGGTTAACTGTAGGCATAGACCGATTCATACCATCTAAAAAATTCCAACAAAAACCTTACAGCTAGCCATGGTTCTCCCCAAAATGTGCTGCTGCTATCGCACACAGAAATCACTTTTTCCATAACTACCAACGTAATAGATGCATTGAGACTAACGCTGCTTTCAGGAACGCCAGCAACCACTGTAAAAGAGTAATAAAAAATGCAAGAGAGCTATACGCCCAGTCTGTTAAATCCAAAGTAGCTGATCAGCAGCTTGGTTCCCACCAGTTTTGGCAAATAACAAATAGGATCCTGAACAGAAGTGTGCGTTCTAACCCAACCATTATCAATGGACCAGAGGTCATCTCGTCAGCATCAGACAAGGCCAGACTATTTGCAAAGAACTTTGCAGCTATGTGACGAAGGCCATCAACTCCCCATATTTCCTCCTATAACACAGAACACGCTAGGTAACATACAAATATCTGTGCTTGAGGTCGCCAAGCTAACCAAGAACCTTGATTCCAGTAAAGCAACTGGCCCTGATGGCATCCCAATTATAGTGTTAAAAAAGATTCAACCAGAACTTGCTCCCATACTTACGAAACTGTTTAAGCGTTGCCTTAAGGAGAAGTGCTTTCCGACTTCCTGGAAAACCTCATCAATATGCCCCGTATTTAAGAATTCAGGTGAAAAGTCATCTCCCTCTCAGTACAGACCAATAAGTCTCCTGTGTGTTATGAGTAAGTTACTGGAATCCATATTAAATAGAGAAATAGTCAACCACCTCAGCAGAAATAACCTTCTTAGTGACACACAATATGGTTTCCGTTCTGCAAGATCTACCGCAGATGTGCTAACGGTTATATCTCACAGGATTAGTGAATCTCTTGACAAAGGCTTCCTTTCTAGGGCAATTGCTCTTGACATATCAAAGGCCTTCGACAAGGTATGGCATAAGGGCCTACTTCACAAGATTTGCAGCTATGGTATAACTGGAAATGTTTTCTCAATCATTAAATCATTTCTCTCCGATAGGCTCATAAGAGTAGTGGTCGATGGACAAAAATCAGAGGCCTGCAGTATTAAGGGTCAATCCTGGGGCCAACTCTCTTCCTGATCTACATCAATGATCTCCCTAAACACATACTTAAATCATTCGTTGACATCTATGCTGATGACACGACCATCTATGGCAACACATCAAAGGCTGTAAATGACAAAGTTCTCTCTGATTCTCTCTCCTCTGATCTCGAGCACGTGGTTCAGTGGGGGAAGACGTGGCTGGTTACCTTTAATGCGTCTAAAACCAAACTCCTATCTTTACATCATCAACGCTCTGATCCCCATCTGGCATCAATTGAAATGGATGGCTCTCGTCTAGGAGAAGCCCCCTGTTTTGACAAGCTTCTGGGTTTGTCCTTTACTCCTGATCTGAAATGGAACACGTACATCAAGTCTGTTGCCAAGGTCGCTGGAAAGATGGTGGGATCCTTCTACCGCTCCAGAAGATATCTCACTACTGATACAGTTCTCTATCTATATAAAAGTACGTCCAAGGATGGAATATTGCTGCCATATCTGGGCAGGATCTGCTAAAAACAGCCTATCCTGCCTTGACAGAGTACAAAATAGACTTTGTGGCTTAGTGGGGGATGCCCTTCTCTCTACCTTGCAACCTCTCTCCCACAGAAGAGACGTTGCGAGCCTATCCTTGTTTCATCGTTATTTCCATGGCAGGTGCTCGTCTGAACTCCAATCTCTGGTCCCCCCTCACCAATCCTTCACGAAAAACACCCGTCTAGCTTAATCCACTGTAAAAACTTTCCCCCACTCTTTATCTGTGCCTAAATCAAAACGCAGATTCCATGAACAAAGCTTCTTTCTTAGAACTGCACGCCTGTGGAACTCTGTTCCCTCTGCCTGCTTCTCACCTGACTACAACCTGGATGTCTTCAAGCCCAACGTTAACAAATTCCTAATGAACCGCCCTCTTGAGTAAACACTTCATTAAATCTCCACACTAACGTACTGTACTTGCAACAACCCTTATCCCTGAGTGGCTTCCGGGCCTTGATAAGTGGTGACCACCGTGTAAAAAAAAAAAAATATATATGTATATATATATATTTACACAAAAAATCTTGTATCATTACAAATAATTTTTTACTGCTGCATTGGCAGATTAATGTACCATGATGCATCATTGCACCCTCGAATTTTCAACCAAAGCAAACTCGCATCATTTCAAATTCCTCTTGGATACTCAAACCACTGTTCTAATCTTGAGTGTCATTTTCAAAACGTTTCAGGTGTATCTTGTAAAACTTGGTAACGTTTCTGGACTGAAACTTTGTGAAAATTACACTCAAAATACGAATGGTAGTCTGAAGAATCCAAATAATATGAATAATAACGAATAAGAATACAGATAATGCAAAAAAATCATACATCTTTACATAACTCAATGTCTGTGTGCATGTGCGCTTTATAGAAAAAAGGTTAGAGAATCTACATAGAATCTAAAATCTATTCTAATGTAACATTAACTAAGGAAGACAATGGAAGTGTTCCTGAATCTCTAAAAGGGGGGTTAAATTTGGAAAGAAAATGCTGTAATTTCAATGTGTTCTTTTTATTCGGCATTTTCATTCAAAATTATTGAACGTTTCTTAAGCTTCTCTTTGAACTAGGAAGGAATGGCAAAAAAAAACTTGGAAATTGATTTGGAGTACTCTTTAATTTTATTTGTTTTGAATTGAAAGCCATTTTTGGTTTCAGAAAATAAAAAAAAATCTTGTTCCAAACAAAATGGTAGTCGTCAATCAAAGAAGCTTGGAATTGTACAAACCAAGAAGATGAAGAATAGGTCTTCCGTTGGGTAGTTGATCTCTACAAGTGTTGGATTGTAAAAGTCTGCAGATGGAAAACAAATTCCTTCCGGTGTTGGACACAAAAAAATCATGCTCGGGAATGTTGAAAGATTAAAATATATTTATGGAGCAATTCTGGTTTTTGATTGGTTGCTAGCAGAAGGTAGGTTCTGTTTGATTGGTCAGTTCCTATCGTCAGTGTCTATAAGTAGAACCTTCCAACTTTCTGTAATCATAAACTTTATTGTATCAAAAATATTGCAACAATTTAAGTAGTTTCAGTAGTAGTCTAACAGAAGCAATAAATGTAAAATTATAGCTTTACATTTGGTAACAGAAGAGACGTTGCGAGCCTGTCTCTGCTTTATCGTCATTTTCATGGAAAGTGCTCGTCTGAACTTCAATCTATCGTCCTCTCCCTCGCCACTTTCATAAAAAACACTCGTCTAGCCTAAACCACTATCACTAATTTCCCACACTCTTTATCTGTGCCTAAACCTAAATGTAGATTCCATGAACAAAGCTTCTTTCTTAGAACTGCACGCCTGTGAAATTCTCTTCTGCTTGCCTGCTTTCCAGCTGACTACAATCTGATTGTTTTCAAGTCCAACGTAAACAAGTTCTTGATGAACCGTCCCCACTAAGTAATCCAATTTACAAAATTTCCACTACTTATGTTTACTACGCTATAATCACATTGACTAATGTATACCCATTAACCCTCATCCTCGAGTGGCCTCCAGGCCTTGATAAGTGGTGATTCCTGTGTAAAAAATAAAAGTGGTATATAATAATTCAAAAGTGCTCAACATCCTAGATAGAGCAGCATTGCTTGAGAGAAAGATTTTCACTGTATTTTATAACGCTATTATTGCAACGTGGTCATTACATTTTAACAAAGACCTGACATTGTGTATGAAAGTCTCACAAGATACAAAGGAAAACTATTTGATTCAAGTTTTTTGCAGTTGAAAGAATAGGCATTTATTACCGATCCACATCAAGCCACCTGACATGTATTTTCCAAGCCAGTGACAACATGGTAGCATTCTTACTTTTCCCTTCTCTGGGTCAATTAACAGTTTATCAGTCTGCAATTATAAACCAGCTGCTATGTCTGCAGTTCGCCTCACAGCACATGATCGTACACCAATTTTGTTAAAAGTTGGGAGGATTAGCAAGTCTTGCATTTTATTTAAATGTTCCTCTCACACCGACACATGCTTAAAAGTCCAGTCATGCCTCGAAGGGGATAAAAATATCTCTTTACGCTAGTACATGGTTAAAAACTCTCCCATGTCGATACATGTTTTTTAATTTTAAAATTTTTTTCTTCCTTTTCCTTCACTGTGACGTCACCTCGCACCACTGCTTAGTCATTTGTATATGTGAGATGCTGCTGCTGTTACCTGTGGCTTCCTTACATAATTTTGTAAATGTACTCTGTGCTGCTTCAGAGTCAGTGTTCGATATTCTAGATAGTGTAGATGCTTGCAATAATAAAGTAATAAATTTTCAATGTGGTATATGCTTGATGGAGAAAAGAAAGAAAACTCTGTGTTGCTCGGGGATACACTAAAATAATATAGGCTTCATTATATTATTAAGATGTTAGGTGAAGATAAGATCTCAGCGTTGCCCGGGAATAAATTAAAACAAATATAGTGTTCTTTACATTTTTAAGGAAGTGGGTGAGGAAGAAACTCTGTATTGCCCGGGAGCAATAATTTAAAAACCCAGAGCTTAAATGAATGACTTATATTATTATTATTTTTAATACATTAAACCAAGAGAGAGGAAAACAAGAGAGAGGAATGGGCTAGGCAGAGGGGAAAGAGAAGTGCGAGGAGAGGATGTGGAAAAATGGGGAAAGAGAAAAAACAGATAGACTGAGATAGTTAAAGAGGTAGGCGTTTTAATATAAAGATGTTACACAAACATTTTAAGCTCTTATATTTTGTTTTTATTTATGCCTCCGTCCCCGGTAATTCTGTGTAGGCCTAGTTAATGATAAAAAGATTTTTAATTAAATTTTTTTTTTATTGCACTGTCCTTTCCATCATCTTCCTTTTTTATTTTCCAAAGTTTTTTGTTTCATTTCCTGTTTTTTTTCCTTCTCTTCTCTTTTTCTCATTTCATTACTACTTACTCGTCTTTTCTTCGGTACTTTGTGCACTTCTTCTGCTTCTTCACTCTCTGAACTTTTCCGCCCTCTCAGTCTATGCACTTCTTCTGCACCTACACTTCTTGCACTTCTTCTGCTTGTTTCACTTTTTGCACTTTTTCTGCTCCCTTCGCTCATTGCACTTCTTCCACCTCTTCACTATCACCACTTCTTCTTCCCTTTAATCCTCTGCATTTCTCCTGCCCGCTTCATTCTTTGCACTTCTTCCACCCCTTCACTCTCTGCACTTTTTCCGTCCCTTTCAATCTCTAGAACATTTGTCACCTGTCTTCTTTGCACTTATGTTTCCTTTAAAAAAATTCTTTTCATTTTATTAATCCTTTTTGCTTTTTGTTCATCTTCATGCAATATGTTTCTCATTTTAGCTATTAATCCTGCTTCTATCTGTAATCTCTTTCTATAGTAACAAAAACCTCTTTCAACTTATCATTTCCCTCCAAATAAAACAGTAACACTTGTATTTTGTAAATTGTATACAATGTATTCTTTATAGAAAAAATTGTTTGTGTTATGTAAATAAAGTAAATACATTAACCATAGTCGAAGGCAACCTGAAAATTACCTTTTTATTGGCTGCCACACAGAGATGTAGGGGAGCACATCATTTTTTCACTGGATTGTTCCATTTACTTTTAATCTTCACCTTATAAATTTTTAAAATTCATTCTCATCCCAAATATGGCATAGTGTCATTTGAACATAAGCACTATTTGGGATTGTGTCTAACAGGGGACTGTGAGGAGTGAAATAGTAAGATGTCTGTTCACATTACATTTAAACTTCTGCATGTTACTACAGTCAGGGAATTAGGAAGCAGGAAGAATAGAAGGCTTTTTAGGAACCTCTACAGTGTTGGGGTAGGATTTTGCTGCTCATCGGGTTAATGAAGGGT
This sequence comes from Euprymna scolopes, assembly GCF_053919585.1. Lineage (NCBI taxonomy): Eukaryota > Metazoa > Mollusca > Cephalopoda > Sepiida > Sepiolidae > Euprymna > Euprymna scolopes. The sequence continues at coordinate 54,779,829 of NC_136519.1, forward strand.
ATTTTCATTGAGCAGGTACCAGTACTCCGAGTTCATCAGAGTTCATCAGAACACATTCCATTTAAGTACTTCTAAAACAGGCTCAGGGATGATACATTGTGGCGATGGGACAGAGGTTGGATCTTGGCTGACAATGCAGGAGGTATTAGATTGGAGACACTTTGGAACCTTGTCTAAAAGTGAGAAACTTTTAGTAGATGTACCAACCCAGATGTGACAGCAATACTCCATTTATGCGCGAATTGTGGCTTTGTAAGAATATAGGATGACCTCAGGTATTTCAATCTTAAATATTATTTCAATCTTAAATATTGTTTAAATCTTAAATATTGTTTAAATCTTAAATATTATTTCAATCTTAAATATTGTTTAAATCTTAAATATTATATACAGATGGACAAAACCGCCGCTAAAGATGTAGGGACACATTAAAAACAAAACTGAAATCTTTTTACACAAAAATTTATTTGAAATATTTACAATCTTGACCTTTTTTTCAATTAATTTTTTTTCTTTTGTTTAATAGAACTTATTTATTTTCAGATGTGTTCAAGTACCTATAAGACCCTCTCCATTTGTCTGTCATGTTTAAATGCAAATTAGCATGTTCATCAGTAAATGAACATTTTGTATGGATGCATCTTATTAGCATCTAAGAATCTCTAAGACGATTTGCACATCTGTTGGTCAGTCTGTTATCCTTAAGTTTGAAATAGAATTTTCATTGGTCTGCAATGAAATAGGATTTTCGTTGGTTTGTCATTTTTAAAGCTGAAATAGCATTTCTGTTTTTCATGCTTGATTTTAAAATTATATTTTCGTTGGTTTGTTGTAAAATAGCATTTTCATTACTCTGTCATGAAATAGCAACTCTTGCCCAGATGTGGCAACAGTACTCCATTTTAGGGCATACCTGGCTCCCATACAAAGAGAAGATTGCATCGGCAGTGAGATACCTGCTGGAGTGGTAGAATGAGCCAACCAGCGATCGTGGAAACAGATTTGATGTATGTGTTCCATTTCAGATCAGGAATGAATGTCAGTCCTAGAAGGTTCTCCAAGACGAGAGCCATTCATTTTAATTGCGGCATGATGGGAGTCAAAGTGATTATGATGAAAAAAAGAGAAGCTTGGTTTTCAATGCATTAAAATTAACCAATCACCTTTTTCCCCATTGCACCACGTTCTCAAGAGCAGAAGAGAGAGAATCAGAAAGATCTTGGTCATTGCTGGCCTTTGAAGTATTGCCATAGATTGTGGTGTCATCAGCATAGAAATGATCTAAGAATGTTATTTGGGAGATCATTGATGTAGATTAGGAAGAGAGTTGGGCCCAGGGTCAGTGTTAATACTATAAGTTTCTGAATTCTGTCCATCAACAACTACTCTTATTTCTAGCAGAGAGAAAGGATTTACTAATTGAGAAGATATTTCCAGCTATTTCATAGCTGGCGATCTTATGAAGTAGACCTTCATGCCATACTTTATCAAAAGCCTTTGATATGTCAAGAGCTATTGCTCTAGAAACGAAATCCCTATGTAATATAACAGTTAGTACATCAGCTGTAGATCTCACAGAACAGAAACCATATTGCATGTCACTAACGAGGTTATTTTTGTTGAGGTAGTTAACCACTTTTCTATTTATCACAGATTCCAGCAACTTACTGGAGAGTAGACAATGCATTGTCGGCAGCTCCTGTTACTTGCTTCTCCTAATTTGTCTCTCAATCCTCATCTAGAACGAGTGATTTTTCAGACAAAGGGAGAAGAAAAAGCTGTACTCTAGTTGGACAGTGTTTTTGCATGAGTAGTCACCTGAGATGTCTGAAATTTTCTGTTTCTATCCTTGTAACCATATCCCTAATAAGGGTGCTGGAGGTGAACATTTTTCTGGGCTGATGTTATTTGCCTGATAGTCAGGAACTCGACATTTGGACTAACCACTAAGGAGGTCGTCCTTTCAAAGGGTGCAAAGTACTGGGGCTGCTGTATTGCTATTTAGTGAATGGATTCTGGACCATGCAGTAGCTTCTGGTGGGGCTTATCAATGCCATATTAGTGGGTAATTTAAACGGCTTTACCTTATCATAGACTACAAAAGAATATTCTTTCGTTTCTTTTTCTCTCTTACTTTCCCTCTCTGTCTTGCTCTAACCAAGTATGCCGATCTATTCGACAAATCCTAAAACTCCATCATGAAAAGTCTCACGAAAGAATACACAATTAAATCCAGAAATCCAACTTCCAACATAAACCTCCATTACCATGTCTCCTTCTCCAACATCAGGGGTTGAAATCCAATTACAGGAAACCAAACTAGGCTTATTCTTCCTAAGCGAAAGTGGCATTGGACTGACTATTTTTCTAGATGTTCGTAATTAATGGATATTCTAATGTATCATCCAAATCTGACCCCCAAGCCCAAAGGCATGGAATATGTGCCTACATTAGAGATGGCTTTCCATGTGGTAGAGACATCTCCAGAGAAGACCCTAAATTACCCTATATGTGCTTTCAGGTGGCACTTGCTCACACCACTGCGTTTATTTTGCCTTCTATTGCTCCCATGACAGCAGAGTTACTATCTTTAAGAGAATATCTGAGAAAATTGACCACATCCTGTCTGCTCATCTCTCAGCTAACATACACGTTTATGGTGACTTCAATGTTCATAATGTTGAATGGTTAGCCCACTCAAACAATGCAAATGATGAGGGGAGGTTCTGTCACGATTTCTCCATTGCTTATGGCCTAACTAAATATTTTTCATGAACCCACCCGTGTGACCGACACTGATGGTCAGTATGCAAGTCTCCTACACCATTTTCTCACAACTTGCCTAAGCTATGTTCATTTTCCTTTCTGTCTGTACTGGGATCTTCCGACCACTTGGTTGTCTCAGTTAAGATAAAAACAAAATGTAATAAGTCCTCCTACATACCTCTCCATCATACATTATATCAATACTCTATGGCTGATTGGGATAGCTTCCGTACATTTATATCAGGTTTACCCTTACGTACCATGTTTAAAAAGAACATGTCCTCTATAGTATCATACCTGACTGAATGGTTAATTGTTGCTTCTTACTCTCCAAAATATTCCAGCAAAAACCTAACAGCCAGCCATGATTCTCTCCAGAATGTGCTGCTGCCATTGTGCACAGAAATCACTTTTTCCATTGCTTCCAACATAATAGTTGTACTAAGAAGTAAAGCCGCTTTCAGGACTGCTAGCAACCACTGTTAAAGAGTAATAAATAATGCAAGAGAGTTGTATGCTCAGCCCATCAAGTCCAAAATAGTTGAGCAGCGGTTTGGTCCCCACCGATTTTGGCAAATAACAAACAGAGTCCTAAATAGAAATGTGTAATCTATCCCAACTATCATCAATAGAGCTGAGGTAATCTCATCATCATTGGACAAAGCCAAACTCTTTGTCAAGAACTATGCAGCTAATTGTACCCTATTCGATAAGGGTCACCAACCCCCCACCCCCGTACTTCCTCGTGGCTGAAAACACGCTATGCAACATACAAATATCTATGCATGATGTTGCCAAACTAATCAAAAAACCTTGATTCCAGTAAAGCAACTGGCCCTGACGGCATTCCTATTAAAGTGCTCAAAAAGCTTCAACCTGAACTAGCTGACATACTTACAAAGCTGTTTAAACATTGTCTTAAGAAGAACTGCTTCCCAACACACTAGAAATCAGTATGTCCCATATTTAAAAAATCAGGTGATCGGTCATCTCCCTCTCAGTACAGACCAATCAGTCTTCTGTGCATCATGAGTAAATTGCTGGAATCTGTGTTATACAGAGAAGTAGTCAACCACCTCAGCAATAATAAATTTCTTAGTGACATACAATATGGTTTCCATTCTGCTAGATCTATAGCAGGTGTGCTAACAGTCAGATCTCATAGGATTAGTGAATTTCTCGAATGAGGTTTCCTTTCTAGGGCAATTGGCCTTGACATATCAAAGGTCTTTGATAGGGTATAGCATAAAGGTCTACTCTACAAAATCTCCAGCTACTCTATAGCTGGAAATGTCTTCCCAATTATTAAATCAGTTCACTCTGATAGATTCATAAGAGTAGTGGTTGATGAGCAGAAATCAGAAGCTCACATGGAAAGCGCCTTTTAAAAAAACGTTGATTTCCTTCGCCGCTGGGAGCCCCCGGAAAAATATAAGAGCCCAAAATTTTATGAACCTAGGAGAGAATTCAGCAGGAGGATTCAAGAGGAGAATTTGTCTCGCTACGTGAGTGAACGTACGGACCTTAACCTTAAGAGATGTAAAGAAGAAAAGAAGAAAGAAGACACCAAGTGGACTGAAGCCAACTCTGCTCCCAGGTTATGGGTCGAGCACCTTTATTTACTGACCGTTGCCTGATTCACACCTAAACCGATAAATACAAACCAAATGAACATTCTCTTTTTGTTGATTTCTCTCCACGCTGACCTTTCCCTCAATAATAAAAAAAGCTGCTTTTCTAACTTTTAAAATTTAATGTCTATCTTATTTATTTTATGGAGTCAGATAACTACATGTTAAAATACAAACCTGATAAACCATGGGCTATAGATGCTCCTCTTTAGGGGCGCTGACTTCCAAATCTCACTTTCCGACCCTGGTGTCTAAATTCTTGCAGTGGGAGAGAACCAAAAGCCTTAATTTTTAATTTTATTATTAAAAATTCTTTCATTGTGACGTCTACTCAAATCTCTTTTCGAGGTTTTGTGAGTTGATATGCCTGTCACACCAAAGTTTTAAAAAGCATTTTCATCGCTAAACTCTTTGATCGAATGACCACATAACAAGAATATCCGTTCTTGTTATCAAGTTAATTTGCCGATAAAAAGTAGCTATTATGGAATTACTGATACCAAATAGCCAATTTGTCTTGAATTAGATTTTTTCTGCAGAACTGTTGTAAGTTAACTCGAAGGAAAAGAAGCAAACAAGTTTACAAAAATAGCGAGGAAAGTAATTAACTTTCTGCTGATGTGCAGTTGAAGCCAGGAACTGTAGTTAAATGGTACAACGTTTTATATGCTTTTCTACATCACTGGTCATTTTGTTGAAATGTTTTATGCCTGACAGAAAATGCAGTGTTTGCATGTATACTTATCATGCGATACATTATTCAATTTCTCATCGGCACTGTTACATTTTCCCCCCAATTTGAAATGCAAAAAAAGTCTTAATAAATCAAACTCTTCGATTATTGAATAGAATACTAGACTGGAGATCTCAAACTAAAAAGCAAGAAATTGCAAGAGGCAAGGTTGCAGAATCGGAAGGTATAAGGTCTAATTCAGACTTATAGAATTAAAAAAAAATTCTAACTCACACACACAGACGTTCAGCTTCATATATATATATATATATATATATATATATATATATATATATAATTTAAAGGAGATTAGAACAATAGTCTAAAGAGCAGAGTGTATTTTAATGTAATAGTAAAATTACTAGTTTAATTAAAATACAGGGAAAGAAAAAGTGCTCGTTGTAATTTAGATATATAATAAGCTCAATAGGTAGCTTTCAGCTGAAAAGTACTCATATAGATGCTTGCTATAGCTTTTCAGCTGAAAAGCTATAGCAAGCATCTATATGAGTACTTTAACCATAGTTCCTGATTTCAAAAGGCGAAAAATTAAAAGGTAAATATTTGTACGTATGTTTTTATGTATATATATATGTATATCTATGTATATGTATATATATGTGTACACTTTTTCATATATATGCATGTATGTATTTGTGTATGTATATATGTATAATATTGTACTTAAACCAAATTTATATTTATAATTTTACTCTATTTTATTTCTATCCCTAACCCATATTAATTTTCTTATCAAGTTTTAAATCCATACCTTTATTTTAATTTTTTCCAGATACATCTGCCTTACTTTAATGCTAGGTTTATTTATGGTGTCTTTTACATTTAATAAAAACCCTTTCCAATATTTGCTGATGAGGAAACCTTGTTTAATAAAAAACTACATGTAATAATTATTGTCCGTAACTTGATGTCTACCACAATAAAAACACTGTTTTCTGAAACGATCGTACAAATAATTGATTTTGTTGTTGTTCCTTCTTATGAAACGGATTTTTAATTTAATTATAATTTGATTTTTAAATTATCAATCACATTACTAAATATATATATATATATATATATATATATATATATATATATATATATATATATATATTACATTTTCACCCCAAACAAGCACATTGCCACTTTGGTGTAGGGGGCTACTATCAGGAGCAGCAACTACTGGGGTACTATGTAGGGATTTGGGCAGCAAGATGTCTGTTCACGTTGCACTTGAACTTCTGCACGTCAGTACAGTTGGGGAAGCAGGGACCTGGAATGGAATTCCAAAGTCTAGCCCTTCTGGGGAAGAAACTACTAGAGTAGAAAAATCTTTTACATCTAGGGATCTCTACAGTGTGGGGGTAGGATTTAGCAGCCTGTCAGGTTTGTCGAGGGTGTTCACGTCATGGGGGCACAAGTGCTTGCCATTCGTCAGAGCGTTCACCATTAAAATACTTGTAGAACAGGCAGAGGGATGCAACGTTTCGTCGATGGGACAGAGGCTGAAGCTTAGATGCCAGTACAGGGCCTATCAGATTTGCGACTCTCTTTTGAACCTTGTCAAGGAGCGAGAGACTAGTAGCAGATGCACCAGCCCAAATGTGACAGCAATACTCCATACATGGGCGAATGGTGGTCTTATAGAGGTACAAGATACTTTCGGGTGTTAGTAGTTTTCTAGCACGGTAGAGAGAGCCCACCTTCCTTGCAGCAACCCTGGCGATGCCTTCAATGTAATTGTTCCAACTCATGTTTCCTGTGAACGTTAGGCCAAGGAGTTTAAAAGATGTACTCTCAGATAAAGAGTCGTTGGCCATTGCTATAGGTGGTAGAGAAGGTTCCTTGTAATTATTGAATGAAAATAGTTTAGTCTTGGCGGCATTGAACATGACCATCCATTTTTGTCCCCATTCCACTACAGATTGGAGGTCATCCTCTAGTGTTTCTGCCATTTCTTTAGATATGTGTTCATTTGTTTTCCTGTCGTGCCTGTTATAGAGTGTGGTGTCATCAGCATATATACCCATCTCAGAGGAAATTTTGTCAGGGAGGTCATTTATGAATATCAGGAACAGTAGAGGTCAAAGGATACACCCCTGAGGAACTCCCGCATTTATATCATATTGTTTCGATGTACGTCCGATATATATATGTACAATATATATATATCTATGTATATATATGTGTGTATATATATATATATATATATATATATATATATAATATAAAGCTGAACGTCTGTGTGTGTTTGTGTGTGTGGGGGGGGGGTCACGAATAGGCTCCTATATGGTTGACCATTTTAAAAAACTGATTACATATAATGATAGAAGATGTATCGAGGATCAGGAATGGGTATGTTTGATCTGGCAGAATGGTGGTTCATAAAAATTGTGGGGTCTGCGTTCGTGCCTGGCCCCCAAATGTGGAAATAAAAAATGAAAAAAAAAAAACGTTTACAAGGGTTTTTGATATAGATGTACATGAGAATACTTTGATAAATATGTTTCAACTTAAATAGGGATGGTATAATAAAATTGTGGGGTCTGCGTTCGCGCCTGTACTCCATGGAAATATGGCACGAACTTTAACAAAGACTTTTCATATCTGTTTGCTTAAGTATACTTTGATAATTACGTTCCAATTTGAAGAAATATGGTATAATAAAATTATTGGGTGTTCGTTCGCGCCTGACCTCCATAGAATATAAATATGTCACAAAGTTTAACAAGGTTTTTTAAAAGGGGTGAGGGTCCACAATAACACCTTAACTTTAATCCTTATTCACGTTAGCTTTTATTTATTTTTTTTAGTTGAATCATATTGTGTCGAATAAATTTACCTCATAAATTCACGTTCTTATTAAAATGAAAGCCAAAAAAGAAAAAAAGTCGGAACTTTAGACAACTCTCGACAAAAACTTTGCATAACTCTGTTTTTTTCCTTCTCCACTTGCACGTGGCTCTCTTTCTAAAATAGATAAATAGATAAATAATAAAAAATAAGAACGTTACTTGTTATCGTGTCAAAAGAAAGAAAAAATCCTGCTCACGTGTCTTTTTAAAAACATTTACATAACCTTTTTATTTTTATTTATATATCTGTTTAAGCTTTTTTTTTGTCAGTGTACTAGAAGGAATTCAGTTGATTACAACCCTTTCTGCGTGTTCTTTACATTACAATAATACAACCCTGAATCCGACGGCGCAATACTACAACGTTCAATACTGTAAAACTGAAACGAAGCTGTTCTGCTTGAAAAGGGCGCTATTTTCTTCGTATTCATATTTATATCGATTCTTTGCTTTAAAAACTAAAGTAATTACGTGTTTACTTTTTTAATATCCTATTTTGCTGTTTCGCATTATTTTACTAAAGTAAGTAAAGCTCCATTATTTTTCAAAACTGTTTTTGTTTCTTTGTTTTTCGATATTTCGTCGATATTATTTAGTAAGAGTGTTTAGCAGAAAAGCTATAAATATACAAGAAATAAATGTTCAGTTCATGTTTTTTTTTGTTTTGAAATAGTTTTTAATGCTCTTTACTTGAAATAATTTCAGCGAACCAAAATTTGAGATGATAACTATTTAAATGAATTTTTATATAAACTTGTAGGGGACTAGGATATATAAATACCCCAATCTCGTTACAAAAGAATAATGAAACGAATGAGGAATTGAAGGAAACAAAGACTCAATTAATGGAGAAGGTAAACGTGGTTTATTTGCTATTGAAAGAAATGAACGTTTTAGTTATAATATGTCCGCGCGTATGTAACCAATGTTCGTTGCAGGACTGGTGTTGTAGCAAGAAAAGGAAATGTGTTTTCATCTCAAGTTCGGGTCATTATTGTTTGTTCGCGCGTGGGAAGAGAAATAAATGTTGTAGGAAAATTGAGAATGGTAGTCCAGCGTGTGTATGCATTGATAAGGAATGAACTTTTGTAGGGTAGTATAATTAAACAAAGCGTACTTATCTTTTCAGACGACGGGGGTGGTAAGTGGGCGGCCGGTCGTGCTACTTCGGTGATATGTGTCCAGGCTTTTAACTTGAGAGCTGCGACTACATTTATCAACAACTAGCAGCGCGGCGTCTTCGCCTCCTGTGTTTTTCTTCTTTTTCTTCTTTGGTTTGTGTGAAATAGGCATTGTTAGAACTGAAGGCATCTTGGCCCATAACGTGAGAGCGGGGTTGGCTTCAGTTCACTGGTGCCTTATTTCTTCTTCTTCTTCTTCTTCTTCTTCTTCTTCTTCTTCATCTCTTTAGGTCGGGTGGAAGAATGTCCGTGCGTTCACTGACGCAGCTGGGCGAATCTCTTTTTTCTTTTCTTTTTCTTCTTCATTTCTTTAGGTCGGGTGGAAGACTGTCCGTGCGTTCACTGACGCAGCTGGGCGAATCTCTCTTTCTTTTCTTTCTGGTCCCCTCCTTTTATAGTCGCAAACCGGCTCCCAGCGGCTGTGATATTTTAGGCCTTTATTTTCGGCGGGGAGCTCTGCCATTGGTTGATAATTCTTTTATGGTTTCTTATTTTTATTTTTCCAAACGGAAGCGATGCGCGGAGCCATGTGCAAATGACGATTTTTTATTTTGTCTCTTATGCTGGAGACGTTAGCATCCGGTTCGCATGTTCCCACAAACTACACATGCCATAATTGAATATTCCTCAAGCACAAAATAACGGAAAACATTAAAATATACTTATAAATATTCCTTACGTTGATTGAACTCTCTTAAATTGTTAACACAGATTGCTTAGGTGCCACTCCTTCACATTGAAAACGGGGCTCTCCATTTCAAAGTCGCTGCCATTTTAATTTTTTTAAAAACCGGTTCGTGAATTAAAAAAATTTTTTTTTTTTTTTACAAACTACTTAAAAATACAAACCAATAAACTTTTCTACCATAAAAGTAACTTTTATTGACTATGGTAACATTTATTTCTTGTATATTTATATTATTATATATATAACATTTTCTCTTTGTAAGGAAACATCATTTTGTTGGTCACTCTTGGCTACTAATGGAAACAAAGTTGATATAAAAAAATATATTTTCGCGAAAATTATCCTTACTTTCATCATATTTTGCTTAGGGTAAAATTTTTGAGTATCAAAACCTATCTCTTTACAGCCCCTCCTTTTCATGACCTATCATACTTTCATCAATCACAGTCCATTTTCTGTAGGCTGTTTTTGAACCCAGTCAACGACGGGTACTTCTGCTAGTATATATATATATATATATATATATATATATATATATATATATATATATATGATATGATATTGTTGTTTTTCTTTTATATATATATAAATATTATATATATTAATTATTATAGTAAAAAATAATTATATATATATATTATTATATATTATTATAGTAAAAAATAATTATATATATATATATATATATATATATATATATATATTTGGTAAAACTGGTAATTAGTAAAAACCCAAAGAGAGTGCTCAGTACTATTGCAGAGCAAATATGTGTTTTATTTTTTTTTATTACCGTTTTATCTGTTTGGTTACATATGTTTCGGATGTTGGACCATGTTTACGATCTAACAGCCTCGTCTGACCTTACAGAAATAGTTGGTTAGTATTAGGAAGAATTGTTTTTAGGAGGAATATGGAAAAAAAGGGGGATTTCTCCTACTCCAAAAAAAACCCCTCTTTTTTTTCTTTTTTTTTTTTTCGTATTCCTCCTAAAAACAATTCTTCCTAATACTAACTAACCATTTCTGTATGGTCTGACGAGGCTGTTAGATCGTAAACATCGCCCAACATCCGAAACATATGTAACCAAACACATAAAACGGTAATAAAAAAAATAAAACATATATATATATATATATATATATATATATATATATAATATATATATATATATATATATATATATATATATAATCACATTGTCATTCAATTTTTCTTCTGTTAACCCAGTATATTTTTGATTTGTTCCAGTCTTCTATAAATTATCTAAATAATAATGATATTTTCATGGGTAGAATAAAAAAAATAATAGTTATCCTCACAAAGGCTTAACAAATAATAAGATAAAGAAAAACAATTAGATGTAAACAATACGTTTTTGAAAAAATAGTCTGACGTATTCATGTCGCGCTCCACGTGAGTATTGATTTCATACTTTGCATGAGTGTTCCGAGATTTAAAAATAAATGCCCGACACATCAATTCACCAGGCTTAAGTGTGTCACAAACACTAACGTACATAAATGATCTGAGGAAAAATCCATGGAAACAATTTAGTCGGTAGATTTCTGGATTAACCTGTCGGCCAACCAATGAGGCTTCTGTTGACTGCAGATTATGTCGTAAAAGTCAAAATGTGGACAAATGAATGAGATGGACACTAATAGAATTGGTCATCCAAGGTATTACGGGGGAAGGGGGGGTGAAAGAAGATAAATATTGTTAGTTTTGCAGTTGGGATCTTTGGAAAGTTTTTTTTTTGTCTTTTGCGCTAGAACAGCCAAGAACAGCAATGTTTTTGTTAAATAGAAAAAAATGAAACAATTGCATTTATAAAATTGTCGATGGTTTTAATCAATAATATTGTGACGTTGGAAGATGTAAGGTCCAACTTTGGCTTCAAAGATTCTTTAAATTCCGACTTAGTCTTCTAGAATTGCCAAATTTCCGATTTGGTCTCTTAGAATCTATCTATATATGTATATACACCCCGTACCAGAATTATATGCAAATCGATATTTTTGTTCTAACTTCGATAGTTTTCAATGAAAATTCGTGAAACCTTGCACGTTATACGGCAACACTAACACATGCGCAGATATAAAATTTTAAACTGATCTGCGCAATAGTGAGCAAACGGCAGCCATTTTGGTGACTTGCAGTTTTTTCAGCGTGCCAACTTTATATGCAAGATGGGACGTAAAGGTGCTTTAAGTCAAGCTGAGAAGTCTAAAATTGTTCAAAGGCTTCATAATAAGATTTCCACCTTAGAAAATGCCAAAGATTTACATCGTAATGTTATGTTACGAAGCGTATGGTGACAAGCAAAAATAATAGACAACACAGGATTAAGATTTGAACGAACTCAACAATTTATTTTCTAATAAATAACACAGAATAATAACGAGCTGTCCTTGGGGTGAAGATGGCAGATTGTTGTTAGTTGTTGTTATTGTGGTTATAAGGCACGACGAAACCTTCGTTTGTAATAGTAGTAGCAGCAGTGCTGGTCTGGTTATAATCGTGTGTCAATAGCGATAGTTGTTGTTGTTAGAAGGCGCGACGAAGCCTTCGTTGGTAATGGTAGTAGCAGCAGTGCTGGTTATAATCGTGTGTCAATAGCGATAGTTGTTGTTGATAGAAGGCGCGACGTAGCCTTCGTTGGTAATGGTAGTAGCAGCAATGCTGGTTATAATCGTGTGTCAATAGCGATAGTTGTTGTTGTTAGAAGGCGCGACGAAGCTTTCGTTGGTAATGGTAGTAGCAGCAGTGCTGGTTATAATCGTGTGTCAATAGCGATAGTTGTTGTTGTTAGAAGGCGCGACGAAGCCTTCGTTGGTAATGGTAGTAGCAGCAGTGCTGGTTATAATCGTGTGTCAATAGCGATAGTTGTTGTTGTTAGAAGGCGCGACGAAGCCTTCGTTGGTAATGGTAGTAGCAGCAGTGCTGGTTATAATCGTGTGTCAATAGCGTAGAGCGATAGTTGTTGTTGTTAGAAGGCGCGCCGAAGCCTTCGTTTGTAGTAGTAGTAGCATTGGTCGCGACAGCCGTAGCGTTGTGGTGATGGCGAGGCTGGTGGTCCTTCTGCTGTCTTTTCCTTGGCTTCGCTAAATATAGCAAGCACGCGGACGTAGTTGTAGACAAACGGTTAGTGATGAAGAAATTGCCTCCATGTCGAGAAAACTGTGTTTCTTTTGGGTTGTTGTTTTCGCTACGGTGTGTAAGGCATCTAAGCGTTTTGCCCTTAATTTTGTGGAGGTAACCATGATCATGTGCCTCGACTTTGGTGCCATGGTAGCGATCGTAGCGTGAATCCCTACGTAGTCAGTTTCTCCCCAAAGCGGTCAGGAATCATGAAACTTGAGTGGTGGTCGTCACGGTGACACGTGGCAGACAGTATGACGGCGTCCCCAAGTCAAAACGAGATCTAAATCATAACATCATAACAGTAATCATCGTACAATAAAAAGATATTGTACGAACCCTGAACTTTGCAACGAACGCTCTGACAAAGGGAAAATTCGTAAGAAATCCTATCTGTCACGTCGAACAATGAGCAAGATCAAGAGAGAAGTTCGTTGTAACCTACTTGAAACTAGCAAACAAGTTTTTGAAAAAGCTGGCGTTCCTGATGTGCCAAAATCAACTCGTTGCCGTATCCTGAGGACGATTGCAAGATTTGGAAAGTCAGAGATCCGCTCTCAATTGAAGGATATCCACAAGAAAAAGAGGATAGAGTGGGCAAGAGATCACATGAAGGTGAATTTTCAAACTGTTTTGTTCATCGATGAGTGTCGAGCAACCCTTGATGGACCCGATGAGTGGAGGGGAGGATGGTACCATAATGAGAGTCTACGTCCCCAAAGGATCAGGCGTCAACAAGGAGGTGGTGGTGTGATATTCTGGGCTGCAATCATTGGTAATGAGCTGGTAGGACCATTCAGAGTCGCAGATAGAGTTAAAATTACCGCCAAACTCTACATTGACTTCATTAAGGAACACTTGGAATCCTGGCATAAGAAGAAGAATTTGGCATTCCAGAAAAAGATGGTATTCATGCATAATAATGAACTGTCTCATTCTGCAAGCATAGCCACTGAATATTTGGAGAGAGTTTTTGCCAGACATGGGAAAATAATGCGATGGGCAGCCTGTTCTCCAGATTTAAATCGCAAATCTGTGGAGCATCTTGAAACAAAATATTTACTCCGGAGGAAGGCAGTACAACCCAAGAATGACCTCTGGAATGCTATTCTGACTGCTGCCAAAGACTTTTCATCAGATGAAATTGAAAGTTTGACATCTTCAATGGACCAAAGGCTTTTTGCTCTTTTCAATAAAAATGGCAATTATATAAGATATTGATTGTACTATGAAACCATATTGAAGTTGTTTGTTCTTTATTATTGTTGTTCTCAATTTACAAATTCCTAGAATAATCAATGTTTCGATAATCTTTTAACACTTCACCATATTTGGCATGCTGAAAAAAAAATGCAAATGCAAATCACCAAAATGGCTGGCAATTGTTTATTACTGTGCAGATTAGCTTGAAATTTTAGATTTGTGCTTGTGTTAGTATTACCATATAACGTGCTAAATTTCACAAATTTTCATTGAAAACTATCGGAGTTAGAACAAAAAAATCGATTTGCATATAATTCTGGCACGGGTGTAGTATAATATGTTGAATGTTGAAATATTAACAACTATTGTTTCATGCTTATGTAATCATCAGTGTGGAAAGTGATAATTACTGCTGGCCAGGAGATTCGAATCTAACCACAAAGTCACCTTTTACTTCATAGGCTAGCATCTTCTATTATATAATGGACAATTTTTTTTTTGTATATATGGATATCCAGCTAAAAGTTAAAAATAATAACGTAAATACACACAAAGTTGGTAGTTTCTTGCTCAGCATTGCCCCATGTAAATATCTAAAATTTAGTCAAAAAATTATTCATTCTTTGACCCTAAACTGATGCAAATTTCGTCAGGGGGAGGGTGTCTTTTTAAGCGAGTTCATGTACTAAATAAAGGAAAGTAACTCCAATTTTTAACCAAAAAGTTACTTTCTTTGTGCTGACTCATTCCTTCAGGTATCTATAAAAAGGTGGTGTGTGTGTCAAGAGAGAAGAATGGGCAATGTTGAAGGTGAAGAAGAAACAGGCCATTGAGGGAAAGCGAGGGAGAAAATAAAGGAGGGGAAGATAGAAATATAGAAAGATGGATAAAGAGATAGAAGTTTTAATAAAAATATGTTGTTATTGGAAACTATCTGATGCACTATGAGATCACTCATAATATTGATGCTATTGCTTTGTTTTTCCATTACTTTTGCAAAACTCAATCATGCTCTGCAAAATCAAAAAGAAAAACAAAAATTTTCTTTATTTATTCATTTATTTATTGCAGACTATTATCCTCATCTTCTAGTAGTTGTTTCACGACGTTTCGGGCAAATATTCCTCTGGCCTTCGTCAGGTGGTAACCGCAACGGGATAGGAATGTTGAATCTCCTAACTGCGACCTCTGTAATTACTGCCTTCCATAGTTGTTGTCGTCTCACCACGTTTTGGGGTTTGTGGTGAAGTTGATAGAGACGCTGAATCTCTACAGTTCCAGGTGAGCATTGTCTGAATATAGTGATTTCAATCCTACCCAAAATCGGCCAGAGGCTTAGTTGGCCAAAACATCGTAAAACAACAACTAAAAAATGAGGATAATAGTCCACAATAAATGGATGAAAAATACAAATTACTCATCTCAATAAGAATTCCAATTAATTAAATAAGAATTTTCTTCTACAAAACAACCAAACCAAATGCCATGAATAAAATATTCGAAGCACAAAGAAAACAAAAGTGGATATGCACACTGCAACGCTCCACTTTGGCTCTTATCTGGGTTAGGAGGTCAGTCGGAGAGACCTGATCTGATCAATGAGCTGGTCATGGTGAGCGTCACCTTGTAAAACGGTAACCCAACTTACAGCAATAAATATTCCGATCCCACCTTCACCACTAACAACTACTAATACTTACCCCCCCCAAAAAAAAAATGGTTGTAAGTTATTCGGTGATATGAAGATAATAAGAACTTGAAGCATAAAAACTTTTATCAACATTACCCGAGTTGGCATTGAATAAACTAAAAAGGGGTTGCTGCAAAAACAAAAAACAAAAAAAAAAACAACCAAACAAAATGGTACTAAGCCATTTTTTTTATCATGCTCTCCAAAAACAATTTTAATCCTCCTGAATTACTTAACAGAAACTTTCTTGACAAAACAAAATTTTTTAAAACTTCCAGGTGAAGACACTCTTTAGATCGAGTAAAGATTTCTGTTTGAAAAGGAGGTATACCCTTGAAAATTAAAAATATGGCACTATATTATCCTGATTTGATACACTACGTGGTAAATAAATATTTAAAATTATTGAATTCTTCAACATCGTAATTTATTATTGTTTCATATCAAACAGTGTTAGCAAGTAAATTGAATTGGCACAACCTTAAAAAAATTCAACTTCTGAAAATTTATTTTCTTGAAAATTAAAGTAAGTGAAAAATTAAAATGGGGAAAAAAATTTTCAAAACTTACCCCATGCAGTTTGTACATATAAGATCAACCTTAAATCACATACCTCATCATAATGTGATAAGCACATATCATGTGTTACACCACAGGACAACACCGTCGCCTGCAACATTGTTTCCATAGTTTTCTCTTTCATTTTCTCCTGACACCTTACACACACGCAAAAACACACACGCAAACACACACACACACATATATAAGAAAGAAAATTAAAAGTGTAAGTTGAAATTTACAATAAAAATTTATTGTTCGACTGAATACTCCAAAAAACAATTTACAAAGTTCTTATGTTTTTTGGAGTATTCAGTCGAACAATAAATTTGGATTTTAAATTTCAATTCACAGTTTTAATTTTCGTTCTCTTATTATAATAAGCTCTACTCTCTATTGCGTATTGAGCTTTTTTATTCAGTTGGGATTAAATTATCTATATATTTACTGGTATTTATATTAAATTGAAGTTTACCATTGCGTATATCAGGTAAACATTACATCCTTTTAATTTCACTATATAAAGATATATATATATATATATATATATATATATATATATATATATATATATATAAATAATGAACTCTCACATCGATTTCCATGTATGAGCTCTGCTACAATAATCCACACAAATGATTTGTTTATAGTGGTGAAGGCTTTGTGTAGAACTAACCACACTTTTTAGTACAACCGCTAATCTTTGTCAGTGCAATGGCTGCCACAAGACAGAGCACATGGTAGACCTTTATATCAGTGTCCTTCATCTAAATGCATATCTTTACAAAGACTGAGGGTTAATCTCTCCTAGTGGATTAAATGCATCCCCAGATACCAACATGAAAATTTCTACGTCCAGCACGGTACATACAATGCCTACCATTCCAAAATTGTCACCCATGTGGTACTGGCCAAGCTAATTATTGCTTAATTTTAGTGATGTGGTGAGAACCGCTGTTTCAACATGATTATGCTGTAGTACACCCCCCACACACATCTGTATATATAAAATATATATAAAATATATATAAAATATATAAAATAAAATATATACAAAATATAAAAAATAAAATATATATAAAATATATAAAATATATATAAAATATATATAAAATATATAAAATAAAATATATATAAAATATATATCAAAAATATATAAAATATAAAAAATATATAAAATATATATAAAATATATAAAATAAAATATATATAAAATAAAATATATATAAAATATATAAAATAAAATATATATAAGATATATATAAAAAATATATAAAATATATAAAAAATATATAAAATATATATAAAATATATAAAATAAAATATATATAAAATATATATAAACTATATAAAATAAAAAATATATAAAATATATAAAATAAAATATATATAAAAGACAAAACGGGCGCGCAAGTTTTTGTATGTCCAACAAAGGCTTTTTTTGCAAGGCTTTTTGGGGAAGGAGGGGGGTTACTATCGCTTAGAACTTCTTATATACCATGTAGATCATAATATGTATGAATTGCGAACGCGCGTCGTGGCTAGATTTATTTACAGTGATTTTTACAAAATTATTGCAATTTCGGCTCCTCTTGTGTTGATTCGTTTTTTTCGTATAAAAGTGAAACTGATGTGAAACTAATGAGCTGTTCTCGGCTATGGGCCGGGAACGTCCAGAAAGCGATGGACGTTTGGTCAATGTCGGTTTTCACCGTCATATCAGACAATTGCTTTCATTTGGACACACTCCCCTAATAAAGGGGCAGCTGGTTTTCTCCAGCACGTTGGGGAAACAAAACCAGACGAAGTTGGGAAAAAACAAACTCAAAAGAACTATCCCGCAGTTAAAATTAAGTGCGATCCTCTGACCTAATTAAGTTCGTCGCGCACCTGCTATTTATAAACATTAAATTGAAATTGCTTTCAGTTACTTTCCTTTCATGGGCGAACGGGTAACTTATCAAGGTTTTTGCCTCAACGTTCCAGGTTCGATCCTACCTACCTACCAAAACTTTAAAAAAAATTTTCCGATTTTTTGAACAAGTTTTTTTTTTATTTTACTTTTTCTTCTTTTTACATCATGTTCGTTGTTTTTTTTTTTTGTTTTTCCGATTTTTCAAAAGAAGTTTAACGTAAGGTTTGGATCTACCCCCCCCCCCAACACACACACCTACAAACACCTGGGCAACACTAGGTACCCCCGCTAGTCTATAATATAAAAGGAAAAATGGGTGCACACATTTGTGTATGTCCCAAAAGGCTTTTTTCATGGGGGTTCTTGACGAGGTTACTATTTTGGAGAACTTTCTTTATACTCCCTAGATTGTAATATCTCTGATTTGCAAATGGACGTCATCTCTATCTTTTATTTGATCGAGTTTTAAAAAATCCCTGGTTTCCAGTGTTTAGTTGTCTTTTTTGTATAAATAAAGTGAAACTGATCGAAGCAAAGTCAACCACCTGGCCTTCCAAGCCGGGACGTCTTGAAGGCAATTAGCTTTGATCAATGTGAGGGAAACCCTTCATATCAGACAATTTCTATTCATTTATACACTGTCCGAGTTCCCCCTACTTGGGGGGAGCTGGTTTTCCACAACATCATGGGGAAACAAATACGGCAGAAAGTTGAAAGCTTAACTGGCCTACAGCCAGATTTAAGTGTGTGATTCTTTAGCATCATGGTTGAGATCACTAAATTTCAATGCTTTACACTTCCACACGCGTCATGGGGTAGCTGTAAGATGTCAGGTTTCCTTTCACTTTCTTTTCCACTTTTACATCGTGGGTTCGAGCCTGCCTGCCTACTACCACTTTTGTTTTTTTTTACACCTATAAACACCCGGGCAATGCCGGGCACCCCTGCTAATCTATAATATAAATCTCACCTGTCTATTAAATGTATGTATGTATGTTTGTATGTCTGCCCAAAACTATTGACGGCTGTCGAGGGGGATGCATAGGGGTTCACAAGTATAAAAAAACACATATAAAACACAAAAAACACCAACACAAATATCAATTGCACTCGGGGTGTATATGTGACACTATCGATCCTTTACATGCAAAGGTCACATCTATGTTCTGTTAAGGTCATGTACGTCAGGTCATTTCAATCTTCTAAAGCTCTCTCAATCTGATTCAAGCCACAACCGCCTTCCACTGTGTCCAACTCGCAATTGTCCTCAACTCTGTTGTCATAAGCTGTCACAAATTTAAAGCTGTCTGTAAACTGTCCCTGACTGTCATAAACTGCTGCAAAATTCACTGCCACACCTAAACTGCCAGCAAACTAACTCTAAATATATCTACCATTATTGTCCAGTCATTTTATCTGGCACACCTTGATTAACAATCCTATTCAGCTTCATTTTGTGTACCTTCCTTTGTGAACAATTTCTTCTCTATTGGTCTGTTAATAAACTTATTTCCTCTTTTGTTTGTTATATCTTTTCCTGTTTTTTACTTTCTGACACTTGTGGAAGTGGACGTCAATAGTATCACAGTAGGGAGAGTTCTTGTGTACCGTAGTCGTTACATGTCAACACTTGCGATGCACACGTTGTATGCAGACAGTCGCAAGGAAACAAAGACAATGAAAGAATTTGACTCACTTTTTTCTCTGTTGAAACAACGGACATTTATTTACAGGTACTTCCAGAATAACGCCTCATCTCTTGTTCAAAATCCTTCTTGTACTCCAATGTGTTTAACAAGACTCTGCCGTGTCAAATACTTAGTACTCTGTCTTTGACTGACCATTTTTAGGACACATCTTTCTCTATCGCCCTCGAGCGATGTGTGTAACACATCTATTGCTGTATTTCTCCGGCCATGTTTTTCTGTTTTTAGGATCTTTTTCTTTCCTTCTTCCTTGCTGTGACGTCACCTTGTACACAGCTCAGTCATTTGCGTACAGCTGATACTATATGCACGTCCACGCTTTTCTACACTGGGCGGCAAGTACCGTATTTTTTATTCTGTCAATTCATTTAATTTGCAATGTTCATGTCGTGCATTCTACACCATCACATTAAAAGAAGAAACATTGCATGCTTTGATTGCTGATGAAATAAGTGTAATGACTTAAAGCGTGAAACGTGCACTGAAACACATTCATGAATCTGCATCTAAAAGATGTAATTGAGTAAATTGTCACACGCAGCATAAACGGGTGAAGAAAAAAGAAAGCAAAACAAAAATAGGTGAGGAAAATATGCAACCTCAATACTTGTTGCACTTGAAATTTGGCACATGGTCTGATTTATGGAATGTCTGCTGGGTTTCTAACAATAGCTCACAAGATGAGCATGCTGACCTTTTTATGGTAGGTCATTCTTTTGTCAATGCAACAAAAAAATTATTGTTGGATGCACATTTCTTCAGTATTTGTCTCAGACAGATGTTTTTTTTTTTGGTGGATGCAAGAAAATACAAGAAATCGTTAAACTAAGTCTGCTAAATGTTTTTTTTTTTTTGTTTGTTTTTGTCTTTTATGAATTTATTTACTGGACTTTTTGCCTGTTAAAACCAGGCAAAAGTTATGGCCTGTTGACTTAGAATGAGTGTTTTATGCCAAACTTCTAGAGTAAATATAGTATTGTAGTGACTTATCTTTATTAATCCCTAACTGTGCATGGAATAGATACCATAATCCTTAGTTTTCTGCACCTCATTATAACAAAAGTCCATACAAATTTCAACAAGATCGGCCCAGTAGTTTCTGAAGAAAAGTGGAGCAGATCAAGAGAAATATAGATTAAATCTTGTTCCTCTTTCCTATTTTTTTTTTCAATCTATCTCACAAATGCAAGTTAAGAAACTCGATCATCGTATACATTTTTAAAAAAATTTTTTTTTACACACATGTTCACCCCCTTACAAAGCATATCACCACTTGGATGCAAGGGGCTACTATTTGGGGCCATGTATAGGAAAGATTAACAAGATACATTACATTTAAACTTCTGCATATCAGTACAACCAGGGAAGAAGGTAGCAGGAAGGGAATTCCAAAGTCTAGCTGTTCGAGGAAAGAAACTATTAGAATAGAAAGCTTTCTGGTATTTAGGGACATCAACAGTGAAGGGATGCGATCTTATTGCTAAGAGGGTTTGTCGGGGATATGTATGTCGAGGGGGTACAAGTGAAACAAGTTCATCAGAACACATTCCATTAAAATATTTGTAAAACAGGCACAGTGATGCAACATTGTAACGATGAGACAGGGGCTGGAGCTTAGTTGATAAAGTGGAACCGATTAGATTGACAACTCTTTTTTGGACCCTACCTAAGAGGGAGAGACTAGTGGTAGATGCACCAGCCCAGATGTGGCAACAATACTCCATGCATGGACGAATGGTGGCCTTGTAAAGGTACAGTATACTCTCAGATGTGAGTAGTCTTCTAGTTCGATAGAGAGAACTCATCTTCTTTGTAGCAGCCTTTGCGATATCCACTATGTATTTGTTCCAGTTCATATTGCCCGCAAATGTTACGCCGAGGAGTTTGAAGGTAGAAATATCAGGTAGGGTGCTATTTGTCATGGATATAGGGGGTTGGAGAGGCGTCTTGTAATTGTTAAAGGAGAGCAGCTTAGTTTTACTAGCATTAAATGTTACCATCCATTTGTGGCCCCATTCCACTATAGTCTGGAGGTCATTTGTTAATGATTCTGCCATTATCTTAGATTTATGTACATCTGTTCTTCCCTCATGCATATTATAGAGCATTGTATCATCAGTAAATATACCCATCTCGGACACAATATTATCAGGGAAGTCGTTTATGAATATCAGGAATAATAATGGTCCAAGGATCGGCCCCTGAGGCACTCCCACATTAATGTTATGCTGCTTGGATGTATGTCCGTCAATGACAACCTGTATGCTTTTAGTGTCTAAGAAGGATCTAATTATATTTATTATATGTCCAGTTATACCGTACGATTTAATTTTCATTTGTGTCAGACTTTATGAAAGGTTTTGCATATATTTTGGGCTACGGTCCTGACTTTACCCGCCTTATCCAATACATGGTAAATGCGTTCAGAGATAAATGTTAAAATATATGCAGTAGAACGACATTGCCTAATACTGTTTGTTCGAAAGAAGATTTGCTTTTGCAAGGTGGTGAACTAGTGCTTGATTAATTAAGGTCTCAAAGATTTTAGCAAAGAGTGGGAGGAGACTAATGAGGCGATAATTGAGAGGGTCTGTTCTTTCACCAGAATTCTTGTACACTGGTACCACAGAGGCCATCTTCCAGCTATTAGGGAAGCCAGATTCAGCAAGGCATTTATTGTAGAGCTTGGAAAGTATGGAGGCTAGCTCGGCTAAACATTTCTTAATTAGTATAGCAGAGATAAGATAAGGCCCACACGTCTTTGAGGTCTCTAAGTTTTTTATGATATATGAGAAGGGGTGATTTTTACATAATTTAATGTGGCTTCAATCCACATAGGGAAATTTGGGAAGGAGTTGTTTGTTGGCTCTAAGGTAGAGTTGGAGGTGAATCGTCAGATAAGCAGTTCCGCCTTCTCCATTGCCATGCATGCAACCCTCTAGTTGTTGCTCAGTGGGGGACTTACTGATTGCCCTTTAATCACTACATTATTATAGATTTTCCAGAAATCACGAGTTCCTATATTTTGTGATTCAATGCGTTTCCGGATTATTTCAGCATGCTTTCTTTTGGCTGTTGCTATTTCTCTCTGACAATGATTTCTAGCATCTACGAATTTTTGCCTATTTGTATTTGACTTATGACGTACAAACCAGTGGAATGCATGCTGTCATTGTGTAATGGCAGCTGCACAATCTGCAGTGAACCATGGGGGTGAGTGGGCTTGCTATAATACTGCTTTAGTACTTTGTTGTTTTGAGCAATGGCTCCTCACCTTGAGGTTGGGATTAAAATGTGATGTCAACTGATACCACTAGGTGGTCTGCATTTCCAAGTGGAGTGTGAGCATTAGTCACACAGTCCTTAGGGACTTTTTTTTTTTACACAGGAATCACCATTTATCAAGGCCCAGAGGCCACTCGAGGATAAGGGTTAATGGGTATGCATTAGTCAATGTGATTATAGCGTAGTAAACATAAGTAGTGGGAATTTTGTAAATTGGATTACTTAGGGGAACGGTTCATCAAGAACTTGTTTATGTTGGACTTGAAAACAATCATATTGTAGTCAGCTGGAAAGTAGGAAATCGGAAGAGAGTTCCACAGGCGTGCAGTTCTAAGAAATAAGCTTTGTTCATGGAATTTACGTTTAGGTTTAGGCAAAGATAAAGAGTGTGGGAAATTATTGATAATGGTTTTGGTTAGATGAGTATTTTTAGTAAAAGTTTGGTGAGGGGGGAGCATATATTTAAGCTCAGATGAACACTTGCCATGAAAATGACGATAAAGCAGACAGTTTCACAACATCTCTTCTGTGGAAAAGAGGTTGCCGGGAAGAGAAAAGGGCACCCCCAACTAAGCTACAAAGTCTATTTCGAACTCTGTCAAGACAGGGTAAGCTGTTTCTAGCAGCTCCTACCCAGATGTGGAAACTACTCTATTGTTGGCCGTACCTGACTTTTATATAGGTAGAAAATTGCATCAGGAGTGAGATATCTACTTGAGCGGTAGAAGGATCCCACCATTTTTCCAGCAACCTTGGCTATGGATTTGATATATGTGTTCCATTTCAAATCAGGAGTAAAGGTCAAGCCCAGAAGCTTGTCATAACATGGAGCCTCTGCAAGATGAGAGCCATTCATTTTAATTGATGCCAGATGGGCTTCAGAGCGTTGATGTTGTAAAGAAAGAAGCTTGGTTTTAGATGCATTAAAAGTAACAGGCCACCTCTTTCCCCATTGTGCCATGTGTTCAAGGTCAGAGGAGAGACAATCAGAGAGAACTTGGTTGTTTACGGTCTTTGATGTGCTACCATAGATAGTAGTGTCATCAGCATAAATGTCTACGAATGATGTAAGGATGTGATTTGGAAGATCATTAATGTAGATCAGGAAGAGAGTTGGGCCCAGAATGAATCCCTGAAGGACTCCACCATTAATACTGTGAGCTTCTGATTTCTGCCCATCAACCACTACTCTTATGAACTTATCAGAGAGAAATGATTTAATAATTGAGAAGACATTTCCAGTTATACCATAACTGGAGATCTTGTGGGAGTAGACCTTTATGCCATACCTAATCAAAAGCCTATGATATGCCAAGATCAATTGCACTAGAGAGGAAACCTCCGTTGAGAGATTTGCTAATCCTATAACTGTATGCACATCTGCTGTAGATTAGCAGAATGCAAACCATATTGCATGTCACTAAGTAGGGTATTTTGCTGAGATGGTTGACTACTTCTCTATTTAACACAGATTCCAGCAGCTTACTCATGACGCACAGGAGACTTATTAGTCTGTATTGAGAGGGAGATGAGTGATCACCTGAATTCTTAAATACAGGGCATACTGATGAGATTTTCCAAGGTGTCGGGAAGCATTTCTCCTTAAGACAACGCTTAAATAATTTTGTAGCTAGTTCTGGTTGAAACTTTTTAAGCTGTGATGAGAAATAGGTCTAGAAGTCAAGCCTGCTGAGGTTCACGATCTGGTAGATGGATTAGGAACATTACTGTCTGTGTGAGTGAATGGTCTATAGAGAAGCTGTCCAGCTGCATCTGTGTAACCTGAGAAACCAAGCCAATTTCTATAGTGGACATTAAAGCCACCAAATATGTACTTGGGCATTACTATCGAAGGAGAGTGCTGCATCTATACTATTAGAGACATGATCGATTAGGGTACAATTCTGACTTGAGGGAGAACTTAGAGAAAATATAAGTAATTAACACAATGATAAAATGTTAGATGTATTGCCGATTCTATGTCTATTCTCTTGAAACTTAGATCTACATACACTATCATTGGCATTGATTACTCTTCCCTTATTTTGTCCTTTACTCCTCACATTCCATGAGCAATGTTTCTGATAAACAGGGAAAAATTGCTGT
The DNA here is from genome assembly GCF_053919585.1 of Euprymna scolopes. NCBI lineage: Eukaryota > Metazoa > Mollusca > Cephalopoda > Sepiida > Sepiolidae > Euprymna > Euprymna scolopes. The sequence goes on from NC_136519.1 coordinate 54,805,290, forward strand.
TTCCTGGGTCAAAATCTATTCAATCTAACACTTATCATTGGCAAGTTTTTGACCTAGTAATATCTTTTTAGCTCCTTACATCAAATGGCTTCATGCTTGTCTGGAGCGATTTCCATTAACATATATACATATATATATTTATATAGTAATTTATAAAATATATATGGCGATTAATCTACACTGAATATTCTGCGTTTCATCCAACTATAGGATTCGTCAGGCTTATGCGCATAAGCCTGACGAATCCTATAGTTGGATGAAACGCAGAATATTCAGTGTAGCTTAATCGCCATATATATTTTATAAATTACTAACTAGCTCTACCTACGTATTGAGCACTTTTGAAGTAAATACTTAAAGTTTACGCATAAATCTATACTTTCGTATATTAAATTTATGCGAATAAATGAAGTAGTTATATATTTATATATATATATATTCCAATAACTATGTGTTTATTCATTTTTTAAAAGACCTACTTTTTGACGCATCGTATCATCGTTTCTTCTACAACTAAAATACAGTTATGTATTTTGTATTTTCAATAAGTGCAACTCGTCAGAATAAAAGTCAACAAACATCAGAAAATAAAAAGCAAAAGTCATCAAATTCACATTATTAAAGCATTTATGTAGGTTGAATAAAGAACATAAGATTCTGTTTATCTTCATGGACGCCATGTTTCATATCCATTTCATATCTATATATGTATTGACCAAGGGACAAAGATTTGGATGAAAGTCAAAGATGACATGAGTCTAACATTGGAACTCAACGACCGGTAGTATAACGTCATCTAACCACACTGATGACACTTATTAAAACGAAACATATATATGTGGATAAATACATGAAAATATTGATTATAAAAATATTTAATTACTTTCTTCAAAGGTAAAACTTTATGGAAAATATGGAAAGCTTCTCTAAAACAAATTCACGGCGTTTGCTCCTCTTAACAGGAAATAAAAAGTGTTTGTTTTTAGAGACGGCAAACTTTAAATTAAAATGAATCACAGGAAAATATTTTTGTTATACAAATGTGTAGCTTATTCCAAAAATTAATTTTTGACATTTATAATTTAAATACTATTTCTTGTAAATAGTTTAATGTAGAGGTCCGATTCTCACAACTCTATGCATTAAATTAGGCTGCATTTCAAACTTGATGGACGGTTGCATAAATATATCTCTGTTCAAAGTTATGTCTTTTTTTTTTCAAGGGCTGAGAAATACCCTATTGGAGAAAGCAACTAGTTTTGATATGCGAGATAAAGTTGGGGAGACCATCTAAATTCATATTGAAATAATATTTGCAAAATAAAAGTTAAATAGTAAAAGTCTCATAGTGACAAGATACGAGGGGTGTAATGCCCCTGACCCACTTCCCATAGCAGTAGAGCAACGAAACTTGCCACAGTTATTAGTCTTTCTCTACATAGGAACCACCCAGAGTTATGCATTTCTCCCATCGTTTGATGCAGCTCTGGAGAACGTTTTTGTAGAATACCCCAGGTTGATCCTCCAACCATGACGTGACTTCAGAAATCAAGGCTGCATCATCTGGGAAACGCTTTCCTTTCAAAAACAACTTCATAGCTGGGAAGAGGTGAAAGTCAGAGTGCAAGGTCAGGAGAGTAGGGAGGATGGGGGAGGATTTCATAACCACATGCTCGTGCTTCTGATCCGGCGACATGCAAGTTGTGGACCGGAGCGTTGTCCTGCAGGAGGAGGGTACCTTTGTTGATCTTGCCCCGCCTCTTAATTTTGATAGCTTCCCTTAATTTCCTCAAAAGTGAAGCATAATAGGCTCCTGTAATTGTGATACCCTTTGCCAGGAAATCTGTCATCACTACTCCATCCTGGTCCCAGAAGACTGTGAGCATGATCTTGCCAGCAGAGGGCTGCACCCTTGCCTTCTTTGGATGTGGTGTCCAAATGCTTCCACTGCATTGACTGGACTTTGGTATCTGGATCATAGTGATGGACCCAGGTTTCTTTCTGTGTCTTTTGAAAAACTTTGACTCATCTTCTTGGCACATCTCCAAATTCATCCTTGAGCACTCGATGCGTTCTCGCTTCTGGAATGGTGTGAGCAACCTAGGAATCCATCTGGCAGACACCTTATGCATATGAAAATGGTCATGAATGGTAGTTTCCACAGACCCTGTACTAATCTTGACATCTTGGGCTATTTGGCGAATAGTAATGCGCCGATCTTCCAAAATGGCAGCCTCACCTTGATGGACAGATGCCTCATCAATGGCAGAAGGGAGGTGACCAGGTCTGGGAGCTGTTTCCACAGACTTCCGGCCAGATTTGAATTCATGATCCCAGCGTTTTACAAAGTCATATGATATCACCATAAGTTTCTTTCATTTCATCAAACGTGTCCTGTGGTGTGCATCCTTTCAAATACAAAGACCGAATCACTGCTCGACATTCAACAGGCTCCATTTCACACCTGACTCGGTTAAAACACCTGTAAAACATAAACCACAATTAGTTCAGAGCTGTAATTTGCCACATAACCTGTGAGAGATATAAATCATTGCACATACAATATTTCAGCTAGATCAGACAACTGGAAGTGGGTCAGGGACATTACTTATTGCACGCCCCTCCTATTGACCTTCACACACTAAAAACAAAACATACGACAACATTATCTACATACTACTATTTTCTTTATACCATTTAAAATTCAGAAATGTCTTCAAGTCCAACGTAAACAAATTTGTGATGATTAAATAATCTAATTTACCAAATTTCCACTGCAAATGATTACAATGTTCTTATCTCAATGACTACCCTCCACTCATTAACCCTTATCCTCAAGTAACCTCTGGGCCTTGATAAAGTGACTCTTGCAAAATAAAAAAAATGAAATTAAAAAAATCTTAAGTGGGAAGAAAAAAATGGCAAACACAAGACTCTTAGGAGTCTCATTAATTGCTTAAAAATCCGAAATACTGGTAGAAATCCACCCAATGTCACAGTATCATCTATTGGGTGGGTTTCTACCAGTATTGTCCAATTTTCTATTTTTGAACGATTATGCAGGGTCGCAGGACTTATGGCAGCCATGATTATTTTTTTATTGTAACTGAACATAGTGAACACAAAAGTTTTTTTCACAAAAATTCAAAATAAGTTAAAACAACTTATAGAAGTAACGACATGTTCCCTTTGATCACTGTATGCTCATTAATTTTTATCCTTGAGTGGTCCTCGGGCCTTGATAAGTGGTGACTCTTTTGAAAAAAAAAATTTTTTTTCATGGTTCTCATCAGTTATTTTGTATGTTCTTCCTGTATATGTTGTTGGGAAAACAACACAAAGAATGTTCTTGTTCAGAACAAATCATCATTGGCCAGAACATTTCAAACAATATATAACTTATTAAAAAAAAAAAAAATATACATAAAAAAACAAAAACGAAATACGTTCCTCTTGTATATATATATATTTTTTTCTCTCCAGGAGGGAGAGTCTTATTCGAACATGTTTTCCCTCACATATACACACCCACATGTACGCACGCATGCACGCATATACACAGCCTCATACACACACTCACATTCATGCACACACACACACACCCGAGCTGTGACGTCACTTCCTTTAAAGTGAAAGTCAGACATGCGCACCCAGAATACTAACTCCAGTATAAAAGTCAACAAAACCTGTCAACTTCCCTTTTTTTTCGTCTGGACCAGCGTTCGAGCTGCTTAGTCGACGAACCGACCACACACTCTAACGTCACTTTCCCTGCTACTGTAATGTGTGGCAAGCGCAAGCACACTTTATACACTTTCTCTCTCCATGAACTGGATTGACTTTTCTCACTCTATCTCCCCTTCACTTTGGCCCATCGACACAGACATGTGCACGACGTTCTACTGAGCTTAACCCTTTCTTTCTACAGACGGCTTGCCACTTCGCATTTCTCTATTGCATTCCCCCTTTCCTTCCACGTGCGTAGTCGTCAACGGCTGAATGAACACGTGTACACCGAAGACTTTCATTTCTCAACAGAAAATAAACGACATGTTTATTTTATTCCAGCATTTGAGTTCTTTGTTTTCTTCATTCAATTCGTTTCATTATTTTTTCTTGTAGCGAGTTAGGGTATTTTATATCCTGGTCCGCAGCATGAAATGGTGACCCCTTTATTTTACAAATGAAATGAATGAGAGTGAACGAAACACGTGGTGTAAGCTAAACCCTTCCACAAAAATTCACGGCACGCACGAAAAATAATTTAATCCCCCCCCCTAAAAAAAAACTTGTCAACCACGAGGAGGAACATTTTCAAACCGCGCACACGACATTGAAATATAAAAATTTCAATGCAAAAAAAACAAAAAAACAAACAAAACAAAATGGCACTTCAACAGATGGATTCCTACAACGAAACCATGGCATTAAACATTCCACCCTTCAACCCGACAAATACAAAAATATGGTTTATCCAATTATAAGCCATATTTGACGCTAAACGGGTAACGTCACAACGAGCATGCTACTCTCATCTAGTGGAGAAACTGCCGTTGGAGGTGGTAGAGGAAGTCACGGATTTCCTCAGAAATGTACTGGAGGAAAGACCATATGACACGTTGAAGCAAGCAATCCTGCAACGAACCGGTGTTTCTAACGAAGCCATACTTCGTAACTTGTTCACACAAGTTGAGTTAGGAGTCCGTACGCCTTCTCAACTACTTCGCCTTTATGAAGAGTCTATGAAGAGTCTATGGTTGGGCAAATTACCCCCAACTACCAAACAAATCCTCGCTCCAATGTCGGAGGAGACGGCAACAGAAAAGCTCGCCGACATAGCCGACAGAATTCACGAAAGTTCCCAGAGCCGACAAGTATACGCCCACCAACGGTAACCTGACCAAAACTGAGACGAGGAATTAGCAGAATTAAAGTCGGCGGTTGAGAAGCTTTTAAAGCAGCTAGCCAACACACTTCAAACGCGTCAACATTCTCACAGAAACCACAACGACACGCGGCGAAATTACAGGCGAAGAAGTTCAAGCAGGAACCGATCCACGTCACGACATAGACAAGATGTGTGTTTCTATCACAGGAGATTCGGCATCGACGCGAAGAAATGCACTAAACCCTGCGCGTTCAAAAAACCGGCACAGGGAAACGAACCTTCCAGCCAGTAACGACGACGACTGTAGCTGGAGCACACAAATAAGGTCATCTATCTTATATCTGAGATAAAATTCACGGATATAACTTTTTAATAGACACCGGAGTGGAAATCAGCATCATACCAACACCGCATGGCCATCCAACAGGAACCCAATTTTTCAACTTACAAGCCGCCAACGGTACAAAAATACCCACTTTTGGCGGAAAAACTTTAAATTTGAACCTTGGAATGCGGAGGAATTTTTGGATAACTTTTACGGAGATGGTCCCAACGTCCGCCTCGTTCTGAGCTCAGGGAGAGGCCATCTGACGTAGGCGGTGTCGAGGCAGAAAATTACCCCTTCAATAAAGTGCCCAGTTGTTAACTTAAGGAGAAAAAACCCGTTCCAATAATTAGAATTTTTATTTTTTTATTTTAAACAGTTCAAATAATTAGAATTTTGCAAAATAAAAACTTCAAATAATTAGAATTTTACAAAATAAACAATTCAAATTTTTGATAATGCAACAGTTCAAATAATTAGAATTTTACAAAATAAACAGTTCAAATAATTAGAATTTTACAAAATAAACAGTTCAAATAATTAGAATTTAAAAACAAAAAAGCAGTCCACATGATTAGAATAGTTCCACGTGGTTAGTTAACCCTGTAAAATTCTGTGATTTGTTTCAAAATATTTGTAAAAGCATCTGTCTGTGACATATCACATATTTTAGGGTTAGGGTAATTTTCTGCCTCGACACCACCTACGTCAGACGGCCTCTCCCCAAACTCAGAATGAGGCAGACGTCGGGACCATCTCCGTAAAGGATAACCAAATTTTTTATGGAATTTCACCATAACCAGCGTGACTACTCCAATTTTGGGGGCAGACTTTTTAGCCCATTTCAACCTGTCTGTCGACATGACTCATCACACATTGACAGACAACGAGACGAAGATTTCGGTGAGAGGAACTACCTCGAAATTTTTAACCACCGGAATCAGCACTGCCTTACCTAAAGATTTACATGTCCGCCGCTTACTCCAAAAATTTCCTCAACTTTCCCAGCCGTTTAAAAACATGGACCCCATCAAACACAGCGCTAAGCACTATATTAAGACAACAGGACCGCCCGTCTATTCAACCCCCAGACATTTGAAACCGGATAAATACAAATTGGCAAAATCCGAGTTTCAAAACCTACTCCACATGGGAATAATATGGCCCTCGAACAGTGCTTGGTCATCACCACTCCACATGGTACAGAAAGCTGACAACACCACATGGCGACCGTGCAGAGATTTTAGACACTTAAACACTAAAAATTTCCAGATATATATCCTATTCCCCATATCCATGACTTCGCCAATGGACTCCAAGGTGCCACAATTTTCTCCAAACTGGACCTCGTTAAGGCATATTTTCAAATTCCAGTCGCGGAAGAAGACATTCATAAAACCGCACTAACCACACCATTTGGCCTTTACAAGTTCCTAAGGATGCCTTTCGGGTTGAGAAACGCCTGTTAAACTTTCCAGCGTTTGATTGACGAAGTTTTCAGAGGTCTGCCGTTCATATTCGCTTATGTGGACGACGTTTTAATCGTCAGCAGAAACCTCAAAGAACACCGGCTACACCAGTAACAAACTTTTGAAAGACTGTCACATTTCGGTCTTAAACTAAACACCGATAAATGTGTTTTTGGCCACCAGGAAGTTCAATTTTTCGGTCATTTAATTGATAAGGATGGAATCTCCCCTTTGCCTGAAAAAGTAAGTGTTATTTCGAATTTCTCTCTACCAACATCTGTCAGACAAGTATGCCGTTTTGTAGGCATAATTAACTATTACCGACGTTTTTTGCCTAACTGTTCCATGTTACTCGCACCTTTAACGGACTTGTTAAAAAACCGAACCAAAAACCAACAGTTAGTTTTGGAAGGACCTGCACTACAGGCCTTCGAATAATCGAAAACTGCTTTGGCAAACTTCGCCAAACTTACATATATCCAAGATAGCGATACAACGGAACTTACACTTACGACGGATGCATCAGAAATAGCAGCAGGAGCTGTCATTCACCAAATTTCTGACAACAAAATGACCCCTATTTCATTTTACTCTGCCAAGTTAAACAAAGCCCAGACTAAATATAGTACTTTCTTGAGAAAGTTATTTGCAATTTACCTTGCAATTAAGCACTTTAAACATCTCCTCGAGGGCAGAAAATTTTCCATTTATACACATCATAAACCTCTAACATTTGCTCTACACACACATGTCGACAAATATGGTCCACGAGAAATTCGACACCTGGACTTTATAGCCCAATATTCTACCGATATATGGTACATAAAAGGACAGGAAAACGTTGTAGCTGACGCTTTATCTCGTGCAACAATTGCCTCTGTAAATTCCACTCCACTAAGTATGGAATTAATAGCACAAGAGCAATTAACCGATACCACGCTCCCAGCTATAATGGACAAAACTTCACTGAAGCTGAAAGAAATGCTGATACCATTCAGAACAACGACTTTCTATTGCGATGTTTCACAAAATCACCCTCGCCCTTATATTTCACCCAGCCTCAGATGACAAGTTTTCCAGCACTTCCACAATTTGTCCCACCCAGGAAAACGTGCCAGCGTGAAATTAATAGGGGAACGTTTTGTTTGACCAAATATGAATACGGACATCCGTAGTTGGACCAAAACTTGCATTCCTTGCCAAAAAAACAAAGTTTACAGGCACACAAAATCACCTTCAGGAACTTTCAGTGTACCAGACGCTAGGTTTACTCATGTTCATATCGACTTGGTTGGACCCTTGCCCAATTCAAAAGGACATACCCACATCCTTACTATAGTTGATAGATTCAGCAGATGGCCGACAGCAATACCAGTGAAAGACACATCAGCCGCAACAATAGCCAGAGCGATTTTACAAGATTGGATAGCGATTTTCGGAGTGCCCTCCGTAATCACAACAGACAGGGGCTACTGCCTATCATCCTTGCGCAAACGTCATGGTGGAACGATTGCAAAGACAATTAAAAGCATCTTTGGTTATGAACGAAAACAAATCGGACTGGTCAGACAATTTGCCACTCGTTGTCTTAGCAATTCGAAACAGGGTGAAGGAAGATTTGTAGAGCACACCTGCAGAATTAGTTTTCAAATCAACACTGATTTTACCAGGACAATTCTGCGAAAACAATACAGACATTTCTCCGACAACAACTTTTGTGACGGACTTAAAACACAAAATGTCACAATTAAAATTTACTCCAACCAAAAATCCAGACACGAGCATTTTCATTCCAAGCAATATTCACACCTGTAAATACGTTTTTATCAGGAATGACGCAGTAAAAAAAAACACTATGTCCAAATTATTCCGGACCTTATTTAGTTCTCGACAGGAGTAAAAAGTATTTTACTATTTTAAAAAGAGAAAAAAAAAGACACTATAGCAATAGACAGACTTAAACCTGCATTCATAGACGAACAATTACACATTTCTCCTACTCCAATACAAGAACATACACACTTAGAAACGGACAAAGAAATTACAAAAAACAACACACCACAAACAACAACAAAAACTGGTCGAAAAGTTCATTGGCCAAAACATTTCAAACAATATATAACTTATTAAAAAAAAAAATATACATAAAAAACAAAAACGAAATACATTCCTCTTGTATATATATATTTTTTTTTCTCTCCAGGGGGGGGGAGTCTTGTTCGAACATGTTTTCCCTCACATATACACACCCACATGTATGCACGCATGCACGCACGTACGCACGCATATACACAGCTTCATACACACACTCACATTCATGCACACACACACACACACCCAAGCTGTGACGTCACTTCCTTTAAAGTGAAAGCCTGACATGCGCACCCAGAACACTAACTCCAGTATAAAAGTCAACAAAACCTGTCAGCTTCCCTTTTTCGTCTGGACCAGCATTCGAGCTGCTTAGTCGACGAACCGACCACACGCTCTAACGTCACTTTCCCTGCTACTGTAATGTGTGGCAAGCGCAAGCACACTTTATACACTTTCTCTCTCCATGAACTGGATTGACTTTTCTCACTCTATCTCCCCTTCGCTTTGGCCCATCGACACAGAGATGTGCACAACATTCTACTGAGCTTAACCCTTTCTTTCTACAGACGGCTTGCCACTTCGCATTTCTCTATTGCATTCTTCCCCCTTTCCTTCCACGTGTGTAGTCATCAACGGCTGAATGAACATGTGTACACCGAAGACTTTCATTTCTCAACAGAAAATAAACGACATGTTTATTTTATTCCAGCATTTGAGTTCTTTGTTTTCTTCATTCAATTCGTTTCATTATTTTTTCTTGTAGCGAGTTAGGGTATTTTATATCCGCAACATGTTCGATGTTGATAACGGAACAAAATGGTGGTTGCATTAATTACTAAAATCTTTCTTCAAATATTTTATTCATTTTCAAAGAAGGCAATTTAAATTAGAGTAACTAGAAAGAAAAATATTCCGACCAGGCATAAGCAAGAATTCAGAAAGGAAAGAGAGTTAGGGTTAGAGTGACTGCTTTCTCTCCCTTTTATTTCATTGTTTATAGAACTAATACCTACATTAGTTTTACAATCACTACCTTATTTAGCTGCCTCACCATGAATATTGTAATTGTTAATCAATTTACTAGCATTTACGAATTTATAGCTGCATCCTTACCTCTGATTTAAGACGAATTTTAGTTAATATGAAAATTAGACATACTAAAACCAATTTAAAAAAAATAGTAAATACTCCAAGCTATCTTTAAGACCTAGCAACTTACAGTGAATAACATTTAGTATGAAACCAGTAACAACATTTTAAAATGTAATACAATTCATCCTATGACATTAATTCTGATGTCTCAGAATGTAAATTGTTAACGTTTCTCCTGGAACTGTGCATATATACATTTTTTTGACAGAAAGAAGATCATAAGAACAATTGCAAAAAAACTTTTAAAGAAATTGTTTCAACATGCAGTAGAATTTTCTTATGCTTTTACAATGTTTTCTTAAATGAAAGAATGTTGTTTAAATGCATTATATATATATATATATATATATATATATATATATATATATATATATAATATAACGTGTGCATACTACTAATAAAATATAATGAGTGTGATGTAAATGCATCTTTGTTTACTTTCAATAATTTATAATCATTTCGCCTCCCGAAGAAAGTAATTTCTTAAAGTTGAGCACCGTCTGGGAAATAAAAAGGTGGTTGGCATTGCTTTGTGCAAGATCACAATTTCTGGTCGCTTGATCACTATAGATCATCTTAATAATGTTGTGCTTTATAAACATAAAATTTCTCTTAATTCTTGGGGCGGTTGCTGATTAAGGTTACTGTATCTATCCGCTAATTTTACATTAAATTACCTTCTTTCTCATGTTCATGTTAGCCTATGGGGATTGAATGCCAGACTGTGGAGTCAAAGGTAACTTTGCGACTAGAATTGAATCCTTCAACAGTAATCATCACTTCCTGAAGATTGAAACATTAGTGTTTGTGAGTAAAAATAATAAATATTTAAAATTTTTGTATATTAATTTTACCCACCTTTATATTGTGTGTGTGTGTGTGTGTGTGTGTGTGTGTGTGTGTGTGTATATATATATATATATATATATATATATATATATATATATATATTTATATATATATATATATTTATATATATATATATATCACGTTGAAGGTATTCAAGAGTGATAACTAATGAATTCAACGAGGTTATTAAAAATGCTCAATAAAAGAATAGCAAGATATATTTTTATTAATATAAACAAATTTACATAGTCAACACACACACACCAATGTTTCAGACAAATGGTTGATTAAAACCAGAAGTCATCGTCAGGCGACTTCATAAATGGTTACTTTCCACATAACAAATCAGTTCTCAAATTAAGAAAAAAATAAACAGTTCAATTTCTTTTTTATTCATTTGAGAACCGGTTTCTTCTGTGAAAAGCAACCATTTATTAAGTCACCTGACGATAACTTCTGGTTTTAACCGACCATTTGTCAGAAACATTAGCTTGTCCAGTGTCGAAACCATGTAAATTTGTTTATATATATATATATATATATATATATATATATATATATATATATATATATATATATATATATATATATATAGTAAGTTGCTGGAATCTGTGTTAGAAAAGTGGACAGACACCTCAGCAAAAATACCCCCTCAGTGACATGCAATATGATTTCCATTCTGCTAGATCTACAGCAGATGTGCTAACAGTTATATCTCATAAGATTAGCGAATTTCTTGATAGAGGCTTCCTTTCTAGGGCAATTGCTCTTGCCATATCAAAGGCGTTTGATAGAGTATGGCATAAAAGTCTACTCCCACAAGATCCCCAGCTACGGTATAGCTGGAAATGTCTTCTCAATTATTAAATCATTTCTCTCTGATAGGTTAATAAGAGTACTGATTGATGGGAAGAAATCAGAAGCTCACAGTATTAATGCTCAGGGGTTAATCCTGGGCACAATCTCTTCCTGATCTACATCAATGATCTCCCAAATCACATCCTTAGATCATTCGTAAATATTTATGCTAACGACACTACCATCTATGGCAACACTTCAAAGGCCATAAATGATCCAGTTCTCTCTGATTCTCTTTCCACTGATCTTTAGCATGTGGTACAATGGGGAAAAATGTGACTGGTTGATTTTAATGCATTTAAAACTAAGCTTCTATCTTTGAATTCCCATCTATCATCAGTTGAAATGAATGGCTTTCGTCTTGGGGAGGCTTCATGTTGACAAGCTTCTAAGAGCCAAATAGTTCAAAGGATGGAGTACTGTTGCCACATCTGGGCAGGAGCTGCTAGAAGACGTGAAATAGACTTCTTAGCCAAGTGGAGGATGCCCTTTTGTCTTCCCTGCAACCTCCTTCTCACAAGCCTGTTGCAAGCCTGTCTCTGCTTTATTGTTATTTTCATGTCAAGTTCACATCTGAGCTCCAATCTATGGTCCCTCCTCACCAAACTATCACAGAAACATTCATCTAGCTAAAATCACTATCAATAATTTCCCCTACTCTTTACCTGTGCCTAAACCTAAATGTAGATTCCATGAACAAAGTTTTTTTCTTAGAACTGCCTACCTATGAAACTCTCTTCCGTTTTCCTGCTTTCCAGTTGACAACAATATGATTTTCTTCAAGTCCAATGAAACAACTTCTTGATGAGCCATCCCCTTAATAATTTAATTTACCAACGATTCCCATTGACTACTGTACACTCTTTAACCCTTATCCTTGAGTAGCCTCCAGGCTGGGACAAGTGGTGACTCCTTTGTAAAAAAAAATGTTTCTTCAATTATATTTCACCTTTTATTTATACCAATCCTTTAATTTATGCAGCCCGATGTAATTACAGAGCATATTACAAATAAATGACAAAAGTTTATATTCCAAATTTCAATGTATATGTGTGTGTAAGTGTGCATATGCGTGTTTATGTATATATATATATATATATATATATATATATATATATATATATATATATATATATATATATATAACACACACACACATATCCATAGTAAGTTATAAAAATATGTATGGTGATTAAGCTGCACAAAATCTTCCACGTTTCATCCTTAATTACCATCAGATCATAACTTACTACCTAACTCTGCTCACATGTTAAGCACTGTTGAAGTAAACACTGAAAATTGACACATAAAATATTATATATCCTTATAAAAATTTATGTAGATACATGAAATAATAATAATAACAATAATAATACATGTGTGTGTGTGTGTGTGTGTGTGTGTGTGTGTGTGTGTGTGAGTGTGTGTGTGTGTGTGATATTTTTGTGTGTTTAATACACTTTGATATATAATTTGTCCTTCTTTCGTAAAAGTGTGAAACTCCAAGATTCTTTACATTGGTGCCAAGCTGCTGCGATGGCGGTAGTGGCAAAACACCTCTGTGATTAAATGGGAAAATAAATATCTGTCTGTTTTGTGGCAGGAACTTCAGAAGCACAACTGTCTGACCTTTTGGTGTTGAAATTCTTGGATTCTTAGAAGTCTTGACTTGCCGAAATCTTGAGCAATGCCAAAAACGTTTCACTTTCAAGAGAAACTTTATCTTGTGTACAGAGTACTAGTGGAAGTACTGATCGAAAGGTTTTAATTATGAAGTTGGATAATAATGGCACAGGTGAAAATAGGGAAAAATGGCACATATGAAAAATATAGATGAAAATCACACAATGAATTAATCAAAATCTAGAACAAGGTTTCGTAACGTTGCTTGGCCCATGCACCCCTTTCACCATTTCAAAGAATGTCATCCCCCTCCCATTTCCCACCTTTTCAAGATTGCCTGTCTCAAAAAGAGCACTGCTTTGCTATTTTAAGTACTGCAACATATGAAGGTTCAGTAACGTTTTGGTTTTCTTCTTTGACATCTTCCGTTGAAAACAGCTTCATCTTTTTGAGAGCATCCAATTGGTGTTCAAAAAACAAAATTGTTCTTGTCTTTGTGATGAGGATGAACATTTTGCAAATGTTGCTCCATCTTTGCTGATTTCATAGAATCATTTGTCAAAACTTTACTACAAATAACATTGGGTCTTTCTTCTCTATTTATGATGATGGGTGTGAATGATCGTATTTCTTTTTTTTGACACTTATGATGAGCTCCGAATTCTGTAAATAAAAACAAGAAAAAAATTAAAATTATAAATGAGTTGAAAATTCAGCCCCTGAGAATCCAGAATTCGCCCTAGGGGTGAATTTCACCTTAAATTGAGAACCTATGATCTAAAATATAATACATAAAGGAAAGCATTAAAAAATTTGCCAAATTACAAAGAAAATTATAATTCATATAATATCTCTGCAAAGCCACAGGGTCCAAGGGAAAGACAGAGTCAATATAGCTTGGCTCTAACTGTGCTGCAGGAGTTCCCAATAATGACAATATAAAGTCAATCTGCTTTAGGGACTCCGTCTTCAGATTTTCTGTTGGGGTTTACTGCCTTAGCCTTTCCCCTGATATCTGTAATTTGGTTGGTCCTACCTTTGCTTCTTCTCTGTGTCCTCTCTCTCTCTCTCTCTCTCTCTCTCTCTCTCTCTCTCTCTCTCTCTCTCACCAACATGATGGATGCTAGTCTTAGTTTCTTTTATAAATACTATTATGGCATGTGTTCTTCAGAGTTATCTTTATTCCCTGCTTCCTTTGTTCCAGTTCGTTTGACTCTTCATTTAGTGGTCGCTATTAATTTGCTGTTTTGATATTTTACTATAACACAACCTCCTATTCCAGTAGCTTCTTCCCAAGAAGGCTTGTGGAGCTTTCTTCATGCTGATTCTTTTCGTCCAACTTATAGTTGTAGCCTTGTTAAAACTAAGTCAGTAGGCCTCTGCTGTCTTTGTGATATTCATCTTTCGTTTTTTTTTTACCTTTTTTTACCATCAAGTGGTTTCATGCCTTGTCAATAGTGAATTCTACTAAAAAAAAAGTAAATTTGAAAATACCTATAAAATTCTTAATATTTCTACAGTTAATACACTACTTACTCAATATATCCCCCGCCTGATAGATGGCGTCTCCAATAAAAAAAATATTCATATGATTTAACCATTAAATGCGTGTCAAAATTTAAATACAATCATATTATTAGTTTACAAATTACAGTTCTTTAAATAAAGCTACTGTTGTAAATTTTCTAAACAAAGAAAAAAAATGCATTCAGTCAATAAAATGCTTAAGATATCAGAAACAATAATTTAATCACTATTTTGCATGGATTTCAAAGTTTGTGCACAGTCAATCAAAAAAATAAACGATACGATGTGTTGTCTATTTAGAGCATTATTTGCAACTATTTCAGTACAACAAAAAGGAGTTTTGTGTTGATATGTGAATGGATGAAACATGGATGCACCACTTCGCTGAGAGATTAAATTGGCTGTTTAATAAACAGCAGTGGATGCAAGCCATCCAAAGTTACCGGAGATGCAAACATTAGTCACTCTGGAAAACTTGATCAGTCAACCCTGTATTTAAATATTCCAGAGATCAGTCATCTCCCTCTCAGTACAGACCAACCAGGCTCCTGTGCATCATAAGTTGCTGAAATCTGTGATAAACCTCAGCAAAAATAACTTGCTCAATGACATGCAATATGGTATGCAAGATCTACAGCTGATATACTAACTGTTATATCACACAGGATTAGTGAATCTCTCAAGGAGATTTTCGTTTCTAGAGCAATAGCTCTTGACATATCAAAGGCTTTTGATAGAGTATCGCATAAAGGTTTACTTCAAAGGATCTCCAGCTATGGAAATATCTTCTCCTTATTAAATCCTTTCTCTCTGATAGGCTTACAAGAGTAGTCATTGATGGGTAGAAATCAGAAACTCATTGTAGTAATGCTAGCGTCCCTCAATGTTCCATCCTAGGCCCAACTATCTTCCTGATCTTCATCAATGATCTCCCAAATCACATTCTTAGATCATTCGTAGTCATTATTCAGACGACACCACAATCTATGGAAACACTTCAAAGGCCAGCAATGATCAAGATCTTTCTGATTCTCTCTCTTCTAATCTTGAAAACGTGGTGCAATGGGGGAAAGGTGGCTGGTTAATTTTAATACATCTAAACCAAGTTTCTCTCTTTTCACCATAATCGCTTTGACCCCCATCCGGCCCCAATTGAAATGAATGGCTCTTGTTTTTGGGAAGCATCATGTTCTGGGACTGACCTTCACTTCTGATCTGAATTGGAACACATACATCAAATCTGTTACCAAGATTGCTGGAAAAATAGTTGGATCACTCTATTGCTCCAGCATTGCTCTAGTAGAGATCTCACTATTGATGCAATTCTCTATCCGTATAAAAGCCAAGTACACTATAAAATAGAGCACTGTTGCCACATCTGGGCAGGAGCCACTCGGCACACCCTATCCAACCTTGATAAAGTTCAAAACTGGCTTCAAAACCTAATAGATGATATCCTTTTCTTTTCCCTGCAACCTCTTTCACACAGAAATGACGTTGCAAGCCTGTCTCTGCTGTACCGTTATTTTCATGGCAAGTGGTTGACTTAACTCCAATCTATGGTTCCCCCCTTGCCAAACTTTCATAAAAAAACACTTGACTAGCTACAACCACTATATACGATTTCCCTCACTCTCTATCTGTGCCTAAATCTAAATGCAGATTCCATGGACAAACTTCATGCCCAGAACTGCCCGCCTGTGGAACACTGTTCCACTGGCCTGCTTCCCGGTTGAATACAACATAGTAGCCTTCAAATCCAATGCAAACAAGTTCTTGTTGAGCCGACCCCATAAATAATCAAATTCTACCCAGTTTACAACATTAATAATTACTACACTACCACCTTATATTTATTAACCCTGATACTTGAGTGATCTTCGGGCCTTGATAAGTGATGACTCCAAAGCGACAATTTTTTTTTTTAATTTTAAAAAAAGTTAGTCTAGGCCTTTGTATTTAAGATGCACAAGAGATTTTTTAATTGATTTTCTTGGAAAAGGAAGGACTATTAATTATTAATATTATATAGAATTATTGGTGCAGATACCGCTTCGCTAGACTTTGATTTCTATTCGTTATTCTAGAGTGTCAATATTTTCCTGGACTTTGTGTTTAGTCTGTTAATTTTCCTTTATGGTCAGTCTATAATATTAAAACTGTATGTTATTGCTAGCATGGCAAGTTGGTTAATGACAGTGCGGAGAAAGTGGCTACTAAGAATCAAGATGGCGCCCGCATGCGTTTATGTGGAAAAAAGTCTCGGGAATCTCGGGGAATCTCGGAGAATCTCGTACCCTGATTCCATAAATAACGAGAGGAGGAAAGCGGGAAGAGAGACGAGTTTGAGTCACGAAAACGAACGGACGTGTGTAAAAGAAGAGGTAGAAGAAAAGAGTGTGGTGAACGAAACAAACAAGGACTCGGTTGAAAGTAGAGTTGTAACGAACACAAGCTATTCCGGCATGACGTCAGGATTTGACCCCAAGCTAATTCCCCTGTTTGATGGCAGTAGCACTGATCACTCAGTGCAGGAATGGGTGGAAAAAGCAGAATTAATATGTCAGCTCAGTGGGGTGAAGCGTATAGAATGCGTGGTCCCAATGCGCCTCACTGGGGGAGCATATGCAGTATACCAGCAGTTGGCTGATGAGGAAAAAACAGATTTTGCCTGCATCAAGCGCGCCCTTTTTACAGCATTTGCATTAGATCCAATTACTGCATGGAAGGAATTCATGGCCCGAAAATTACATCCCGGGGAAACGGTGGATGTGTATCTGGCTGAGCTAAAAAAGCTATCGGTCCTCTTTGGAGGGATGTCAGACAAAGGCTTGGTGTGCGCCTTTGTTGCAGGATTACCTAAGAGTGTGGAAGATCTGCTCCGTGCCTCAACATAAGTGGACGAGATGGACATATCAGAAGTATTGGCGTGGGCACGAGCAATACTAAAGAAAAGCCCTAACACTATAGACCAATTGGCAGCTGTACAACCATCACAGGTTGGATTGCAGGACCTGGGCGCAGCTACAACCTGCTATAAGTGTGGAGGACCCAACCATTTGGCCCGTGGTTGTCTTTTGTCACGTCAACCAACTCGGAAACTTGACGGGCCGCAGTGCTACAAGTGCAAAAAACGCGGACACCTGATCATTAAGTGGAAGAGCACAGCTGACGACACGAGCATCGAGTGAGATGTTAATTCGAAGACGGCTTGCCCCCTTGGTCGACACCATCACAGAGTACGACCTGACCGTGGACGTAATGTTGATCAGGTCTGCGCTCAACAGAGCAGATGCTTTGACAAGAGTCCCTCAACGATGGCTTCTGGCTGGTGCTCGGAGAGATGCTGATAATCTGCAAAACACATGTGCAGCAGTTGTGTGTAATGTGGATGCAGCGCGCATCATGGACATTCATCGACAGTGTGGACATTCTGGCATCAAGCGGACACTGTACTTTGTCAAGATGATTGATCCAGGAGTAGGAAAAAAAGATATCCGAAGAGTGGTGGAAAGTTGCGAGGCCTGCCAATCCATCGACCCAGCTCCAGCACGATGGAAGAAAGGGGAGTTAGGAGTGAGTGGTAAGTGGCAGAGAGTGGGCATGGACATCACACACTACAGTGGCAACCACTTCCTTACCCTCATCGATTGTGGGCCTACACGTTTCGCAGTCTGGAGACTCCTCGGGCACCAGGACTCTTGCAACATTATTCGCCAGCTGTCATCCGTGTTCTGTGAAAGAGGTGCGCCCGATGAAGTGCTGACGGACAGCGACCCAGCCTTTTGCAGCCATCAGATGAGGCAGTTCTTACAAGAATGGGGTGTGCGGCTGCGGCTTAGATGCGCTTATGTGCTTTCTGGCAATGGTATAGCTGAGAGAAGCCATCGCAGCATCAAAACAATTTCAGCCAGGAAGCAGTGCACCATCGCAGAAGCTGTGTACTGGTATAATCTCATGCCAAAGGATGGCATCTCTCCAGGAACGGCGCCTGCAAACGCAATCTATCAGTACCGTGTCCGAGAAAAAGGAATCCACCCCGATACAACTGTGGCCACTGAGATAGAACGGAATCGATATGCCAAAGGGATGCTGTCTTGGTGAAGCCGCCAGGAAACCGATGTACTGACAAGTATAAACGAGGCACAGTGACCGATGTGGTGAGTCAGCAGTGTGTCCAGGTTGATGGCGTACCCCGTCACGTTAGGGACCTACGGCCGGCGACACATGTACCACCTCCAGTGAACGATGAGAGTGATTCTGACTCTGAGACGAGTGGACCATCGCTTTGGTTTGCACCATCACTATCAAGCAGTCACTCTGATATCAGTAACCTTCACGGAGATGAAGCCTTCCCCGACCATCAGGCGGTGGATGAGAGCGCACGCGAAGACGAGAGCAGCACTGTCCCCCTTCGTAGAAGCACCCGACGGCGGCGATCACCACCCCCCTGTCGTCTCTGTGATCATGAGATCAGGGGGGAGTGTGGAGAAAGTGGCTACTAAGAATCAAGATGGCGCCCGCATGCGTTTATGTGGAAAAAAGTCTCGTGGAATCTCGGAGAATCTCGTACTCTGATTCCATAAATAACGAGAGGAGGAAAGCGGGAAGAGAGACGAGTTTGAGTCACGAAAACGAACGGACGTGTGTAAAAGAAGAGGTAGAAGAAAAGAGTGTGGTGAACGAAACAAACAAGGACTCGGTTGAAAGTAGAGTTGTAACGAACACAGACAGTTTTTTTTTTGTTTTGTTTGTAAGCTGTGTTTTGCAAATTTTTTTACACATTCTCTGCCATTTTTTCCCCCATTATTTTAGCATGTTGAATTGAACCATTTTCTTTGTTGACAAGATATTTGTATTGTTCTAGCTCATCTAGGTCTTTGATGTTGATGTTTTTATCAAACTGTATGTTTTCCACATCGATCTTGTTCCCAGCTCTGGGTGAGCACTTGGCTCATTCGTCGAGGCCAAACTTCATTCTAATATCTATGTAAGAGTCAACTTAAGTCGGCATCTGAGCTGGCATACATCTTGAGATAATTCATGAAGAGCAG
This sequence comes from Euprymna scolopes, assembly GCF_053919585.1. Classification (NCBI taxonomy): domain Eukaryota; kingdom Metazoa; phylum Mollusca; class Cephalopoda; order Sepiida; family Sepiolidae; genus Euprymna; species Euprymna scolopes. The sequence continues at coordinate 54,825,129 of NC_136519.1, forward strand.
GTGGTTGACTCTTTTGTTAGGATCTTGTTGGTGGCCCTGGCTCTTTGGTGTTTATTCAGTAATTAACTAAGTGGATCTATTGCCAGGCGAATAACTAAAGGAAATAGGCTATGTCCTTGGAAATTTCCTCTTTGGATCTTGATATCAGGCATTGTTATTGTTCCATTGGTGCGGTTTAATGACATGGTTGTTTGCCACATCTTTATGTGGGCAGCCATGGTTTTCTTTATATATATATATATATATATATATATATATATATATATATATATACTAGCAGTTCAGTTCGGCTTTGTTCAGGCCCTATGTACTTTATGTGCATATACATAATATATATATATATATAAAAAGTTTGACTTATGTCCAGGGAATTTACATCTAAAATTTCAAGTGTTTAGACCCAAAATTGGAGGAGGAGTTTGGTAGAGTCTTCAAAAGTCAAGTCTTTCAACTTTGACGTCTTGGGAGCCAAATTTTCGGCCAAAAACTGATTAAAAAGCTTGCTGCATGTCTGAATACCTGTTATGTAAAATTTCAAATGTTTAAACCCAAAATTGTGGCCCTATCGGTGGGGCATTAGAATACGCCGACTGCCCCCCTGCAGAGGGTAAAAGTCCCTCAATGGGGGTCCTATATTTGATGCTGAGGCCCCAGCTTGCGGGCTTTGGGGAGTGTGGAGACACCCTTTAATTGCCATTGCTCCCAGGTCCACTCTGACCGGGAGTGGTAGTACCTGTTAGGGTCCCAACTATGGGTTAAATAGAAACTGACTTGCAAAAAACAAATATATTCTATTAAAAAAATTTTCTTCAAAATCACTGGATTCGGCATTAAATAACCTGAAAATGGTTGATATGCCGTAAAACAAAAACAACCAACCAACCAACCAACGAAACCCAAAATTGGCTGATTAGTTTACTAGAGACCGCAAAGAACTTTAGAACTTTGGCCCCTTACCAGCCAAATTTTCGGCAAAAAACGATTAAAAAGCTTGCTCTATATCTGAATACACTTTATGTAAAATTTTGAATGTTCAGACCAAAAATTGGCTGAGTAATTTAATAGAGATTGCAGAGGTCAAAACTTTGACCCCAATTTTGACCTCTTAACATTTATTGTTTTGGGCTGAAATCAAATTAAAAAGTTTGATCCATGTCCAAGTAACCTACATCTAAAATTTCAAGTGTTTAGACTCAAAATTGGCGGAAGAGTTTGGTAGAGTTTTCAAAGAGTTGACAGCCAAATTTCTGCCCGAAAACCGATTAAAAAAATTTTCCCACATCTCAATACCCGTTATGTCAAATCTCGAGTCTGTAGACTGAAAATTGACGGAGTAGTTTGGTAGGGAAATGTACACACACAGACACACAGAGACAATTTCACTTTTATATATGTGTGTGTGTGTGTGTGTGTGTGTGTGTGTGTGTGTGTGTGTGTGTGTGCATGTGTGTGTGTATTTAGACAGCATTTTTTTCTCGTAGGCATATTTCATTAAATAAAATAGACGTTTTACTGTCTATTAATTTTATTTTTGATCCTTTCTAACTTCCGAATAACAGTCTTCACTTCAGGGGAAAAACTGGCTGATGTAATTGTTATACCTATCATAAGTCTGAGTATTTTCCAATCCTTCTGGACTAATCTATCCCTGACGATGAATCCAGAAGGATTGGAAAGTACTCGGACTTATGATATTTATTTCAGCCAGTTCATACCAGAAATGAAGACTGTTATTTGTAAGTTGGAAATGGTCAAAAATAGAATTAATAGACAAAAAATGTCTATTTTGTTTAATGAAATATATATATATACTAGCAGTTCATCCTGGCTTTGCCCGGGCCCTATGTACTGTTCATAACCTGTCCGACATGTGAATACACTTTATGTAAGATTTCAAACGTTTAGACCAAAAATTGTCTGAGTAATTTTGTAGAGACTGCAGAGGTCAAATGTTTTTAACTTTGACCCCAATTTTGACCCCCTTATTATTTATTATTTTGGTCTCAAATCAAATTAAAAAGTTTTACCCATGTCCAAGTGGTTAGACTCAAAGTTGGCAGAGGTCTTGGATATGACCTTAAACTATATCTGATGGTGAGGCCCAGCTTGCGGGCTTTGCGGAGTGTGGAGCCACCCTTTAATTGCCATTGCTCCCAAGTCCACTCTGACCCGGAGTGATAGTGCCTGTTAGGATCCCAACCATGGGTTGAATAGAAACTGACTTGAAAAAAACAAATATATTCTATTAAACATTTTTCTTCAAAATCACTGGATTCTGTATTAAATAACCTGAAAAAGGGTTGATATGCCGTAAAACAAAAACAACCAACCAAAGTTGGCAGAGAAATTTGGTAGAATCTGCAAAGGTCAACTCTTTCAACTTTGACCTTTTGGCAGCCAAATTTTCGCCCCCAAACTGATTGAAATGCTTGCTGCATGTCTGAATACCTGTTATGTATAAATTTCAAATAGCTGGACCCAAAATTGACAGAGTAGTTTGCTAGTTACCGCAAAGGTCGAATCTTTTGAACTTTGACCCGTTTGGCAGCTCAAATTTTCGACCTAAGCCAATTAAAAAGCTTGTCCTGTATCTGAATACACTTTATGTAAAATTTCGAATGTTTAGGCCCAAAATTGGCTGAGTAATTTGGTAGAAACTGCAGAGGTAAAAAAATTTTTTAACTTTGACCCCAATTTGGACCCCTTAAAATGTTTTGGGCTCAAATCAAATTAAAATGTTTGATCCATGTCCAAATAATCTACATTTAAAATTTCAAGTGTTTAGACCAAAAATTGGCGGCAGAGTTTGGTAGAGTTTTCAAAGGTAAAATCATTGAACTTTGACCTCTTGACAGACAAATTTCTGGCCTAAACGGATTAAAAAGATTTTTCTACATCTCAATACCCCTTATGTTAAGTCTCGAGTCTCTAGACTGAAAATTGATAGAGTTATTTGATAGGGAAATGTACACACACAGACACACACACAGGCAGAAATTTTCACTTATATATATATATATATATATATATATATATATATATATATATATATATATATATATATATACTAGCAGTTCAGCCCGGCTTTGCCCAGGCCCTATGTACTGTTCATAACTTTATGTGCATATGTATATATATTAAAAAGTGTGAATATGTACGGTAATGCCTTTCTATACAATAGGCTTCCTAAACTACCATAGAGAAAATTGGTAAGGACCGCAGAGGTCAATTTTTTTTAACTTTGACCCGAATTTTAACACCTTAACATTTATTGTTTTGGGCTCAAATCAAATTAAAATGTTTGACCCATGTCCAAGTAACCTACATCTAAAATTTCAAGTGTTTAGAAAGTGTTTTGGAGGAGGAGTTTGGTAGAATCTACAAAGGTCAACTCTTTCAACCTTGACCTCTTGGAAGCGAAACATCCGCCCAAAAACTAATTAAAAAGCTATCGACATGTTTGAATAGCCTTTATGTATAATTTCAAATGTTCAGACCCAAAATTGGCTTAATAGTTTGCTAGAGACTGCAAAGGTAAAATCTTTTGAACTTTGACCCCTTAGCAGCGAAATTTGGGGCCAAAAACTGATTAAAAAGCTTGGCCAAGTCTGAATACACTTTATGTAAAATTTCAAATATTTAGACCAAAAATTGCCTGAGTAATTTGGTAGAGACCGTAGAGGTCAATTTTTTTTTAAAATTTGACCCCAACTTTGACCCCCTTAGCATTTATTCTTTTGTCTCAAATCAAATTAGAAAGTTAGATCCATGTCTAAAGAACTTATATCTAAAATTTCAAGTGTTTAGACCCAAAATTGGCGGAAGAGTTTGATAGAGTTCTCAATGGTCAAATCGTTGAAATTTGACCCCTTACCATCCAAATTTCTGACCGAAAACCAATCAAAAAGATTTTCCCAAATCTCAATATCCATTATGTATAATTTCAAATGTGTACACCGAAAATTGACAGAGTTATTGTGTAGGGAAATGTACACAGACAGACTGATAGACACACACACATACATAGACATTTCACTTTTATATATATACTAGCAGTTCAGCCCGGCTTTGCTCAGGCTCTATGCACTGTTCATAACTTTATGTGCATATGTATATATTAAAAAGTGTGCATATGTACGGTAATGCCTTTCTATATAATAGGCTTCCTTAACTACCATAGAGAAAAAATGCTAGAGACTGCAGGGGTCAAATTTTCTTTTACTTTGACCCCAATTTTGACCCCTTAATATTTATTGTTTGGGCCTCAAATCAAATTAAAATGTCTGACCCATATGCAAGTAACCTACATCTAAAATTTCAAGTGTTTGGACCCAAAAATGGCGGAGGAGTTTGGTAGAATCTACAAAGGTCAACTCTTTCAACTTTGACCTCTTGACAGCGAAACATTCGCCCAAAAACTAATTAAAAAGCTTGCTGAAAGCCTGAATACCCTTTATGTAAAATTCCAAATGTTGAGACCCAAAATTGGCTTAATAGTTTGCTAGAAACCACAAAGGTCAATTTTTTTTTAACTTTGACCCCTTTGAAGCCAAATTTTCAGAAAAAAAACGATTAAAAAGCTTGCCCTATGTCTAAATTCCTTTTTTGTAAAATTTCAAATGTTTAGATCAATAATTGGCTGCCTTATTTGTTAGAGACCGCAGAGATCAATTTTTTTTTTTAACTTTGACCCCAATTTTGACCCCTTAACATTTACTGTTTTGGGCTCAAATCAAATTATAAAGTTAGATCCATGTTCAAGTAACCTTCATTTAAAATTTCAAGTGTTTAGACCCAAAATTGGTGGAGGAGTTTGTTAGAGTTCTTAAAAGTCAAATCGCTGAACTTTGACCCCTTAACAGCAAAATTTCTGGCTGAAACCCAATTAAAAAGATTTTGCCAAATCTCCATATCCCTTATGTCAAAATTCGAGTCTGTAGACTGAAAATTGACAGAGTTATTGTGTAGGAAAATGTATACAGACAGGCAGACAGACAAACAGACACACACAGACATTTTCACTTATATATATATACTAGCAGGGGTGCCCGGCGTTGCTCGGGTGTTTGGAGGTGTATGCTGTGCAAAAAAAGCAAAAAAACAAAAAAAATGGTTAATTTTTTAAAACTTTGACCCCTATTATGACCCCTTAAAATTTATTGTTTCGGGCTCAAATCACTTTATTAAGTTAGATCCAGGTTCAAGGAACCTATATCTAAAATTTCAAGTGTCTAGACCCAAAATTGTCGGAGGAGTTTGGTAGAGTTCTTAAAGGTCAAATCGTTGAAATTTGACCCCTTAACAGCCAAATTTCTGGCTGACACCCGTCACATCGATTTTCCCAGATCTCAGTACCCGGTATTTCAAATTTCGAGTCTATAGACTAAAAATTGACAGAGTTATTGCGTAGGGAAATGTACACAGACACACAGACACACAGACACGTTCACTTTTATAGATATATATATATATATATATATATATATATATATATATATATATATATATATATTAATTATATGTATGTATGTATGTATGTATGTATGTACGTACGTATGTCAGGTCATGTCATGTGCTACTGGTACCATGTAACCCAGTACTACCTGCCTCATGGTCGGGTCACCGGCGACTAAACTGGTTCCCCCACCAGACTTGTTTGGTGAGGAGGGCGGCTAGTCTCCCTGAAGGATTAAAAACAAGACCTTCCAAAGGGCGAATGAACTCTTTTTCTGGGTCAACGGCCAACTAGCACCGTGTTTATTTGTGTGTGTGTATATGTGTATTGGGGTGGAGAGGGCTCCCGTAAGCCGTGGTGAAGGCAACCTTTCTAGGAGAAGCAAATCTCTGATTTAAAAAACCATAAAGCGGAAGACCATTACCCGCATTAAGCTGGTCTGCAGTTTAATTTGTTGCTGGCTATCTTGCTCTTGCTTGTTGCTGGATCTCAACATTTTGAACCAAGAGAGAGACTTAGCTGTCGTACAAAGCTAAGACTCTGTAACATCATATTTGTATAGATACTCCCTCAGGCATTTGGGCTCATAGATTTTAAATGTCTGAGGGAGTGGCACTCGTCTGACAAGACGTTGCAATCATCATCACGTCTGGGAGAAGCACAGTATGATGCTAAGACATCTGTGTGCTTTTAACACACGTCCACACCAGACCTTGACAACTAAAATCAGCCCCATGTGCACGTTGTGACCACTGCCACACAGATAGGGCTTTGATGAATGGTAAGTGTCCTGCGCCGTATAATTGAACCTTCAATGCCTTGTGGGTTCTTTTAACCAAAGACTAAGATTGAGGTAAACCTGACAGAAACCTCCAGAGGAGCATAGGCCCTGTCATGATTTCCTTCTGATTTGAAAATCTTACCGTTAAAACAACACATGAACTTTACTTTTCTGGTAACAATATGATATAAGAAAGGATAAAGATAAAGAAATGGAAAAAACACAAAGTGATTCTACTCCTGACGAAGGTGTTATATCACCGAAAATTTGATAATGAACAAATAAACGTTTATTTAAAATTCAAAAAATTCTGCGTTTTACTGGCTTTCTAAATTTAATCCAATTTAAAGAATGCTTACAAAAAAAAAAAAAATTAGCTTAAAATATCTGGATACATTTTTTGGTGCTTTTCAGGAATAGTTATCCAGAAATTTGAATTTATGGCATAAGGAGTTCCGACTGAAACCGCTGTTGGCCAAAACGTTATGAAACAACTATGGAAGGCAGTAATTACTGAAGATACAGTTACAAGACTCAACATTCCTACCCCATCATGGTTAATCACCTGAAGAAGGCCAGAGGATGGGTTGGCCGAAGCATGATGAAACAACAAGAACTATGAAGATGAGGATAATAGTCCACAAAAGAATGAAGATTCCAAAAATAAAATAAAAATTAAAAATCTATATATATCTATAAAAGTGAGAATGCGTGTGTGAGGACACTTCTCAACCTATATACTCAACGAATTCTTCATCTACAGACTTGAAATTTTGTATATAGCGTATTCAGACATGTGGAAAACTTTTTTATTGGTTTTCTTCTGGCAAAAATAGCTACTAAGCAGTCAAAATCAAAATATTGGTATATGGGGAGGGGGTCATCAGATTTTTATCTGTTTGTCAACTGTTTCACGAATGCACATGTGTGAATCGTTCACAGGAAAGATTACTAATGTTAAGAATAAGTAGGTTTGAAAACACTTTTTCAAGATCATGTGAAGCTGACCTAATGATCATTGTACTTGAATCACGATCTTTAGGCTGTGGTTTCAATCTCAGCTGGAGTATTTTTTACTTACAAGAAGTCAACTGTTTAGAAAAAAAACATAATATTCGCTTGCACATGTATCAGTTTCCTTCTGTTTTTTTAAAGAAAATTTAGCGTTACGTTTAATATGTACGGTATTTCTGTTCATAATACATAAGAATTCTGCATAAATTAAAATATAATATTTATGCATATTTTACGACCGGGCAATGCTGGTGACCTGCTAGTAATACGTAAATTTCGTTAATGTTCACCAGTCTCTTTGAAACTTGGAATTGATGACATAAGTACTAAAATTTTCTTGCATATCTTTTACTAAAAAGTACATTTTGGTCCCCCCGATTTATCAGAGAGGGACTAATATTTTCAGTGGCATCCGTGTGTCCGTTAGTCCGGACGATTGCCAGATAACTGTCCATTAGTTTTTCCTGAAATTTTGCCACTAATTGTATTTCATTAAATAGATGTGCACAGTAAAAAGATTTTTTTTGCGAAAATTCCCTTTGCGTCCCCTGGGCTCAAAAGAGGTCAAAAATGCACGAAAATGGCCAAAAATGACACATTTTGTCCCATAACTTTTGATCCATTCATTAGATTTTTCTGAAACTTGGCCAAAATGTGGAGTCCATTGTTCTAAATATAAATTCAGTATGGGTGACCCTGGCAAAATTCTGGTTCATGTCCCCAGGGGCTTTTAGTGCTAAAAATGCCCCTTTTTGTGGCTCTTTTTTCATATTTCTCAACAAAAACTTGTCTGACTATATAGTGGTTTTACACGGTGGTCAACTCAAATATACATATGTTAAGGCTTGAAACTGCACCGTTATCCATTTACACTGGAATTCGGCGTCCCTAGGGCTCAAAAAAGGTCAAAAATGCCCCAAAATGGCCCAAAACAACACTTTTTGCCCCACAGCGTTTGATCCATACATCAGATTTTCCTGAAACTTGGCCAAAATATGGAGGCCATTGTTCTACATATAAATTCGATATGGGGGATCCTGGCAAAATTCTGGTTTGCATCCCCCTGGGACTTTTATGTCTAAAAGACATGCCTTTTTGGAGCTCCTTTTTCATATTACTCATAAACTTGATATGTATGTCTATATAGTGGTTTTCCATAGTGCTGAATTCAAATGTACATGTCTTAAGGCATGAAACTGCACCGTTTATCCATTTTCATTGGGATGCAGCGTTCTCAGGAGCTCAAAAGGGGTCACAAGAAAAGTTTTGCGTCGCAGAATTGAAGAAACAGATTGTCCCAATGTTGACGAGTCCGAGAGGGGGAAGTGTGTTGCTTGGGACGATTAAATTGCAATCATGAGAAGTCGTTGGGGGAATACCCCGAAAGCACCGTAATTTCTTAGGATGTCCAGGCACCATCATGATTGGGCCAAAAAGAGCGAAAAAATGTGATAAGTTCAAATCAAATTACTCAATTTTCAACTATGACGGAAGTAATATTTGTTTTTAGGACTAACTCAACCTTCACACTTCTCACATTCATCATTTCTTCACTATTTTTTGTGGCGTCATTTCACATACAGCACCAGAGGGGGGCCACGCATGCTCAGCTTGTTTTTATATTTCTTAACTTGAAGTCAAAATCGTGGTGTTTTCAAAATATTTATTGAATGAATTCGACATCTTTTATTTAGATTGTTTCAAAGTTTGACTTTTTATCAGAGTTGTTTATTTCACTCATAACTTATCAAAATATGGTTACTCCAGATTAGCATGAAAATCTTTTAATGAAATAATTTTTTTTACACAAAATAATATTTTAATTCGAATTAAAACATCAATTCGTCTACCAGAAATTGTTTATTTTGTTTTTCTACAATAAAGAAGTTTTTAAAAAGAGAGGAAAACACTTTTTTCCTCTTTTTTATTTATCCTCCATTTTTTATTACTTTTTTCTTTTTCTTTTTCCTCTCTTTTTATATTATTTTTCTTTTTTCCCTTTTCTTTTCCTCTCTTTTTATATTATTTTTCTTTTTTCATTTTCTTTTTCATATTTTTTTCATTATCCTTTTTTTTTTCTTTTCGTTCTCTTTTTGATTTTTCTTTTTCCTCCATTTTGTTTCCCTTTTTTTTTTTACTTTTATCATTTTTCCTTACTATTCCATTTACCTCCCGTTTTTCTTTTTCCTTTTTTTATATACTTTTATTTCATGTTTTTATCTTCTTATTTCCTTGTTTTTATTTTTTTACTTTTTATTTTCTCTTCTTCCTCTCTGTTTTCTTTTTCCTCTTCCCGTTATTTCTTCCTCTTCCTTGCCTTCCTACATTTTTTTTTCTTTCTCGCCTAATTTGTTTGTTTCTCACCTGTCTTTTTCTTATTTTTTATTTCCCCATATTTTCTTTTTCCTTTTTTTTCTCTTCCCTTTTCCTCCTTTCATTTTCCTCTATTTTCAGCTTTTTGTTTCCAACTCTTTTATTTTTATTTAAACTGCCATACTCCTTCCGCAAAATGTGCATATATAGGCAAAGAGTCGATCCCCATGACACCAGTTTCTCTTCCATGGTCTCCACCCCACCGCCGTTCAAAGCGCCTGCATCACTTGGTCTCGCAGTCATCGTTGTTGTCACCATGGCAATGCCATCCTTTCTTGACACGGCCGCATACACTTGCGTATCCTGTCTTTCCATATTTAGTTCTCCTCTCATTAAACGTTCTTCGTTTTGTTGACAAATCCGGACGCAACGAAAGACATTTTCCTATTAGCATTTAAATAATCCCAATTGAACTGGACATTTTAAGAAGTCTTTTGTTATTGGCATTTTAGTTCTTATTGTTGCTTTTATTTATTTATGCCCCGTTGGGCATCTTTTATTTTAATGAATACACATTTTAGCGTTTAATAACAACACAACAACAAAAAGTACAACAACAACAACAACAACAACAACAACAACAACAACAATACAGATGTGATAACTGTGGACTCATTTCTTGGCCTGCGAGCTCGGATCAAAGTGTAGTATCAATAGAAGTTTCCAAGATGCCCACTCTCCATCGTTAATTTTTTAGTAAACATTTTAATGAAGTTTTTTTTGTAATTTCTATGTTTGTTTCTTGTTATTGTTTTATTTGTTTGTTTATTTATTTAGGCTTCATTGGACTTGTTTTATTTTATTTTAATCAGTCTACATTTTAATAATAACTAGCAAGGTTACCCGGCGTTGCCCTGGGTAAAGGTGTAACATTTCGATTAAAACTTCTATCTCTCTCTTTCTTCCTCCCTGTTTTCTCCCTCTTCGTTTTCTTCTTCCCTCTTTCTTCTGATTCATCTCTTTAGATATGCACACAGAGACAATCGAGGAATGAGTCGGCATAAGGGAATTAATTCCACGAAAAAAAAAATCAGATTTACTTCTTTTTAGTTAATAGCTGGAAAAGTGCACCAGTTTAGGGTCAAAGAATAAATCATTTTTTTTTTTTAATTTTAAATATTATTCATCCACCGATAAAAAAAATGTTCATTTTGTGAGTCTTTGTTTTGTAGTTTTCGAGTTTTAGCTGGATATATGCACATACATATACACAGACACCTGCTCTTTATATAATACATAACAATAATAATACATATGTGATCATTGTGAGCCTACTTTTTGGTCTGCAAGCTTGGATCAAACTTCTAAGATGCCCACTCTCTACCGTTAATTTTTTTTTTTGTCCCTCTCTCAAATTGCATTTTATCTTGAAAGGACATCACCCACTCAACAGTGTGCGGTCTATTATGGAGAAAGGATTAGGAAGGTTTTACTAACCAATTCTTTACTTCTTTGTTTTTGCCTCACTCCCTATTCATTCCAGTGAAATTTTTGTACATATGTATATATTTATATTTATATAAATTTATATATATTTATATTTTATAAGTTTGAAATCAATTTGGAGATATCTTGAGTAGGACGGCCACTAATGTGAATACGGTATTGTCGCGACTGAAATGATTCTAGTCAAGAGTACAATAGACATTTGTTAGTATTTGTGATCAAGGATGACCAACGACCCCCATTTTTATTCCCGCACTTTTGAATAGCTTTGTGCCTAATTTGTTGTAAATGTAATTCCAGGTAAAAGTGCATTAAGAATGGTGGGGACTATGTAGAAAAATAAATTCTGGAGTACAAAAAGTTGCTTGTTTTAATAGTATTACTCTCGCTTTTGTAGCTTTTCAACTTTTAAGGTTAAAAAATAGAAGTTTTTACTTTTATGTATAATTGTGAACAATAAAATTTTTAATCAATTTGTCTTAAGTAGGACAGCAGCCTAGTGTGAATGTGGCATTATGGTGACTGAGATGATTCTAGTTAAAAATACAATAGACATTTGTATACAAATTTGTGACAAAAGATGACAAATAACGCCCATTTTTACTTTTACACTTTTGAATGGTCTTGTGACTAATTTGTTGTTAATGTAAATTTTTTAATGTATTTCTGCAAATAAACATTTTAAAGTTAATTTCCCCTTGTAGTAGGAAGACTTTATATATATATATATATATATATATATATATATATATATATATATATATATATATATACTAGCAAAAGTACCCGTCATTGACTGGGTTCAAAAACAGCCTACAGAAAATGGACTCTGATTTATGAAAGTATGATAGGTTATGAAAAGGAAAGGTTGTAAATTTGGGTTGAATTTGGGGGTATCAAAACCAAAGCAAAATATGATGAAAGTAAAAATAAAATAGATAAACCCCATAATTTATTATACCATACCTGTTCACACTGAAACACTTATCACAATATTCTGTGGATCTATATTAAAAAACCTTGTTAAACTTTGTGATATATTTCCATTCTATGGAGGTCAGGCGCGAACAAATACACCATAATTTTATTACACCATATTTCTTCAAACTGAAACATAATTATTAAAGTATACTTACGCAGATAGATATGAAAAGTCTTTATTAAAGTTTGTGTCTATATCCATTCTATGGAGGCCAGGCGCGAACGCAGACCCCACAATTTTATTATACCATACCTATTTAAGTTAAAACATACTTATCAAAGTATTATTATGTACATCTATATCAAAAACAATTGTAAACGTTCTTTTTTTAATTTTTAAATTTTTTACTTCCATACTTTGTGGACCAGGCGCGTACGCAGACCCCACAATTTTAATGAATCATCATTATGCGAGATCAAACATACCCATTCCTGTGTCTTGATACATCTTCTATCATTATATGTGATCAGTTTTCTATAATAGTCAACCATATAGGAGACTATTCGTGACCAGACACACACACACACACAGACGTTCAGCTTTATATTATATATATATATATATACTGATCAGGATAAAATACCTGATATATCATAAAAAGAAATGTTGTAAAGACAGAATGTGTCAAAAGACAGAAAAGAAAAACAATTAAATGCAAGAAGATTGTTTATTTATTTCTGTGTTTAAGATTATCAATTATCTTAGAAAAATTTGCACCACATCCAGTAAAATATCTCAGTTGCATGATCGCTTGGCCTGTTATAAGTATGGCCATTTATATGCGGGGCGTGCAATAAGTAATGCCCCTGACCCACTTCCTGTTGTCTGATCTAGCTGAAATTTTGCATGCGCAATGATTTATATCTCTACTGGTTATGTGGCAAATTACAGCTCTGAATTAATTGTGGTTTCTGTTTTACAGGTGTTTGAACTGAGTCAGGTGTGAAATGGAGCCTGTTGAATATCGAGCAGTGATCCGGTTTTTGTATTTGAAAGGACGCACACCACAGGAGACTTTTGATGAAATGAAAGAAACTTGTGGTGATAATGCCCCATCATATGACCTTGTAAAACGCTGGCATCATGAATTCAAACATGGCCGGAAGTCTGTGGAAACAGCTCCCAGACCTGATCGTCCCCCCCCCTTCTGCCATTGATGAGACATCTGTCCGTCAAGTTGAGGCTGCCATTTTGGAAGATCGGCGCATTACTATTCGCCAAATAGCCCAAGATGTCAAGATTAGTACAGAGTCTGTGAAACTATCATTCATGACCATTTGCATATGCATAAGGTGTTTGCCAGATGGATTCCCAGGTTGCTCACACCATTCCAGAAGTGAGAACACGTCGAGTGCTCAAGGATGAATTTGGAGATGTGCCAAGAAGATGAGTCAAAGTTTTTCAAAAGACTGATTACACAGGATGAAACCTAAGTCCATCACTATAATCCAGAGACCAAAGCCCAGTCAATGCAGTCAAAGAAGGCAAGGTCATGCTCACAGTCTTCTGGGACCAGGACGGAGTAGTGATGACAGATTTCCTGGCAAAGGGTACCACAATTACAGGAGCCTATTATGCTTCACTTTTGAGGAAATTAAGGGAAGCTATCAAAATCAAGAGGCAGGGCAAGATCATCAAAGGTACCCTCCTCCTGCAGGACAATGAAGTTGTTTTTGAAAGGAAAGCATTTCCCAGATGATGCAGCCTTGATTTCTGAAGTCATGTCGTGGTTGGAGGACCAACCTGGGGTGTTCTACAAAAAACGGTCTCAAGAGCTGCATCAAACGATGGGAGAAATGCATAACTCTGGGTGGTTCCTATGTAGAGAAAGACTGTGCCAGTTTCGTTGCTCTACTGCTATGGAAAGTGGGTCAAGGGCATTACTTATTGCACGCCCCTCGTATCTAAATGAATAAGTGCAAAAGTTTTTTTCCACCTTTCCTAACAATGTTAACATCAAAACGGTTTATGTTTATTTCATTCTATGATACAACATAACAGTAATCAGCAAACAGTTTTCAATATTGCTAATTTGCATATTTATTTCATAAACAACTTCTGTTGTAATATTTTCTTATATATACACAATATTTTCGTCGATAGTAAAACATTTGATGTGGCTGAGATACCAAGAACAGATACTACATTTTGGAATATTTATTTGCAGAAATATAAAAACAAATTACATTTACAACAACTTAGGCACAAGGTCATTCAAAAGTGTGGGCGGAAAATGTATGTCATTAGTCACATTGACAATAAATATCTATCCTACTACTACTACTCTTAACTAAAATCATCAATCACCATAATACCACATTTACTCCTAGGGCTGTACTACTTAAAAAATTTTTTAAATAAATTCAATTATTTCATTGGTGAGAATCGTGGAGAGGAAAAAACAAAATTGGTTAGTAAGCTCTTTCCAATCATTTCTAAATAATAGATTGGCCACTGTTTTCCGGTTTGTTTTGAACCGAAAACAAGCAGGGGCGGGGGGGACTGAGGTCTAAATAAGAAAGAAAATTTTTTAAAAACAGGGTGGGGAATATGGGAGAGTAAATGCAATTTGGAAAAGGCTGAGGACAAAAATAATTTGAAATGAGGAGTGGGCATCTTAGAGGCTTTCTATTAGCAGGGGTTGGGGATGATGCATTCATTTGACTAGCTAAGAGGTTAGAAACTTACCAAAAGAAATGGGGTTCAACAGGACCAGGAATCAAATGTGTAAGGCAGGGAACACACATACTTGATTCCTCTTCGTACACACAAGCTTGCTACTTGTATCTGCCATCTTTAAAAAATGTGGACTGTAATCTTTTTCTATCATATCTGATCCTGAACTTCAATCGATGCTTGAAGAATGCAATCAGATCCTGATCAACAAAAGATTCAACTCTATGGTTATCTCAGAAGGAACGTCCATACCACTAGTTGTGCTATGGTCAGGATTGCGAGAAATGCCATTCACCTCTCCCTGTTCCACAACAGTCTGATGTTGTCAATTATATAGGCTATGAGAATACTTGGGATCAATATGAGCTGTCACTTTGCTGGAGTTCTGCTGGAGTTTGCAGCCGTCACTTTGCTGGAGTTTGCAGCATTCAAAGAAAGCTTTTTCTGTCATTTCTTCTGCTGGTGTGTTGAATGCACTATTACAAAACTGTGTTGTATGTCATTGAGGAACAATGCATTCCAGGCCAATTTCCAGGTCAGAGAAATCTCAATTTTTGAAATGACTCCATTTGTAGAAGATCCTCTTGTCCGACCATCAGCAGACCCACCTTACTAATCCCCTAGGAGTTCCTTTTTAGAAGTCAGAGAAAGGTCACTGGATCTAGGAAGCTTTTCGAGCACAGCTTGGTATTCTCTGAGGAACTGCGTATTGCCTAATCCCCTAGGAGTTCCTTTTTAGAAGTCAGAGAAAGGTCACTGGATCTAGGAAGCTTTTCGAGCACAGTTTGATATTCTCTGAGGAACTGCGTATTGTCTCTGGCCTACAACGATCCTCAATTGAGAATATGATCAGGAAAGACGTTTTCAGCAATGCGGTTCCATGCAGATTACGCTGTTCAATTCATGAAGGCTATTCTCTCAGCGTCTTGATAGCATGTCAAGTCGGGCATCCTTAAGCCTTCCTCACCCACTCATTGAAACTATCTGGAAACCAAATGTCTATTCCTGTTCCAGAGAAGCGAGAACAAGAGGTGCTAGAGGGTTTTTAGGTTTTTCGAAGACAAAGGAAGTATGACCAATTGATACAGGATGAAATGAAAGATGTATGAGGTGGACATCCCAGCTTTACCCCTTAAGGAGAGTTTCCTCCCAAATCAAGCGTTAACAGCATTTCGACCTTTGACCATACCTCTGACAACTTCTTCTCGAGCTGGAGGCCTGGTCCCAACCACACACCAAGGATTTCAGCAGAAAGGAGCTGGAAGGGTGTTGCACTGCTCCAGGCACTCAATCAAAGGCTGACTGACTTGCTGCAGTTGATTTTGAAACCTATGGTCGTTTCGTCATGAGCTAGCATCTCTGTCATCATCTCAGTGTCTTGGAAACCCCACACAGAAACGGTGATGTTATCTGTGAGCTCAGACATTCATATACTACACTTTGATTTTAGCAAAAACACCAAGGATTGATAAAAATATTGTTTTCATGGCAAGATATTTTTAAAAGAATGAAAAAAAACAACCCTGATTCAATCTATTATTTTATTATTTTGTTAAGCTAAATTTAATGTAACTGTTTAAAAAAACTATACCTCATTTGATTGGCCTTTTAATCTTCTATAATTTTACCTGTTCATATTTGACTTTTAATTGAAATATTCTAGTGTTCACGTCAATTTAAAAAAATAATTTCCAATTGAGGAGGCAAAAAGAATGTCCGCACAATGGAAAATTGTTATTTAAATGTAACTTTAGGACATTAATGCAACACAAATATAACAGGAACACAATGAACTAGTTAATATTTAGTAGCATAGCCCTTCTGCAATTTGACAGCCTGCAATCTTTGGGGAATTCCTTGAATTAGACTGCAGCAATACTCTGGGGAAACGGCATCCCACTTTTCTTTAATTTTTGTCCAAAGTTCTTCCAAATTTGAAATTTTATCATTGCGTAGCTGATAAAATTGATGTAATGCCATACGTTTTCAATAGGATTGAGGTCTGGAGGTTGTGCAGGCCAATTCAAACATGGAATATCATGCCCTTCCAGGAACCTCTTGACATTGCCACCTGTGTGCATTATCCTGCATGAAGATGGGATTATCATGCAAATTCCGTAGTAGAGTAGAAAATGATCAGTCAACATATTAATGTACTTGGTTGAATTAATTCGACCTTGCAAGCGAACAATAAGTACCATTGGTACTCATAATGCCCCACACCAAAACTGAACCTCCACCACCTTGCAGTGTGGAAACTTAGCACCCAGGATTAAATTCTTCTTCTTTCCTCCAACGGATGTACTGCCTACCATCACTGCCTAGCCTATTAAACTTGCTTTCATCGCTAAAAAGCACTTTTGACCAATATGAAGAGTCATGATCTTTATTGAATCATACGAAGTCCAGGCGGTGCTTTCTGTCTTTACAGAAAGCATTTGCTTGCGTCTTGCAACATATCCTCGCAAATTAAATTCCTGTTAATCTGTTTAATGGGCAGAAATCAGAAGCTCTCAGTATTAATGCTGGAGTCCCTCAGGAGTCCATCCTGGGCCACACTCTCTTCCTGATCTACATTAATGATCTTCCAAATCACATCCTTACATCATTTGTAGACATTTATGCTGATGACACTACTATCTATGGTAGCACATCTAAGACCGTAAACGACCAAGTTCTCTCTGATTCTCTCTCCTCTGATCTTGAGCAAGTGGTACAATGGGGAAAGAGGTGGCTTGTTACTTTTAATGCCTCTAAAACCAAGCTTCTATTTTTACATCATCAACGTTCTGATCCCTTTCTGGCATCAATTGAAATGAATGGCTCCCATCTTGGGGAGGCCTTATGTTTTGACAAGCTTCTGGGCTGGACCTTTACTCCTGATCTTAAATGGAACACATACATTAAATTCGTTGCCAAGGTCGCTGGAAAAATGGTGGGATCCTTCTATCGATCCAGTAAATATCTCACTGCTGATGCAATTCTCTATCTATATAAGAGCCAGGTATGTCAAAGGATGGAATACTGTTGCCACATCTGGGCAGGAGCTGCTAGAAAGGATTTGTCCTCCCTTGATAGAGTTCAAAATAGACTTCGTAGCCTCATAGTCTTTTTTTTTCTCTTCCCTGCAACCTCTTTCTCATAGAAGAGAGGTTGCGAGTTTTTCTCTGCTTTATCGTTATTTTCATGGCAAGTGCTCGGCTGAGCTCCAATCTATGGTCCTCCCTTGCCAAACTTTCACAAGAAACACCCGTCTTGCAGAAAACACAATCACTAGTTTCCCCCACTCTTTATCTGTGCCTAAACCTAAACGTAGATTCCATGAGCAAAGCGTCTTTCTTAGAACTGCACACCTATGCAATTGTCTTACATTTTCCTGCTTTCCAGCGGACTACAATATGGTTGTCTTCAAGTCTAATGTAAACAAGTTTTTGATGAGCCATTCCATATAAGTTAACAAATTTACCGAACTTCCATTACTAACGATTACTATATTGTCCAATTTCTACTGTACACTCATTAACCCTTATACTCGAGTGGCCTCTTGGCCTTGATAAGTGGTTATGCCTATGTGAAAAAGCACACACACACACACACACACACACACACACACATAAGTCGTGTTACACCGGTAATAAGAATGCCACTTTGATTGGATAGTGAAATTGGTGTCATTTTATAAATAAAATGAAATATTGAAATTGACAATATTAGAAAACAATATGGTACTAGATGAAAAGTGTGGACCTTGCGCAAACGTTTGCTTTCCACGAACGGCTCCCTTACCGTACATGCGCAGAAGGTTCTTTTTTTTTTAAGCGAGCGTTTTTTCTGTTTTGACTTTTTTTTTCTTGGAGTAAATTTCATTTATACTTTTATTTTGTGCTTGTTTTAATTTTATTTTTTTTGTTTATTTTAAATTTATTTTTATTTTGCTTGATTTTAAATTTTTATTTTATTTCATTTTTAATTTTAAATTCATTTTTATTTTATTTTCTCCACTAAAGTTAAAACAGAAAACACGCTCGATTAAAAAAAAAAAAAAAAAAAAAAAAAACCTTCTGTGCATGTCCGGTTCGTGGAAAGCAAACGTTTGCGCAGGGGGACCAAATAAAGAATAGATACCCTGTATGAGATGACGCTGCTTGGCGGTGCCCGGCGCACATTTCAACTAACACCGGTGATTTGACCTTGATATTGGCACAAGCACATGGCGTCGGTTGTTTGTAAACACGTCAAATAGCAAACATGCTCGAATATTCGCAAAAAAAAAAAAAAAATCGCAAAAAAAATAAAAAAATATATATATATATTTACAAAACTTTTGAAGATTTAAAAGAAAAAGTATATATTTACAAAACATTTTTACATTTTTTTGTAAGTAACAAAACGAACGTATTGAAATAAAAGATATTTAAATAAATGGGTGTCTCTTTCTGTTTCAGATTTTTGCGACCAATATTGATTTTTATGTATCGTGTTTTTTTTTTTTTTTTTTTTAGGGGGGGTCTGCGTGCGTTTTTAAGACAATTCAATATTTATTTAATTATTCTTATTTTTGAAAAATCATTTATTTAAAAAAATCTTGCTCGCGAATATTCGTCAAAATTTAATATTTAAAAATATTATTTTCAAAATATATTAATTGTCGCTGAAGTTAATGTTTTAAAGAATAAATATTGAATTGTCTTAAAAACGCACACAGAAATAAAAAAAATTAAAAAAAACCAAAAACACGGTAGATAAAAATCAATCTTAGTTGCAAAAATCCGAAACAGAAAGAGATACCCATTTATTTAAATATCTTTTATTTACATACGTTCGTTTTGTTACTTAAATAAAAAAAAATGAGGTTGGTATTACTGTACACATAGATTCGAAAAAGTTGTCAAAAAACAAATATATAACAAATAAATGTTATCAAAGGCAAGATAAGTTACTTTTCTACCTAACTGGATATATTTTTCGTGTTTTTATTCAATGTAACATGTTTATTCAGCTCGAAAAACATGCAGTGTTTACCGATGGATTGGAAAATTCAAAATGGCGCCCGACTGTCTCTTTAACACGGTAAGTTTGGGAAAAGATGTTATAAATAATAAACTAGACAAAATACTATTAAAAAACAACCGAATATATGCCAAATTATGTCACGGTAACATATATTGACCGAATTTCTAACAGTATTTTGTCTAGTTTATTATTTATAATACCTTTTCCCAAACTTACCCTCTCTGAGAGAAAGTCGGCCGCCATTTGGAATTTTCCAATACATCGGTAAACACTGCATGTTTTTCGAGCTGAATAAACATGTTACACTGAATAAAAACACAAAAAATATATCCAGTTAGGTAGAAAAGTAACTTATCTTGCCTTTGATAACATTTATCTGTTATATATTTGTTTTTTGACAACTTTTTCGAATCTATGTGTACAGTAATACAAACCCAAAAAATGTTTTGTAAATATATATTTTTTCTTTTAAATCTTCAAAAGTTTTGTAAATATATTTTTAAAAATTGCTGGCGAATATTCGAGCATGTTTGCTTTTGACGTGTTTACAAACAACCGACGCCATGTGCTTGTGCCAATGTCAAGGTCGAATCACCGGTGTTAGTTGAAATGTGCGCCTGGCACCGCCAGGCGGCGTCGTCTGCTACAGGGTATCTATTCTTTACTTGGTCCGCGCAGGGTCCACACTCCTCATCAAGTGCCAGCAATATTGTATTTTATTAAATAATTTTTATTACATAGAGGAGTTAAAAAACAAACGATTTTTAGCAGTTTAGATCTTTTATTATTGAATAACTCCCGCGTAATTTTAAAATAAAATGACAAGCAAATAAATATAATGAGAAATGATAATAATGAAACGGTATTGAAATTGACAATAGTAGAAAACATTTTTTTACAAACAAATAAAGATAATTAGAAATGATATTAAAGAAACGATATTGAAACTGACAATAGTAAACAAGGTTTGCATTTTTTTTTTTTTAGATCTAATTAATTTTTTTAAATTTTAAAATAAAGTAAAATGGTTCACTATAAATAGGCAATCGAAAAAAAATCTTTTACAGTAATTATTTTTATTATTTTTTTCTATACTAATATTTTAATTATTTAATATTTACAAATTAAATTTCTTTACAATAATTTCAATTTTTTAATTCTATCAATTTTTATGACTGGAGGTGAAGGTCTAATTACTTTTTTTAATTTTAAAATAAACTAAAATGTTTCATTTTTAATAGCCAATCGAATTGTGTTACTTAAATATGACTTTAACTTTTAAAAAATTCTTTTACAATAATTATTTTTACATATATTTCAATATCGTTTCATTAATATCATTTCTAATTATTTTGTTTGTCATTTTATCTATGAAATTACGTGGGAATGATTCAATAATAATAATAATAATAATAAAAAGATTTAAACTGCAATCATTTTTTAAAAATTACTGTATTTAATCCAAATTATTTAATAAAAAATATTTTCGAATATTGTCAATTTCAATATTTCATTTCATTTATAAAATGATGCCAATTTCACTGCTCAAACAAGTGGCATTCTTACTACCCGTGTAACACGACTTGTGTCCCATTTTCTTCTCCATATTTTAGTTTCCTTAAACTGCAAGATGGGCGAAAGTTTAATATCTGTTGCAGATACTGACCGTGTGAAACAATTTAATTATGCAAACATAGTGAATTTGAAGTCTAAAACGTTTATTAACATAATTGAACAATTTTGCATTAAATAAGCCAGGAAGTGTTGATATGCTAGAAAGGAATCGGTCGTCAGTCCAGTTACGACTTTTGTAAATATGATCTCATTTTAAGACAACGTTTCGCATAATCAAGAAAGGGGAGATAATCCTATAATTAGAATTAATAATAGCAATAATAACAACAAATTACTTGTCCTTGTTATCTCTATCACCTTGGTTGGGTCTAACCGGCTCTCATCAATTTTATAAGGTCTCGTATTGCTGCAGGCCTGGCTTGACACATTTGGGCTTCCTCAACGGCAATTGCAATCCACTATCGATTCCATAACTTGTCATTTTGAAATGATTATGGGCTTCAGGAGATCCGAGTTGTAGCGAAATGCATAGCTAAACTGAAAATGTAATCAATTGCAATATAGAATGCATACAATATAAAAAACAAAAAAAAAATCTTACTGAATACTACGTTACATAAAAGTGAGAGGGGATAATTCCGATATTTTCCCCGATTCTGATACAATGACTAATATTGATCTCAAGGTACCTCCAACGCGCGCCACAGTTTTACCCCCTCCTATATGTTACACGATGTAATTGCAATTTAATTTAATATTATCATCCTAACTTTTTTACCATTTAAAAGAAGAAACTTCAAATAAACTGCTAATATTTTTTTTTAATTTTTACAGCATACAAAAATAATGAAAATGCGAGACAAAAATCATATTTACATTATCTTCCAAATCTTCCATGATTTTCTATGATCTTCCAAATCACATCCTTACATCATTCGTAGACATGTATGCTGATGACACTACCATCTATGGTAGCACATCTAAGACCGTAAACGACCAAGTTCTCCCCAATTCTGTCTCCTTTGATCTGGAGCACATGGTACAATGGGGAAAGGAGTGGCTGGTTACTTTTAATGCCTCTAAAACCAAGCTTCTATCTTTACATCATCAACGTTCTGATCCCTTTCTGGCATCAATTGAAATGAATGGCTCTAATCTTGGGGGGGGCCTCATGTTTTGACAAGCTTCTGGGCTTGACCATTTCTCCTGATCTTAAATTGAACACCTGCATCAAATCCGTTGCCAAGGTCGCTGGAAAAATGGTGAGATCCTTCTATCGATCCAGTAGATATCTCACTGCTGATGCAATTCTCTATCTATATAAGAGCCAAGTACGTCCAAGGATGGAGTACTGTTACCACATCTGGGCAGGAGCTGCTAGAAAGGACTTATCCTGCCTTGATAGAGTTCAAAATAGACTTCATAGCCTTGTAGGAGATGTCCTTTTCTCTTCCCTGCAACCTCTACCTCACAGAAGAGATGTTGCGAGTTTGTCTCTGCTTTATCGTTATTTTCATAGCAAGTGCTCGGCTGAGCTTCAATCTATGGTCACCCCCCCCCAGTCAAACTTTCACAAGAAACACTCGTCTAGCTGAAAACACCATCAATAATTCCCCCCACTCTTTATCTGTGCCTAAACCTAAACGTAGATTCCATGAACAAAGCTTCTTTTTTAGAACTGCATGCCTGTGGAATTGTCTTCCGTTTTCCTGCTTTCCAGCTAACTACAATATGGTTGTCTTCAAGTCTAACGTAAACAAGTTCTTGATGAACCGTTTCACTTAAGTTAACAAATTTACTGAATTTCCATTACTAACGATTACTATATTTTCCAATTGTACACTCTTAACCCCTATCCTTGATTGGTCTCTGGCCTTGATAAGTGGTTATGCCTATGTAAAAAAAAAAAATTATCGACGCTTTAAAACAGCGTTCCTATGTAGTGACGTTTTTGTAGCCGTAGACATAACCATGTTTTAAAAATCTAGCAAAAATCAAAAATAGTCATACCTTCCTGAAATTATCGATATTTATTCATTATTAAATAAACTTACATAATTAAAGTAGTTTTCGTTAAATATATTAGAGGAATTTATTTTTTAGGTGTTCTGCCCCCTCCCTATATCTCAATCTGAAAAGATCATATAATTAAAAAATAGTTATTTTTATTTTTATATAAAATCCCATTATTTATTTCACTTACCTTAAAGTTGTAAATAAAAGTGGGCATAAAATCAA
Organism: Euprymna scolopes; assembly: GCF_053919585.1. Taxonomy (NCBI): domain Eukaryota; kingdom Metazoa; phylum Mollusca; class Cephalopoda; order Sepiida; family Sepiolidae; genus Euprymna; species Euprymna scolopes. The sequence goes on from NC_136519.1 coordinate 54,848,682, forward strand.
AATTATTATGTTAAAAAACAAAAAAACACTTTTGATAATTTTTTTTCTCAATAATATAATTATTTGAATTACAACAACAAAAAAAACAGAATTCTAAAAAAAAAATTATTTTTAAGAAACTTTAAATGATATTAAATTCAAATATTATGCGATATGAAGTTTAAACAGATTTTTGTTAATAACAGGTTTCCAATAATCAAAAAATATTCATATAAGAGAATATAAGACTACTGATAGCATGTCTGCAAGGAACATTTCTTACCTTAATGGTACAGAACTGTAGCATCGTAAGCCTGTAGTCGCATCAGCATGTTTTGCAGCCGTTTTGATCATTTCACCAATTCTTTTTTCATGATCGCTTCCAGTGGCCTATGATCAGTTAGTACTGTTATCTGTCGACCAAACGTATATTGGTGAAACCGTTCACATGCGTAGACTACTGCTAGTAGTTCCTTCTCAATCTGTGCATACCGAGTTTCTGTGTCAGTCAGTGCACGGTTGATATAAGCTAGCGGTTGACCCTCTTGCAGTAGTGCAGCCCCCATACCCTTCTTACTTGCATCGCATTGAATGACCAAAGATTTGTTGGGGTCAAAATACCTTAATACTGGTGCCTCACTCACTAACTCTTTAATTTTCCCAAAAGCCTCTTCATGAATTTGGGACCATGTCCATGGCACATCTGCCTTCATTAAATTTCTAATTGTAGCCATCACGTCAGATATGTGTGGTAGAAATTTTGCCAGGTAATTTACGAATTACCTTTGGTGATCTACATAAAGCATTTTGTATTCCTAAGTAGTCACCCATCACGTCAGATATGTGTGGTAGAAATTTTGCTAGGTAATTTACGAATCCAACCAATCGTTGCACTTCCACAACCAATCGTTGCACATCTGTTGGGCACAGCATCTCTTTTACGGCTCTTACCTTCCCAGGATCATGACATAAACCATCACTAGTAATCATGTGTCCCAGGAAAGATATAGACGTTTGTCGTAGGTTCAATTTTTCAGCATTCAATCGCATCCCACGATTATGACATCTCTGCAACAGTTTCCTGAAACAAGAACAATAAAGTTACTTATCTGTTTCTGCAAATAACTTTCTGCTTCTTACTCTTTTCTACATCTTACTTGGACTGTTTCCATCCCACCGCTGCCGCTATGTGTTATTATCTTATTGAGGATGTCAATGGATTAGAAATGACAGAACGATCGATTGGCTTTTACATAATGGCGTCTTTATTATCATTGTATACAAAGCAAAACGTACACCGGTAAGGGACGCAACTCGAGACGGTGAAAACTCATGCAGAATAAGTGTCAACAGAACACGTTAAAATTAATTTTATTTTATTAACTCTCGTCTGCGTTCGTCTGTGTAGTTCGTTAATAAAAATCTTTTTGTTTTAAAAAGGTAAGTTTTGTATTATTTTTTATTCAAAGCAAAAAAAAAAAAAACGTTAGTTCCATTAACCAATCGATAGAAATTGACACAAACATACGAAATGATGACGTCTCTATTAATGTGTACAATGCTGACGTTTTATACACCGCTGTGGAGATACCTACTGATATCTATTCTTTTACAATCTTTAAATATTTAACTAGAATTGTGATTGTTTTTTCTTTTCTTTTTTTTTTTTTTTTTTTTTTACAAGACTCTACGGACAAATTTATCTTTAGTTGACCTTTGACAACTAAATATTTGTGTTTATTAGCCAAATAGAAATGTTACTAGCAAAACCCACGTGTTTTTTGGAACATGACATCTTCGTTCCGAGACGAGTACGTACATTATAAAGATTTTTCTGGATTTTTTGGATTTTTAATAAGTAAAAATCTAAATATACACTGAATTTTATGTTGATACTTGAAATATAAACATTCGATTTCTTCAGATATTGTTTTTAAACAGACTTCGTTTAAAAAGACAAACAAATGAGTATATTGTTTTAATAAACTTTTAATAAACTTTTATAGTTAAAATAATTTGACTTTACTCGATTTATTAAAAAAAAGGATATTTTTCACTCAGCTTTAGCAGATTGTCGGTAAAAAAATGCAATCGCTAAAAGGTAAGCGTTTTAATGTTTATAGTCGCCACTTGGAAAAATCACTTGCAATGTGACTGTTTCACTCGCAATATAAAGCCCTGTTTAATTCTTTGGAATTATAGTAAAAACCAATGTAATATATGCATATAATTTCGCAAACATGAAAATACATTTGTGTGGGTTTGTTTTTACATTTTAGTTTTCCTTATAGTTTAAAACTAATAAACATTTATCATATTATCATTAAAAACAGCAATAGTAAATTAAGTTTTAAAAAAAAAATTAATGAAATCGTTTTTGCCATCGAAAAATCGGCACAATTTTTTCCAATTAATTGGTCCTACACTAGATTGGTTGTGTCATATATGTAACAATTTTTTAACTCAAAGACTAAAACGTTGAAGAGCTATGAAGACAGAAGTAATATTATTAGAACAAGCGACCTTCTGTGCTCCAAAGTTTATTTTTCAACATAGTCACTACCATTCTGAATGCACTTTGTCAGCGATGGGGTGGGGGTTGTGAGCGACAAAGTGTCCAGAGCACACTTTATCACTCACATTTCTGTGTGCCATTTTGAAATCGACGAACCCATCTCCTAACTGTGCTGACATAAAGTGCATTAGGTTCATAAACATTCAATGTTGAATGTTGATTGGTTAAAGTTTTACTACATGGAGGAATTCAATGACGCATTCCTACGTCTGATGCACGTCCATGACAGGGATTGCTTTCACAGAGTTTCACACCGTCAATATCTGCAACAGAGAGATGTAACTTTCAGGTCATGAATGCACAAGTTGAGGCAAAATACAATGCAATTTGCAATCCCTTCTGATACATTTGGGCGGAAAAATAGGAGGATTTACTTTTAGAATCTCCTACGTGATAAAGTTTTGTTTTAGTTTTACAGCAGTAAGTTCTCGAAAATCAAAAGATTACCCCTTCTTGAGATTAACACTTGATTTCTTCAAGAGATACATAGATATCCGAGAGTTCATTTAAAATACTCCTTACCTCCTAAAGCCTGAGCAATCGAATATCTACCAAAGCTTGACCACTCGAATATCTACCAAAGCTTGGACACTCGAATATCTACCAAGGCTTGACCACTCGAATATCTACCAAAGCTTGACCACTCAAATATCTACCAAAGCTTGAATGCTTGAATATCTACCAAAGTTTGACCACTCAAATATCTACCAAAGCTTGACCACTCAAATATCTACCAAAGCTTGAATGCTTGAATATCTACCAAAGTTTGACCACTCAAATATCTACCAAAGTTTGACCACTCAAATATCTACCAAAGTTTGACCACTCGAATATCTACCAAAGTTTGACCACTCAAATATCTACCAAAGCTTGACCACTCGAATATCTACCAAAGTTTGACCACTCAAATATCTACCAAAGTTTGACCACTCAAATATCTACGAAAGTTTGACCACTCGAATATCTACCAAAGTTTGACCACTCAAATATCTACCAAAGCTTGACCACTCAAATATCTACCAAAGCTTGAATGCTTGAATATCTACCAAAGTTTGACCACTAGAATATCTACCAAAGCTTGACCACTCAAATATCTACCAAAGCTTGAATGCTTGAATATCTACCAAAGTTTTACCACTCAAATATCTATCAAAGTTTGAGTTTATCAAACAACAAAAAATATTACTTCCCTTTTCCTCAATTGTTATAGTCTATCTTTCTTGTGGTGTATTTTTTTCAGAGTTCCAGGACAAGAATTTATCTGGTCTGGTGGAGGTTTTACTTGTAGTATCCTTACTCCATGTTGTCCTGACAAACTCTTGTACAGAGAGACTGGAGATGATAGCGTCTAGTAAGTAATTCAAACTTTGCGTATGTATATATATATATATATATATATATATATATATATATATATATATATATATCATTCGTGTGTTCTCTTGTTCTTACCAGATTCCAGGACAAGAATTCATCTAATCTAGTGGAATATCCACCTAGTGTTGTTATTTGAGGTAACATCATTTGGAAAAAGTGCTCCATTTTTTTGTATAAACTAGTGTATAGCTATACTGATGAGATCTTATTTGCGTTTCAAATAACATGTCATTTTGAATATTGGTCAGGTTTTACTTTTAATTCAACCCAATTCAATCTATTTGGCAAAACATAAAACAACTATGCTTCAATTGCCATGTAGGAAAAGCGTGATAAAAATTTACACAGAAGAGGATACAGTAGCCTAGCATCTGTCCAAATTAACCTTGAATTATTGCATTGTATTTATTAGTTCATGTAAAAGTCCATTCCAAGGTCTAAAGATTTTCATAGAGAAAGCAGCCCTCCTTCAGTTCAATCGAAAACGGCGATGAAATAGTTTCTTGTAGTGCCTGTGTAGACCATTTTCTTGTGCAGAAGTAAATAATAAGTCCTAAGTTATAGCATGGTCATTACAACATCCCTTGGGATCTTCTCTTCACCCCAGCACCTCAATGTGGACTGAGAGGACATAACTTGAAGCTGTTCATCAGAGATTTCGGCTAAACTGACGCAAAGTTGCATTTTTCATCTGCGTATAATCTTCCTGGAATAGACTGCTGCTTGAGGTTGTGATCGCACCAATAATGGATCAGTTCAAGACAAAGTTTGAACAGGTGCTGGTCAATTGTATTTCCAGCTGTCTAAATTTGCAGCGTCCTTCCCTACCTCCTTCTTTGTTCGCATTCCATTTTTTTTCTCTTCCCACACCCTTCTTAAAAGTGATGAAACATGTAATGTTTTAACCTATGCCGAATAAATTTAATTGAATTGAATAATTTCCATTGATGAGATCGTAGACCAACATTAGATCATTGCATAATTGTCGGCATTTTACTTGCAGAGCAAAGTATCCTCATGACATGGTATCCTGACAAAATCTCATGCAAAAAGACCCTAGACATTCGGAATAATATCTAGTACATATTCAACCTCTTTATGTCCAGCTAGAAGTCAAATCTACACAAGACAATAAATCTGCAATATTCGTTTTTTGGCATTACTCCAAACAGAATATAGGCATTTTTTTTAATATTGATCGTAGTGGAGGCCACTAGGAATAGAATTTATTGGGTGGAGGTCGACATTTAGAGCATTTTTTTAATGTAATTATGTAGTAATCCTTCAGTGAGGTTTTTTTTTTTTTTTTTTTCAGACACCAGAGAAGGTGGGAGATGGATACTAGAGGGAAGGGAAAGAGAGAGAAGAAAGTGAAGAAAGAGAAGAAAGTGAAGAGAGAGAAGTTGAAAAAAAAAAGGATGTTATACATACTTTTTAATTCTTTTATTTTGTTGTCCATGCACCCCCAGGCAACGTCGGGTAGTTATGCTAGTGTTATATAATAAAGTTGCATTGGGATCACGCAGACAGGATGTAAGTTGTCAAGGCTTTGATAGTAAAATTTGATGCATGGGAATGCATATAAAAAAAAACCCGGAAATATCAATTAGCGCGCCGTGAGCTGAGACAGAATTCAATGAGAAAAGAAGTGGACACACAGCGTTAACATATAGATGGTTAAAGATAGCCAATATCAAACTTTCTCTTTCCTTCCCTGCTCAAAGAATGTACCTGGGAGATAATAAAGATATATGTGTGGTGCTAGGCATCCACATACAGTACTGTTTCGCCGTATCACAGTGCAGCTAGACTAGCACCCATTCCTAGCCAGGGATTGAACCTACAATCATTTAGTTTATAGTCAGCAATTCTGACCTCTGGCCCATGTGATCAGTGCTCCCAAACGACTTCAACAAATGCCCATTTATATATTTTTATACAGACACTTGCAGTGCTCGAGCTGCTTATTTATTTACAAACAGAGAACTTCACATTAACGCTAAGCAGTTGTTGAAATCATTTTATGACAGTGTTTTACCCAAGTGCATTAACAATAATTCATCTAGTGAAGAAGTTTTTAATAGCTATAAAGAAAGATACAATGTAGCATTAAGAAATAGTGGTTTCAAAAACGCAGACATTACATTTGAAAAGAATAATAATGATGAACGCAACTATAGTAATAATAATAATAATAATAATCGTAAAACAAGAAACAGGAAAATAATTTGGTTTTTACCTCCCTTTAATAGTGCTCTTAAAACTCGACTGGGTAGGAAATTTTTTCAATTGCTAGATAGGCACTTTCCCCCAGGTAAAATAGTATTTTCAATAGAAATACTATAAAATTGGGTTATAGTTGTAAAAATCTTGAAAGAATTATTAAAAAGCATAATAATAGGATACTAAAAGGCAATAATAGTAAAAATACTGGGGAAATAAATCATAATGATAAAGATAATAATTATAAAAATACTGAAAAATGTAACTGCAAAATTCCTAGTACTTGTCCCATGAATAATAAATGTTTAACGAAATCAGTAGTTTACCAAGCCAAAATATTCCCTGAAGAAAATCCTAGTGATATAAAATTTTATATAGATAGTACGCAGGCAACTTTTAAAGAAAGATTCTATGGCATAAAAGTTCTTTTACTAATCAAAAATACGAAAAAGACACATCATTATCACTTCAATATTGGAAATTAATAAAGGAGAATAAAACTCCAAAGTTAGAATGGCGGATCATAAGAAGATCGAAAGTATGTAATTCATTACATGCACCGTGCTTTTTCTGCCTTCATGAAAAATTAGAAATAACGAATTTTAAAGACCGGGAGAAACTATTGAACATTAAACAGGAAACAGCAATTTCTTGTAAACATTTCCAAATACATTCACTGAAAAAATTATAAGAATATTAACGAATTAATCATACCATCGACTTATATATTGTAATATGCTTTATTATTTATTTCAGGATTTTAAACGCTAAATCTTATTTACTTATTTATTTTAAACGCAAAATCTATTTTAAACGCTAAATTTTTAACGAAGAATCTATTAAATTTTATAAAAAATAATTTTTAGTGAAATCTTTACCGTGAATAATATAATTAGACTTAGTTACTAATATACTTAACCATATTATAAGAGTAATTTGTATATATATAAATTTTCACGTTTGTTTGTATATATGTCGGTACTTTTGTATTATATAGAGAAATAGTTTAGTAATATATGTATATATTTATATCTCGATTTTAAGTGGAAAAAAAACCTTAGTTAAATTTAGGAATTGCTCTGATATTGGAGTAATAGTTCTAAAAATCCGTATTAACAAAACAAACGAAAAACAATTATAATTATAATGGTTGGAGCTAGAAAATTTAATGCAAACTTATAATAAATCTGCTTCAGAATTATACCTTGAAAAACCTAACATTATTTTGTGAATAGGTTATATTCGTTTTGATATAGGTTGTTAGTACCCCTCTTTCTTTTTAGAATGGTTCAACCCTATAAAGTTGACTTTAATATAAAGGGATGGTCTTTATTGAAAGTTTTGTGGATGGTTTTTGGCCTGATGAGGTGATTTTCCCTGCTAGGGGGTCATTGAAACACGTTTGCTAATCTATATATATATATATATATATATATATATATATATATATATATATATATATATATATATATATACAACTTGGATGTCTTCAAGTTCAACATAAACAAATTCCTAATAAACCGCCCCCTTAAGTAAGACACTTTATCAAATCTCCATTACAAACGATTACTACGATATTATCCCATTGATTACTGTACACGCAATAACCCTTATCATCGAATGGCTTCCGGACCTTGATAAGTGGTGACTACCATGTAAATATATATATATATATATATATATATATATATATATATATATATGTATATATATATATTTCTGTGGAAATATATTTTCTTATAATATACACAAATCCTTATTTAAGAAGCTCAATGTAATTACAGAGCAATATAGTGAATTAATGACAAAAGACTATATTCCAAAGTTCATGATGTTGACCATCTTATAATTTATTCCTTTAATTCAGTTGACACTTACAGTACTGTCAAGAATTGTTAAATGTCAACTGAATTAAAGGAATAAATTATAAGATGCTCAACATCATGAACTTTGGAGTATAGTCATTTTTCATCTCTCTCTCTCTCTCTCTCTCTCTCTCTCTCTCTCTCTCTCTATATATATATATATATATATATATATATATATATATATATATATATATATGTGTGTGTGTGTGTGTGTGTGTACATAGTCTTATTTATAGTATTCCGAATTTAACAGGGTTTATATAATTGAAAATTCTGTAATCGTTCAAAAGTTTTAAGTCAAAATGAGATGACTAAAACTGTAAGCTACAAAATTATCATATTTCATAATTGAGCATTCATATATTGTTTTAATAATATATATATATATAAAAGTAAAAGTGTGTGTCCTTGTATTTGTGTACATTTCCCTATGCAATAACTCTGTCAAGTTTAAGTCTACATACTCGAAATTTGATATACAGGGTATTGAGATTTGGGAAAATCTTTGTAATCCGTTTTCGGCCAGAAATTTGGCTATTAAGGGGTCAAAGTTCAACGATTTGACCTTTGACCTTTGACCAAACTCCTCCGCATATTTTGTGTATAAACAATTGAAATTTTAGATATAGTTCTCTTGGATATGGATCTAACTTCATAACTTGATTTGAGCCCAAAACAGTAAATGTTAAGGGGTCATAATAGGGGTCAAAGTTAAAAAAAAAAATTGACCTCTGACTCAGACAATTTCTGGTCTAAACGTTTGAAATTTTACATAAAGGGTATTCAGAGATAGGGCAAGCTTTTTCATCGGTTTGTGTCGAAAATTTTAGTTACCAATATATAAATCTATGTATGTATGTTGCATGTCTGTCTAAAACTGTTGACAGAGGCCACGGATTTTTACAAGATCAGTATCGTTTTGAAGTTCGACCTTTCAGACGTCAAATATCGAAAAATTGGCTAAAAACATTAATATCTTCACCTTCAACTGGGAACTTTTCTACAGTGGGGGTCGCTTTTTCGCCGATATTTTTGAAAATCATCCTCTCCTTTCGATTGTCCTGCCTTAATTAAAACGTACGTCATTTCCGGTTTGGCGGTGGTCGTAACAGCAAAGACGTCAGGTTTTTTTCCCCTGTTCTTTTCCTCCTTCGCGGTACGGGTTCGAGTCTACCTTCCTACTACCACTGTTTTTTTTTGTTTTTTTTGTTTTTTTTGCTCAACACACATCCAAACATTCGGGCAACGCCGAGCTGAAATGCTAGTATATATATATATTCCAATAGACCAACTAAGAACCCCAAAAGAACACAACAAAGAACAAATTCTAGCATACGTCTCTACACACAACACAAACAACCCAGAACTATTCACACAGATAACAAAAAACCTTATCCTCCTCAATCAGAACGACAAACTAAACAACATACTTAAAACAACAAAAATAATAAAAAGCAAACGCCAACCCAAAAACTTAAAACACATCCTAACTTCCTCAAAACTCGTCCCACATACTACAAAAGGAGTTACAAAATGCAACAAACCGCGATGTGGAGTATGTGACATAATAATAGAAGGTAACACATACACATTCAAAAACCCAGCACAAACATTCAAAATAAAAAAGGATCTAAATTGCACCTCCAGAAATGTAGTATATGCACTAAGATGCACAACATGCAACAAATCCTACATAGGCGCCACCAAAAATTTCAGCAATAGAGTGGCCTTACATAAGAGCAACATCAAAATTGCAGATAACAGACACCTCTATGTTTCAAAACACGTACACACATGCAGTGGAAACAGCTTCAAAATAATGCCAATCTTCCAAACAGACAATTATTTTTATTTACTTACACAGGAAAAAAACTTCATCACCAGATTCACTCCTGAACTGAACAGAACCTAATACCATCACACAAAAATATGAAATGCAAGGTACACTCGCATGCACACCCATACACATACATATATACACACCCACACATAAATCAGAACCGACACATTAAAACACACACACGTGCACGCATACAACCACACACAGACATAACACCCCTATCTCTAATACAACACACTGAACAATACCAACCCTACTTAACCTCGAAACCAACAACACTAGGAGACACCTAGAACCATAGTATAATATCTGTTCCAACACCTCGCTCCCAACTCAGTCAGTGGAGAGAACCCCCTCATGACTGAAATGACTATCATCCCTTCTATCATCCCCCTCCCATACCTGTACCCCCTCCAATGGCCCCCCTCTGGGGAACAAAATCTTCCCCACACTAGGAACCGATCCTGGGTCTGGCCATACCCACATGGGGAGACAAATAAATAGAAACATTAAAAAATCCCCTATTTTAAATACATTCTAAACAAACATAATATAAGGAATACCGGAAAAGACTAAAACGAAAAATCACAATACTAAAATCCAAGAATCCAAACAATAAATATCAAAATAGAATGAAAGCACCCCTACCCTTATTTCAGAAGAGCCAGTCCCCCCCTCCCCACACATACACATTAGTAACGACCTCGGACCACAGCCGCCTTCCTAAGGAAGCAAATAACACCAAAATACTATAAAACAATATACACATTCCCAAACCAATAAAAGCAAACACACACACGCACACACACGCGCACACACACACACATAAACACACACACACACACACACACACACACACATACCCTACCCCACCCTAAAGGAAAAGAAAAAAAACATTAGCAGAAAGAGATAGCGACTACAGCCAGGTCACCGTCTCCCTGGACAAGCCCAATAAAAGAGCAATAAAAATTCAGCATACCAATGAATAATAAACACTTACAAGCCTCCACCCCTTGGAAAAACTTCAAATTAACTACGAAAATCGCCATTTTTACATCTCCAACACATTTGAAAATAATTTCTGACGAGGACGCATCACAGACCGTCTGAAACGCGCGTAAACGATTTCAATGACTTAAAAACATTATTACAATGATCCAAACATAATTCTCAATGAAAAACCAAGACACGGAATAATAAAATAATGTTAAAAAATACACATTGTTGGTGACTACTCCCTTATTTAAATATATATATATATATATATATATATATATATATATATATATATATATATATATATACATACATATATATATATACATATATATATATATACATACATATATATATATATATATACATACATATATATATATATATATATACATACATATATATATATATATATATATATACATACATATATATATATATGCATATATATACATACATATATATATATATATATACATACATATATATATATATATACATACATATATATATATACATACATATATATATATATACATACATATATATATATATACATACATATATATATATATACATACATATATATATATACATATATATATATATATATAGAAGTTAAAATTGTGAAAATTAGAATTTACAACATTTATTATTCAAAACAAGGGTTCCAGATTAACAACAATTATTTCCTTATTCCATGGAGTTGAAAGAATGGCTTTTATCCTCAGAGGAAAAACAGTTAGCAAAATCACATTTATATAGACTAACTATAATTTTGCTGGTTGGCCCAGTTTGAAAACTTCGGAGTATGGGAGAAGTAATATTTTAAAGATAATATAGAAATATATAGATCGAAAAGAATTAAAGTCCACGAAAAATAGAATTGTAACAAAATCCAAGAGTAGGATTGGTTGGAACTTGAATGGTAAACGTAGATCCGATGGTGGAACATCCATTTCTACACTTAAGAAATCCAATCTTATCTCTTCTATTGTGTCTATAAAAGTGAGAATGTGTGTGGTTGGTTGTTGTTTTGTTTTTTTGTTTGTTTGTTTTTTATGGCATATCAACCCTTTTCAGGTCATTTAATGCGGAATCCAGTGATTTTGAAGAAAATTGTATTTTTAACAGAATATATTTGTTTTTTTTCAAATCGGTTTCTATTTAACCCATAGTTGGGACCCTAACAGGTACCACCTCTCTGGGTCAGAGTGGGCCTGGGAGCAATGGCAATTAAAGGGTGGCTTCACACTCCTCAAAGCCCACGAGCTGGGGCCTCACCATCGGATATAGTTTAAGGTCATATCCAGGACTGAAAATGTGTGTGAGGAAAATTCTCAACCTATATACTCAACAAATGTTTTTATCTTCATGCTTGAAATTTTGTATATGGCATATTCAGACATGTGGAAAATTTTTTAATCGGTTTTCATCTGGAAAAACGTGCTGTTAAATAGTTAAAATTTAAAAATTAGTACATGGAGGTTATCAAATTTTTGTTTGCTGTTTCGTGAATGGCATGCATAAATGGTTCACGTGACATTCATTATGTTAAAAATAAATAGGTTTGAAAACACAATTTAAGGATCGTGTCAAGTCGGCCTAATAGCTATCTTACTTAACTCACTGTCTTTAGGTTTTGGTTTCGATCTTAGTTCAAGTAATTTTTTTTTTAATTACAAGAACTGTTTAGAGAAAACATAATGCTCACAAGCACATGTTTCAGTTTCTGTATGAATTAAAACATAATATTTATGCATATTTTATGACTGGGCAATGCCGGACAGCTTGCTAGTAGATCTATAAATCTTTCATGAGAAGTTCTGTAGTGTAGAAGCTATATATATATTTTGATTGTCCACATAAAGATTGTGACATTATTTCAATTTTTATGAAATATCAGATTTAAAATGAAGAATAACGAAACAAATTGGTTTTAGAGTTTGAAAATATAAAATTCGACTCTGAGGCTGAAAATTCTTATAATTTTAAAATCTTTCAATATTCAAATCGAGTATGATTAAAAAGGTTAATTTTCACTCAAACTCCAAACATTCTTACAAACTCAACTCCGACTAATTTATTTATTTATTTATTTTTACTTCAGTGTAAGTTCTCTTATTTTCCTTCAGGAAAATTCTTTTTATACTTACGTTTCAGACAAAAATCCACACAGAAAATTAGCAAAACTATTGAGTAGAATTTTAATTAAAATTACAAATGTATTTGATCATATTTTGCTGATAAGAACAGAAATCCCGTAAAGCAAGGGGAGATAAGTCAGTCCATCATTTAACAAAATAATAATGAATCGTGGATCGCCAAAATGCTGATTTTTGATCCTTAATAAAAATTCTACTCGATAATTTTTCATAATTTTTGATGAAAATACTTATTTTTGCATGATATGTAAGTATATTGAAGGAGTTTTTACTTGGAATACAATTTTCACTTGTACCACATCTATAAATATAAAAGCGAAAATGTATGTATGTATGTATGTATGTATGTATGTGTGTTCGCTTTTTCTGTATGTCTGCAAAAGGCTTTTTTCAGAGAAGCAGTCGGTCGGTTCACAACTTTTTAAAACTTTTTATATCACATATAAATCGTAATATCTCACAGTTAACAATGAAGCTCGCCTGTCTATTTAATTTGCTTGATTTCGGGAAGATAAATATTCAACATTTGTCGCTCGCCGCATGTGGGTTAGTCTTTTTCCTATAACATCTTGGGAAAATACTATCCCGCAGTCAAACTTGACCTCATTAACTCATTAAAACGGGCACCTGCCAAATCCAAGTAATTAAATAAATTCAAACGTGTTTCCATTAGCATCTCATGGTTAACGTCACACGTTTTTTGGGGTTTTTTTCTGTTGTGGTTGCAAGGTTGAACAATAATTAGTAAGGAAATACAATGAAGACGCAAACAACAAGATAACGCAATAATAAGTGTATTAAAGAAAAGGTATATTTACAATATGTACAAATGACGGTGTCGAGTCAGAGAGTCTTGGTGGGAGGACATGTACGCTCTTTGGCGTCACTTCTGGTGGCATTTGAGTAAGACACACCAAGGCCAACCTAGGCTTGCCATTTATAGTGTTATGTTATTCGCATATGCAAATAAGTGGTTGCCACCACAACATTTTCACACTTTAATTTACAACTTTGCCACAAGGGTTCAGGTTCGATCCTCATACTTACTTTTTTTTTTTTTTTAACCCCCGGAGTTTCCACACACACCTCCAAACACCAGGGCAACGCTGGGTACCCCTCGCTAGTACAGTATAATTACCAAATTTTTACAAACATGTCAGGTCCTGGGGGAGACATTGAACTGTATCTGGTGTTAAGGCTTGTAATTCTAAAGTGTGGAGTGGCTCCTTTAGTTATTGCTTTCAGGTCTGCTCTTGATCAAGGTTCCATCTAGAGATTAAATAGAATATCATAGAACTCTGTCCAGTGATATACACACAACTTTTTTGAAATTTTGAGATGAGGATTGGTTATTCACATTATTTGGCTCATTCAGACTACTGTTCTCATCTTGAATGTCACTTTTCACAACGTTTCAATTGATGTAACCTTTAATCTTCTTCAAGTGTATCTTACTGAACTCTGGAACCTGCACAGAATTTTGAATGGAACCCTTTATTTAATTTGTGAGAGTAACATGCATTAATTCTGTCAGCTGTGACTAAGTAGAAGGCCTAAGTAATTCGCAAATGTATTTTGAGTATTGCCCTCACCTTCAACCTCCAGTAAGGTGTAACATACAACTGAATTTTACCAAATACTTTATTTACTACGTCACATCATGGCTGACAGAACGAGAGCATGCTACTCCTTATGGTCTAAATAAACGATTGTGTTCAAAATTCTGTCCAGATTCCTAAGTTTAACTAAATACACCTGAAAAAAGGTCAAAGCTTAAATCAACCAGAACTTTGTGAAAATAACACTCAACATGAAAACAGTAGTCCGAATAATTCAAATAATATGGACACATAACCTTATCTTGAACTTTTCAGCTTTAAGTTGGCTACCACTGAGACAACATTATCTTATTTTTCTGAATTTTGTAGATGAAGATTGATTTTTTATATTTTTTTTTATTCTCTAGACTAATGTTCTCGTTCTATTGAGCATTACTTTTACAATATTTCGGTCTACAGGTGCAGTAAGTATGCTCTCGTTCGATCAACCATGACTAGGTAGACTAAAATATGAAACTAACACTCAAGACAAGAACAGTATCCAAAATAATACAGAGATTAACCAAATTAATTCTAGTTTCATAATAATTTGCTTCAATTAATAATTAATACTGTAATAATATAACCTAATTATTATGGCATTGTTTTGTCATCAAATCAGTAATTGAGCCAAATTGTTATAAAACTAGAATTAATTTAGTTAAGATAATGTTGTTCTAATGACAGCTATCTTATAGCTGAGAAGTTCAAGATAACTAAGTTCTATGTATGCCAAGTTAACAATCACAGCCAACATGAATTGAAACAAATATTTTCAGGTAATTGCCAAGGCTGCTGCAAAGAAGGTGGGCTCTCTCTACTGTGCTAGAAGGTTACTCACACCTGTGAGTATCCTGTGCCTCTACAAAGCCACTATTCCTCCATGCATGGAGTATTGTTGCCATATGGGTTGGTGCATCTCGTCTCTTGCTCCTAGACAAGGTTAAAAAAAGGGTCGCCAACTTAATAGGCCGTGCACTAGCAAGCAAACTCCGACCTCTGTCGTCCCATCATTGAAATATGGTATCTCTGTGCCATTCCATAAAAGTATTTTAACGAAATGTTTTCTGGCGAACTCAAAACACTTGTACCCTCTCGATGTAACACTGTTGCATGCACCGGGTAATACCAAATCACCTTGCTTATGGGCTAAGGGTTAGGTGGGGTGTTTAATACAAGGTTTAAGAAATTCATTTTTTTATCCAAAGTTTGGAATATGTTTTAAGGCTGATATGGTAGACAAAAACAGCAAAGTTGACATTGGCGCCCTGGAGTCTGCCCTGACATCTATGAAGATATTGTCAGTAGACCACATGACAAGATCACCTTATAGGTGGTAAGAATTAACTTGAAAGATGGAAAAGCATAGCTGATAAAGTTTCTTTGGAGCAAAGGAATTTGAAAGAAAGAAAGGAAAAAAACGAAAAAGAGAATTAAAGAGAATTATGGTTTAAGAGAGAGAGAGAGAGAGAGAGAGAGAGAGAGAGAGAGAGAGAGAGAGAGAAGTGAAGAGAAAGACAATAAAAGAGAAGGAATAATCTCTAAACCATAGAGGAGGAAATACTAATCCTCTAGAGGTGGCTGTAAAGAAGGTGGGCTCTCTCTACCATACTAAAAGGTTACTCACACCTGACAGTATCCTGTACCTCTACAAAGTCACTTATCAAAGAGATGGTGGTCGGAATTAGGGGTTCCATAAAAAACCATTGTGTTTGGAAAACAAAGAGAAGATTTGCCTGCTGAGCATCGAAGAGTACACTCTTACCCAGGGCTAGATAACCTCCCCAAAAGTTGAAAAGCTCTTCTTCTTCTGACTGAGAAGCTGTATGACCGAACCTAAGCTGAAAAGATCCTGCATCTTGAAACTGTTAATAACCTGAAGAATTTAATTCTTTGACAATGAACGGCCAGCCAATGTGCTAATAGACTTCGAGTCATGTGTATTTTGTGTACTCTGATGCTCAGAGCAGTAGTTTCAATGACAAGTAAGTACCTAGTTACATTTGGACACGTCCATCACTAGATGAAGATAAAAGTGTAGTCATGGGACTTGAGCTTAGCCACTGCATTTAGGGTCTGGAGACCGCCTTGTTACACTAATTGGTCCCATGAAGCAGGATTGAGCAAACAAACCATCCTACTGGGGTATGTGTCCATGTGTTTATGGGTGACCCGGGGTACTGGGGTACTGTGGTATGCTCAACATAGATACCCCTCACAAACCCATCAAGCAGCAAAATTCCACCCCTACACTGTAGAGATCATTAAATACAATAAAGTCTTCTACTCAAATAGCTTCTTCCTTTGAACTGCTAAACTTTGGAATCCCCTCATGCGTCCCTGCTTCCCCGACTGTACTGAAATGCAGAAGTTCTAGTGTAATATGAACAGATATCTCGCTGCTCAACTCTCTAAATACTATGCCTGTAAATTTGGCTCCAAATAGTAGATCCTGTTTGGTTAGAAATAACAGTAAGAAAAAAAAGTAAGAGAACTGATGACTTTCATCCTGAATAACTAATAAAAGTAAACTCAATGAATAAATATTTGAAGATATTAAAAATGTTGCAATGTTTGTTATATAATGTAAGGTATGGTCAAAGAAAGTTGAAACGTTCTACTCATAGACACTGGTGATAGGAACTGACCAATTGAATGGAGCCAAGTTCTTCTAGCAGATAATCAGAAACCAGAATTGCTCCATAAAAATATTGGATCTTTTAGAATTTCAGCATATAATTTTTTTCATCTTTACACCAGAAAGATCTTTGCTTTTGCCTGCAAAATTTTAAAGTCCAGGACTTGTACAGATCAGCTACCCACTGAAAACTTTTTTTCATCTCCAGAACTTGTACAGATGAGTTACCCATTGGAAACTCTGAAATTAAACATCGCTTTCAATAAAAAAAAAAAAAAAACACTTGTTGGAAAATTTGTGAAATGACTGGATTTGTAAACAATGTAAGAAGCAAAAGTTCCACCTGATTTGGTTTACAAAATTAATATAAGTGAGATACAAGATTGGTTTTCAAGTATTATATTTCAGAAATCTTTTTTAGATGAAGATCAATAATTTGAATAATTTTTGCTATTGCTGTATCCATCTTAGATGTTATTCGCAACATGGCACACCTGAAGAAGGTCGGAGGTTACATTGATAGAAACATTTTGAAAATAACATGTAACCTCCAACTTTCTTTCCGTGTATCTTGTTGAACTCGAGAATTGTGGCATAACAGATTAAGTAATAATCAGTTCTTATATAACATGTTAACACGTTTACACACGCGTTTACATGTTGACGCTTGGGACCGAACACGTTGTAGCAGAGTGCGTCGCAAGAAACAGAAAACAAGTAATAACTTGACTCACTTTTTTCTGTTGACACAGCATTTATTTCCAGGTACTTTCCCCGAATAAAACGTGATCCTCTGTCTTTGCACACGTTCTTCTTTTTATATCATTTTTTTTTCTTCTTCTTCACCCTGACGTCCCTTCACACACGGTTATACGCACGTCCGTGCTCTGTTACACTAAGTGATAATCTTCTGGGGGTTGAAGGTTCAATTCTCAATGCAGTTGATACTAAGAACAGAATTACAGATTAGTGAAGACTTTTACTGGATCATGACTGGTCGAATGAGAACAACATATCCCCGTGGATTAAATAAAGGATTACATTCGAAATTTCATACAGATTCCTTAGTTTGAGAGAAATATTCCAAAGTTTAAGATGCACTTGAAGAAAGTTGGAAATTACATCGGCTAAAACGTTGTGAGAATAACATTCAAGAAAAATTATCAATTCTCATCTGAAAAGATACGAAACAGAAAAATGATGGTAAGAGAAAGAAAAGCAGTAGGAGGGCGGTAAGTGGGAGAAGGAGGAGGAAGAGGAACGACTCAAGAAATGTTCTTATTGTTATTGTGGGAGGGGAGTTGCAATCTTGTTGATAAAATAATGAGAAACATTCTGTTTGTGCAAGAAAGAAATTGGTTGAATCTGTTTTTCTATTTGCTGTTGTTAATTTAAATCAAAGACCTTGTGATGTCCAGTTCAGTGATTGGATGATGAAGCTATTCGAATGCCGCCTACTGACCACCTCTTTAACTAATCTACTTCTCCCTACCCACCACCCTTTTTTTTTTTTTTTTTTCACCATTTAAAATTTCATAAAAATCTTAAGAATTCTTCACCTCCATTACCTCTTTGTTCATCTTCCGCAATTACAGTATTTTCTTCTTTTTTTTTTCTAGTTAAGATGTAATTGCTGAGAGTTTTGCCTTATGGCGGGGTGTCTTTGTTTTTTGTTTGTTTGTTTGTTTGCTTTTCATTTCTTTTTAAATTCTTTAATGAAGTTTGAAGATTATACAATGAAAACAGGTTTGAAAGAGTTACCATAGAAACGAGAAATAAAGATGAATCGTGTCTGGCCTTGTGTGCCGTAAATGGAGAACTGTTGTTTTCCATTTGAAATTAGATTTAAAAAAAAAAAAATCTAAGCTAATCTATAAAATGTAATACAATGTAGAAGTGTAACAGATAAACACAAACTGAATCAAATCAAAACATATTTAACGGTAGAATAAGCTTTGCACATTCACCTTTTATTAATACAATATATACAAGGGTAGTTCCAAAAGTAAAGATTTCTATTTTTTTTAATTAAAAAAGTTTAAGAACTACGAAGACGGGACTGGTACAATTAAGATGAGCGACCTTTTCTACTACAGAATATTTTTTCTACTGTCACAACTATCTCGATGCACTTTTGCCAGGAATTCAATGACGCGTCTCTTCTTCTGATGTACGTCAATAACAGGGGCTGTTTTCTTAGAGTCTCACATGGTCAGTCTCTGCAATAAAGAAATGAAACTTTCAGGTCATGAATGCATAAGTTCAGTCATCATAACAATCTAATTTTCAACCCCTTTTGATCCGTTTGGGCGGAATAAAAATAGCAGGGATTACTTTTGGAATACGCCTATTTTATCTATATATCTATAAACGAATGGGCATACGTGAATCATTCACATGACAGATTACTTATGTTAAGAATAAGTAGGTTTGAAAATACTTTTTAAAGATTGTGTCAAGCTGGCCTAATTGTTATCGTACTTGACTCACAGTTTTTAGGTTTTGGTTTTGATCTCATCTCGAGTATTTTCTTTATTTTTTTAATTACAGGAAGTGAACTGTTTAGAAAAAAAAACATAGTATTTGCATGCACATGTCTCAGTTTCTTTGCGTTTTTTTGTTGTTTTTTTCTTCATTATTTTTAAAGGAATTTAACGTTATATTTAATACCTACGGTATTTCTGCATGAATTAAAATATACTATTTATGCATATTTTACAATCAGGCAACTCCGGGCAGCCTGCCATTTTTTTTTTTTTTTTTTTACAAGGTGGTCACCACTTATCAAGGCCCAGAAGCCACTCGGAGATAAGGGTTATTGCGTGTACAGTGCTTTAGTATTGGAGATTTGATAAAGTATCTTACTTAAGGGGCCGGTACATCAGGAATTTGTTTATGTTGGACTTGAAGACATCCAGGTTGTAGTCAGGTAGGAAACAGGCAAATGGGACAGAGTTCCACAGGCGTGCACTTCTAAGAAAGAAGCTTTGTTCATGGAATCTACGTTTTGGTTTTGGCACAGATAAAGAGTGGGGAAAATTTTTGACAGTGGTTTTAGCTAGACGAGTGTTTTTCATGAAAGATTGCCGAGTATTTTATATTTGCATTGTGTTCTTACTTGTACCAACATGTTCAGATGGAAGTTCCTGATTGTATGATATTTCAGGAAAATTCCCTTCCTCAGATATTGTTGGGGACGCACCCCTCCTACCTGGAATAATGAATCACTTCCAGGTTACAAAGACCGGTTGGTAAAGTCCGTCAGAGACGGACACCTGGAGAGTATAGTCGTCACCAACTAGTCCAGCAGTGGGGCAAAGATATTGCTCAGTTTACCTTTTTCATGTATTTTCGTTAATACACATTTATTTAACTGTTACTGTGTTCTTCCTCGTCAATTACTAGCATCACAACATTGACTTTAGTTCAAACGTGCAAATGGGGGCTTTTGTAAACATGAATAATTTCGCATGGCTTATTACACCATGTTTTCACTTGATTCAATTTGCGTCCATCTGTTATAACTCTGCCTTTTATGAATTTCCTTTTTATTAGTGTTGGGACGATTAATCAGAATCGGAATTGGGAATCAGAAGATTTGGGAGTATCAAAATCGGTATCAGAATTGCAAAAATTGATGCCTATTTTCCGATGACAAAACGATTCTTTTAATTGTCTTTTTTTTATTAGATTTTGTTTAAACCAAAGTCTTCTATTACTGGTAATTATAATAAAATAATAAATATTTATTGATTTTAAAATACCAGTAAAGCTAAAATCGACAGATCCTCCTCCATAAGTGTATTTTGATGTTTATGAAAATATCTGCATATTTAACATGTGTTTTTGCGAAAATCAGGGGAGATAACAATCTTATATTTAAATAATTAGAGATTAATAAAAAATCGGAATCAGCAATTGTATCGGAATCAGGGAAAAATATTGGAATCATCTCATCACTACTTTATGTATACACTAGACGTTGCTTTTGAATAAATTACAAAGGACGTTTTAAAAGTAACGCCTCCTACTTTTTTATTCCACTCGGATAGATTAGAAGGGGTTGCAAATTTCATTGTTATGATGACTGAACTTATGCATCCATGGCTTAAAAGTTGCATCTCTCTATTACAGATATTGATGATGTGAGATTCTGCAGCACAAATAATCACTCGTTTTAATGGTACTGCTCTCATCTTCGTAGCCCTTCAACTTTTTCTTTTGAGTAAAAAAAATAGGATGCATTACATTTTGGAACGACCCTCGTACATTAACCTCTTTAAAAAAATCAAACTTTTTGTTCTCTCTGGATTTTGCATTGTTGTTCCATTTTTACAGACCACTTTTAGTTCGTTTTCTTTTGAAAAAGAGGTATATCTCGAAATTATCAAAGACATTTTACCATCCCGGTTATATTTAACAGTGAGCCAATAGTTATTGATTTATATGTGTGAATGGTTTTTGAAAAATAGATATGCAAAGATTTCATTTAAATGCGGCCTTCATTTGTCTTTTGTTCACACATCACTTGACCACCTTGGTTTGCTACATTGCTAACAACCTTCTTAAACTCATATTTTATTTTTACTTTAATTCACCCCAAGCAAGTGAGACATAAGGTGTTAGTATGAATTAAGAGCCAGATTTATAGGGGCATCCTAAGTGGGAAGTTGTGTAACAAGGTGTTTGTTCACTTGCATTTAAATTTCTGTATGTTCGTATGGTTAACAGTTAGGAAAACAGAGAGCATGGAAGGGAATTCCAAACACTAGCCATTCAAGGGAAGAAGCTATTAGAATAAAAAGTTATCCGATATTTGGTGACCTCCACAGTGTTTCAAGCGTATTTATGTTGAGGAGGGACTAGTGCTATGAGTCCAAAAAGGATTTCACTTCTTACGCAATCCTTTACCCATAAAACCCTGTATATTTCCTCCTGTATCTGAAAACATGCTATGTGACATGCAAATATCAATGCATGATGTTGCCAAGCTAATCAAAAACCGTGATTCCAGTAAAACAAGTGACCCTGAAGGTATTCCTATTATAGTGCTCAAAAAGCTTCAACCCGAACTAGTCCACATACTTACAAAGCTATTTAAGCATTGCTTCCCAACACCCTGGAAAACATTATCAGTATGCCCCGGATTGAAATTCAGATGATCAGTCATCTCCCTTTCAGTACAGTCCAATTCCAATAAGTCTCCTGTGCATCATGGGTAAGTTGCTGGATTCTGTGTTAAATAGAGAAGTAGTCAACCATATCAGCAGAAATAATCTCCTCAGTGACATGCAATATAATTTCTGTTCTGCTAGATTTACAGCGAATGTGCTAACAGTTGTATCTCATAGGATTAGTGAATCTGTCGATGGAGGCTTCCTTTCTAGAGCAATTGCTCTTGACATATCAAAGACCTTTGATAAGGTATGGCATAAAGGTCTACTCCCACAAGATCTCCAGCTCCGGTATAGCTGAAATGTCTTCTCAATTATTAAATCATTTCTCTCTGATAAGTTCATAAAAGTAGTGGTTGATGGGCAGAAATCATAAGCTCACGGTATTAATGCTGGAGTCTCTCAGAGGTTCATCCTGGGTCTAACTATCTTCCTGATCTACATCAATTATCTTCCAAATTACATCCTTAGATCATTCGTAGTCATTTATGCTGACGACACTACCATTTATGGTAACACTTCAAAGGCCGTAAAAGACCAAGTTCTTTCTGATTCTCTCTCCTCTAATCTTGAGCACTTTATTTCAAGTTGTTATGTAAAAATAATTTCATAAAATCAATAGTTAGGTCTTTGATAATACAGAGGCACGCTCAAAATGAATGATGAACGTTTTTGTTTAGAGAACAGTTGGACCATGATACAAGAATTTTGTATTTTAAACTTTAAGTGAAGCCATTATTTACAGAAAGATATACGAAATCAACAGTAGATTCTCTACAGTGCAATGTAGATTACAATGTATTATGCACTAAGTCACTGCCAGGAGGTATATGAAGCTTCCTCTCAGTACACAGCAGGGAGGGCGGAAGCAACTAGTACAGGTAATCAATCGATTTGATTGAAAAAAAAAAATGGACGATTTCATCAACTTCGATGACAATGAAGTATGGGAGGGTGGAACATTTGTTAATCCTTATTCAATCCCAGGCAACGTCGGGTCTCTCTCCTAGTATATATATATATATATATATATATATATATATATATATATACTAGCAAAAGTACCCGACTGGGTTCAAAAACAGCCTACAGAAAATGGACTCTGATTTATGAAAGTATGATAGGTTATGAAAAGGAAGGGTTGTAAAGAGATAGCTTCGAATTTCGGGGTATCAAAACCAAAGCAAAATATGATGAAAGTAAAAATAAAATAGATAAATCCCATAATTTATTATACCATACCTGTTCACACTGAAACACTTATCACTATATTCTGTGGATCTATATCAAAAAACCTTCTTAAACTTTGTGACATATTTCCATTCTATGGAGGTCAGGCGCGAACGAACACCCTATAATTTTATTATACCATATTTCTTCAAACAAACATAATTATCAAAGTATACTTACGCAGATAGATATGAAAAGTCTTTATTAAAGTCTGTGCCTATTTCCATTCTATGGAGGCCAGGCGCGAACGCAGACCCCACAATTATATTATACCATCCCTATTTAAGTTAAAACATATTTATCAAAGTATTATTATGTACATCTATATCAAAAACATTTGTAAACGTTTTTTTTATTTTTTATTTTTTTATTTCCATGCTTTGTGGACCAGGCACGAACGCAGACCCCACAATTTTAATGAACCACCGCTCTGCCAGATCAAACCTACCCATTCCTGTGTCTCGATACATCTTCTATCATTATATGTGATCAGTTTTTTAAAATAGTCAAACATATAGGAGCCAAGAAAAGTTCCATTATTGAAGCTTAAACATGTCAGATCACGTTTGAATTATGTTAAAGAATTTTGGAACAAGGTAATCTGGTCAGAATAAACGAAAATCAAAATCTTTGGAAGAAACACAGCAACACATGTATGGCGTAAAAATGGCACCGCCTATAACAAAAAGTATACCATTCCTACGGTAAAGTTTGGTGGTGGTTCGATTATCGTATGGGGGTGTTTTTCATCCAAAGTTACTAGTGAATTAGAAATCATCAATGGTAGAATGAATGGACGTATGTACAGGTTAAGTTTGGAGAAAAATCTCCAGAAATCTACTGATTTGTTGGGACATAATAGCAATTTCGTGTTTCAGCAGGAGAATGATCACACGCATACTGCCAAACTAACCAAAGAATGGCTTAGAAATAACGGAACTGACGTTCTTATTTGGCCCAGTCAGTCTCCAGACCTCAACCCAATTGAAAATTTGTGGAAAATATTGAAGATCAATGTTCACAAGAGGGATCCACAAAATATTCAACAACTAGAACAGTTCTGCAAAGAAGAATGCCGCAAAATACCTGAATATCTTTGAAAAAAACATATGTGCAACTATAGAAAGTGATTGGAAGCTATTGAACGCAATAAAGGCTATGCAACCAAATATTAAATCAATGTATCAAATACTTTTGCGTTAGTTGATTTATATTTTTCTTTAATATAAACTTTCTAAACTTTAATTTTGTAATTACTACCCCAAATATTAGTTAGAATAATAATAGGAATATACTGACCAAATTTTAGGTAAAATCTTGAACCCTAATTAAAGTTATGAAGAAAAATGTAATGTATCCAATATTTTTGCATGGCACTGTATATATATATATATATATATATATATATATATATATATATATATATATATATATATATATATATATAAGGTGGAGTACTGATATAAGTTGCTTGAGATTGAATGAGGATTACACTTGTTTTTACTTGTTTTTATTGTCCTTCTTCCATTTCCCTATTTAATTTCGTCTAAAGAAACTGAAATGTAGGAAAAACTCTCTGGATTATTGTTTTATACATATGGTTTAAATTTCATTCAAATAGGATATAAGTATTTGAAGTTCCATGGTTGCTCAAATGTGAAAGCACATAAATATTTCGCATAAATGGGTAGTGTCTAGATTAGTAACCACTTCCATTGTCTTCCCAAGAAAATTTTATACATATGCAAAAAATTTCAAAATTTTTACATATGATTTAAAGGAGAGGTCGATTCTTGGACTTTTACCATTCCTGATATTCATAAATGTGTCCCTGATAAATTTGTCTCTGAGATGGGTATATCTGCTGATGACAGCATGCTCTATAACAGACACATAAGGAAAACAGATGGACACATATTTAAGACAATGGCTGAAACCTTACAGGGAAACCTCCAGATTGTAATAGAACGAGAAGGTAAATGAATGATAACATTCAATGCTGCGCTAAAACTAAGCTTCTTTCTTTTAACAATTACAAAAACAAACATTCTCAACCATTGATTGCCATAATTACACTATCTGGTTTTACATTCAGAAGCAACATGAATTTGAACAAATGCATTGAGGACATTGCGAAGGCTGTTATGAAGAAGGTGGGCTCCCTGTACCATGCTAGAAAATTACTCACACCTGAGAATATTCTATATCTCTACAAAGCCACCATTTGCCCATGCATTGAGTATTCTTGCCAGATCTGGACTGATGCATCTACCACTAGTCTGTCTGTCTGTCTGTCTGTCTGTCTGTCTGCTCTCTCTCTCTCTCTCTCTCTCTCTCTCTCTCTCTCTCTCTCTCTCTCTCTCTTAGACAGAGTCCAAAAAAGAGTCTCCAAACCAAACTCCAACCCCTGTCCAAGCATTGAAATATTGCATCACCGTGTATGTTTTACAAACACTTTAATGGAATGTGCTCCAACAAACAACCTCCTTAACATAAATATCCTTGACTAACCTGACAAGCAGCAAAGTCCCACCCCTTCACAGCCAGATCCCTAGTTTCTAATAGTTTCTTCCATAGGACTGGTAGACTTTGGAATTCCCATCCGGATTCCTGTTTCTCTGACTGTACTGACACGCAGATGTTCAAATGTAATGTTAATAGACATCTGGCTGCTCAACTCTCTACATAGTCTCTACAGATTTGGTCCCAAATAGTAGCTCCTTGCGTCCAAGTGGCACTGATCCTTGTTTGGAGCAAAAGAAAAGGAAAAAACAGTTAAAATTTCATAAAAATAGGATGTACTTGAAGTTTTAAGAAAATTATGCTCTCATAAGCACCTTAGAGGTGCACGTATAAATTTTGGAACATTTTCATTATCTTCTATGGTAAATTTTACATAAGAATACATTTTTAGATTTTATGTAGATTCTCTAACCTTTCTTTCTATAGGGTACATACATATATACATTGGCATTTATTATTGACATTTTTTTAATTGATTTCATGATTCTATTTTATGTTTCAAAAATTAAAACCTTAAATTATTTTATTATTAAAATGGAAATGGATTAACTGATACAGACTATATTATTGGGATTATCCGGACTTCTATTCTCATTTTGGTTGTCATTTTCACAGCATGTCCGCTAATGTCATCTCCGACCTTCTTCAAGTGTATCTTTTTGAACTGGATGACCTAATAGTTGAATGGAACTTCGTACTGAACTCTTCATTTAATCCAAGGCAGAGATTGTGTGGTATGGTCCCCGGCTTAGGTAGAGGTCAATTTGAACACCTATAATGTATTTGTAAATGGTCAAGACCCACACCAACACCAACATGTAATATTAATTGGGGTATGAATGTTATGTTTTAGCAAAAGGAATAAAATTAAGTGTGTGTGTGTGTGTGTGTATATATATATATATATATATATATATATATATATATATAGAGAGAGAGAGAGAGAGAGAGAGAGTTATAAAATGTATATGGCAATTAAGCTACACAGAACATTCTGCATTTCATTCTCGTGAGAATTCGTCAGGTTTATACATTCTTCTCACGAGAATGAAATGCGGAATATTGTGTAGCTTAATTGCCATATATATTTTTATAACTTACTATCTAGCTCTACCTATGTATTGAGCACTGTAAATACTGAAAATTTACACATCAAAATTATATTTTCGTATGTTAATTTATGTGATTAAATGAAGTAGTCATATATATATATATATATATATATATAAATATATATATATATATAACTACTTCATTTACTCACATAAAACTAATATACGAAAGTATAAATTTATGCATGAACGTTAAGTATTTACTTACAAAAGTGCTCAATATGTAGGTAGAACTAGTTAGTAAGTTATAAAATATATATGGCGATTAAGCTACACTGAATATTCCGCGTTTTCTTATCAGAAGCCTGAACAGTCCTAGAGTGGATGAAACGCGGAATATTCAGTGTAGCTTAATCGCCATCCTGAAGAGTCCTAGAGTGGATGAAACGTGGAATATTCAGTGTAGCTTAATCGCCATATATATTTTATAACTTACTATATATATATATATATATATATATATATATATATATATATATATTAAGGGAATTAGAACAACAGTCTAAAGAGCAGAGTTTATTTTAATGTATTAGTAAATGCATTGATAAAATTAAAAGAAAACAGTGCTTTTTAGCATTTCCTTTGCAGTTTGAATATATCACCATTTCAACTATTCATAAACTACATTTAATAACATGCCGATGAATGGATTGACCAAGATACGGGCGAATAAAAGATATATCTGCCTTACTTAAAAAATGCTAGTTTCATTTTTGGTGTCTTTAAACCCCCACCCACTCTTTTTGCTGATGAGGAGACTTTGTTTCGTAAAATCAAATGATAAAATTATTGTTCAAGACGTATTGTCTGTCTCAATAAAAACATTGTTTCCGAAACGATCGTACAATTTATTGATTTTGTTTGTTCTTCCTTGTGAAACCGATTTTTAATCATAAATTATGAATCATTTTACTCTCTCTCTCTCTCTCTCTCTCTCTCTCTATATATATATATATATATATATATATATATATATATATATAAGTTTTGTGGTTAAACTTTAAATTCTAAAAAACAGCATATAGACACATATATTCGATTTAAGAATTTATTGTTTGACAAAAGGAATATATAGAAGGGGTTATGTTAATTTCCTTAATCCATGGATTTCCAATATTGGCTCATATCATCAGAAGAAATGAAATGCCGTTAGCAAAATGTTCGGCTGCTCGTGGACGCTATTTGCTTTTCAGCACAATTATTGAAAATAGTTTTTGGGTGGTTGTGGATAATTATATTGAAAAAGTTTTACGAAAAGAGAAGTTTATACAACCTGGGCAATCCATTATCGGAAGGAGTACAATTTCCTTTGGGGTTATAAATGCAGGTGGGCAGAAAATAGGTCCAGGGGAGAAAGTGATATTTCCATATAGTGAAAGCGTATTGCTCCTTATTGATTTTTCGAAAGGTATACGGGGCAGCCTTATTCGTTGTTGCGTTGAGTGTGTGTTGGTTGATGTGGTCCAAAAGCTTTCTCGGTGTTGACAAAGTGTATCCGATGTTGGGTAGATATAACATTCCATTGTAATTATCCCCGTGAGTAATAGAATTTGAGCATTGAGTTATGTATGCAATGGACCTCGAAATTAATAGTATAGGTAGCAAAATAGCAAAATCATCCGGGAGATGATATTCAGAGCGGTGCGTTGGACGATTTGCTTCTGGTGTGAGTCCCGGTAGAAAGATAGTTCACTTTATATGTTGTTTTTCAGAATTTAAAATTTAACCACCAAACTTATATATTCTTAAATATTGAGCTTTTCCTTTTTAGCTAGCATCACCTTGAAAGTATTACTTCAGGTAATATCTATCAGGAGTTTTCATCTGAACTCTATCAGTGTCTTATCTCGCTTATATATATATATATACAGGGTGGCAGAAAAGTCCCAGGACACTGGCCGAAAAGTCCCAGGACACTCTATTTTTAATATTGATCAGCTAAAGCATGCGATTATTGCAGCTTTTGCTAGCGTATCAAGGAATTCTCTAAAAAAAAAATGGCACAAAGAACCTGGAGGCGAATGGAATTGTGCAAGAACAACGAGGGCCAACATACTGATCCCCTAGACCACTAAATTACTCTAGTTGTTTTCTACTTTGTTTCTAATAAAGTTCTCTTTTTTTGTTGAATATATATGTTTTCTGTGTGTTTCATTAAAAAATACTGTGTTTTATTAAAAATACATGTATAGTGTCCTGGGACTTTTCGGCCACCTTGTATATATATATATATATATATATATATATATATATATATATATATATATATATATATATATATATATATATTTAGACAAATATTATTGAATAGCCCGGGATTATTCTGTTTTACAATTTTCCTTTTTATCTTCTCCTTTATATCTCCGAATAGTCCTTTTTGTGTTCTTCTCGAAATTGTATAAGTTGAATCTCGAGCGATTTCGACAGAAGTGCTTTTATTATCCTCAGGCATATTGCAGAAATAAATGTGGAAATTGTTTTTATAAATTACATATATATACATTTTTTAATAGTCACGTGGTAGCTTGTTACAAGTTAGGTGGGCGGACCTTCTTTTTTTATATATATTAAATATATTTATATGCATATACACACACATATATATTCAAAATTTATCCCAAACATTTCAAAACGTTTCGGCTGCACTCATAATTAATATTATTTATATGAGGCTTCTTTGTTTTAATGTACAACGCCTCGAGTATTCTTAGCCTATTTACATTTCTCTCACTCTGTAATACTCTTGTATTTTCTACCATAATTCTTCGAAATTCCGAATGATAGCAGCCATATCCCTTCAAATGTTGTGATATGGAGCTAGAGTCAGAGAGGTGGAGAGTCAATCTTCGCGACAATGTGTTAAGTGTTGAACCAATGTAGCTACTAGTATAGGAGATACACTCTGTTCGAACATGTTTTTTTCTTCACATACACACACCCACATGTACACACGCACATACGCACACACATGCACGTATATACACACTCGCGCGTGCGAACATGCACCCATTGATGACGTCACTTCCTTTTAAGTGAAATCCCGACATGCTCAGTCAGAACACTGACCCGATATAAAAGTCAACAACAACGTTCAACTTCCTCTTTCTTCCCTTTTGCCTTGGTTCGTCAACCAGAGAAGTTAGCGTCCACAGCTTGTGGCCTGAAGACACTTCCACGTGGCCGACTGCTACCATGCACGCGCGACTTTACTGAGGTCAGCCCTCTCTCTCTTTCATTTTCTACATGCTGAACTGCCATTTCTCTTTCCTCTACTTTATTCCTCTTTTTCCACGCACGTAGTCGTCAACGACTGAACTGAACACGTGTTCCACCTAAACCATTTATTTTCAACAGAAAATAAACGACATGTTTATTTTATTCAGCAACTGAGTTTTTTTTCCTTCCTTCCATTCATTTCATTAATTTCTTTTGTAGCGAGTTAGGATTATTATATCCTGGTCCACAACAAACGATGATGACCCCTTAATTTAAAATGAAATAAATGTGTTTGAACGAAACACATGGTGTAAACTAAACTCTTCCACACAAATCCGCAGCATGCACGAAAAATAATTTTTCTCTAAAAAACAAGAAAACAAAATGGAATTTCAACAGACGAACTTCTACAACGAAACCATGGCATTAAATATTCCACCCTTCAACCCGACAAATACAAAAATATGGTTTGTCCAATTACAAGCCATATTTGATGCTAAACGGGTAACGTCACAATGAGTGCGTTATTGTTACCTAGTGGAAAAACTGTCGTTGGAAGTGGTAGAAGAAGTCACAGATTCTCTTGAAAATGTACCTGGGGAAAGACTGTACGGCATGCTGAAGCAAGCAATCCTGCAATGAACTGGTGTTTCCAACGAAGCCATGCTTCGTAACTTATTCACACAAGTTGAGTTAGGAGACCGTACACCTTCTCAATTACTTCGCCATATGAAAGCCTTGCTAAGAGACAACAAAATGTTGGACAGCATCATGAGGAGTCTCTGGTTGGGTAAATTACCCCCAACTACCAAGCAAATCCTCGCTCCGATGTCGGAGGAGACGGCAACAGAAAAGCTCGCCGACATAGCCGACAGAATTCATGAAAGTTCCCGGAGCCGACAAGCATACGCCCACAAACGGCAACCTGACCAAAACCGAGACAAAGAATTAGCCGAATTAAAGTCACGGTTGAAAAGCTTTCAAAGCAACTAGCCAACGTACTTCAAACGTGTCGACAACTACAGAAACTACAACAACACGCGACAAAGTTACAGGCGAAGAAGTTTAGTAGGAACCGGTCCACGTCATGAGATAGACAAGTTATTTGCTTCTACCACAGGAGATTCGGCGTTGATGCGAGAAAATGCACTACACCCTGTGCATTCAAAAAACCAGCGCAGGGAAATAAACCTTCCAGCCAGTAACGACGACAACTGTAGCTGGAGCACAGAAAAAAGGTCATCTGTTTTATATCCATGACAAAATCCAAGGATATAACTTTTTAATAGACACCGGAGCAGAAATCAGCGTCATACCGACACCGCATGGGCACCCAACAGGGACCCAGTTTTTCAGCCTACAAGCCGCCAACGGTACAAAAATACTCACTTTTCGCGAGAAAACTTTAAACTTCAACCTAGGACTGCAAAGGAATTTTTTCTGGAATTTCACCATAGCCACCGTGACAACTCCAATTTGGGGGAGGCAGACTTTTGAGCCCATTTCAACCTGTCTGTCAACATGACTCATCACACATTGACAGCCAACGAAACGAAGATTTCGGTGAGAGGAACTACCTCGAAATTTTTAACCACCGGAATCAGCGCTGCCCTACCTGAAGATTTCAACGTCCGCCGGTTACTCCAAAAATTTCCTCAACTTTTCCAGCCGTTTAAAAACACGCACCCCATCAAGCATAGCACTAAGCACTATATTAAGACCACAGAACCGCCCATCTTGAACAGAAACTTAAAACCGGATAAATACAAATTGGCAAAATTCGAGTTTCAAAACCTACTCCACATAAGGATAATACGGCCCTTGAAAAGTACTTGGTCATCACCACTCCACATGGTGCAGAAAGCTGACAACACCACATGGCGCCAGTGTGGAGATTTTAGATGCTGAAACACGAAAACAGTTCCGAATAGATATCCTATCCCCCATATCCATGACTTCGCCAATGGACTCCAAGGCGCCACAATTTTCTCCAAGCTGGACCTCGCAAAGGCATATTTTCAAATCCCAGTCGCAGAAGAAGACATTCATAGAACTACACTAACCACACCATTTGGCCTTTACGAGTTCCTAAGAATGCCTTTCAGGCTTAGAAACGCCTGTCAAACTTTCCAACGTTTGATTGACAAAGTTTTCAGAGGTCTGCCGTTCATATTCGCATATGAAACCTCGAAGAACACCGGCTACACCTGGAACAAACTTTCGAAAGACTGTCACATTTCGGTCTGAAACTAAATACCGATAAATGTGTTTTTGGCCACCAGAAAGTTCAATTTCTCAGACATTTAATCGACAAGGATGGAATCTCCCCTTTGCGTGAAAAAGTAAGTGCCATTTCAAATTTCCCTCGACCGACATCTGTCAGACAAGTACGCCGTTTTGTAGGCATAATTAACTATTACCAATGCCTTTTGCCTAGCTGTTCCACGTTACTCGCACCTTTAATGGACTTGTTAAAAAACCGAACCAAAAACCAACAGTTAGTTTTGGAAGGACCTGCACTACAGGCCTTCGAACAATGGAAAACTGCTTTGGCGAACTTCACCAAACTTACATATATCCAAGATAGCGATACAACGGAACTTACACTTACGACGGACGCATTCCTTGCCAAAAAAAACAAAGTTCACAGGCACACAAAATCATCTTCAGGAACTTTCAGTGTACCAGATGCTAGGTTTACTCATGTTCATATCAACTTGGTTGGACCTTTTCCCACTTCAAAAGGACACACCCACGTCCTTACTATAGTTGATAGATTTAGCAGATGGCCGACAGCAATACTAGTGAAAGACATATCAGCTGCAACAATAGCCAGAGCGATTTTACAAGACAATTAAAAGCATCTTTGACTATGAACGAAAACAACTGGTCAGACAATTTGCCACTCATTCTCCTAGCAATTCGCAACACTGTGAAGGAAGATTTGCAGAGCACACCTGCAGAATTAGTTTTCGGTTCAGCACTGATTTTACCGGGACAATTCTGCAAAAACAATACAGACATTTCCCTAACGACAACTTTTGTAACGGATTTAAAAATAAAATGTCACGATTAAAATTCACCCCAACCAAAAAGCCAGACACAAACATTTTCGTTCCAAGCGATATTCACAACTGTAAATACGTTTTTATCAGGAACGACGCATTCAAAAAACCACTTTGTCCAAATTATTCCGGACCTTATCTAGTTCTCGACAGAAGTGAAAAGTACTTTACCATTTTAAAAAAGAGATAAAAAGACACTATTGCAATAGACAGACTTAAACCTGCATTCATAAACGAACAATTACACATTTCTCCTAGTCCAATACAAGAACATTCACACTCACAAACTGACAAAGAAATTATAAAAAAAGAACACACCTCAAACAACAACAAAAACAGGTCGAAAAGTTCATTGGCCAAAACATTTCAAACGATACATAACTTAATTAAATATATATATATATATATATATATATATATATATATATATATATATATATATATATGCATAAAAAATATACATAAAAAAAACAAAAACGGAATACGTTTCTCTTGTATATATATATATATTTTTTTCTCCTCAGGAGGGGGAGTCTTGTTCGAACATGTTTTTTTCCTCACATACACCCACACACATGTACGCACGCACATACGCACACACACGCACGTATATACACATCCACGTACACACACATGCACGCTCACGCGCGCAAACGTGCACACATTGGTGACGTCACTTCCTTTTAAGTGAAATCCAGACATGCTCAGTCAGAACACTGACCCCGGTATAAAAGTCAACAACAACGTTCAACTTCCTCTTTCTTCCCTTTTGCCTTGGTTCGTCAACCAGACAAGTTCGCGTCCACAGCTTGTGGCCTGAAGACACGTCCATGTAGCCGACTGCTACCATGCACGCCAGCTTTACTGAGGTCAGCCCTCTCTCTCTTTCATTTTCTACATGCTGGACTGCCATTTCTCTTTCCCTTACTTTATTCCTCTTTTTCCACGCACGTAGTCGCCAACGACTGAACTAAACACATGTTCCACCTAAACCATTTATTTTCAACAGAAAATAAACGACATGTTTATTTTATTCAGCAACTGAGTTTTTTTTCCTTCCTTCCATTCATTTCATTAATTTCTTTTGTAGCGAGTTAGGGTTATTATATCCTGGTCCGCAACAACTCTCCTATTGGGCAGCTAAATTTGTAAACTAAATTAGTCCTTTCCAACAAGTCACTTGCCCGCGAAATGTTGTTTTTCATTACAAGGCTTGTTGTCTGTATTTTTTTATAATATATTATAAATTTTATTTTTTTTATTATTATTGGGAGCCACGTATCTACCGATTATTGTTTTAAGAATACTTTCATCGATTTTTTAGTTCTTGTGTAACTGGTTACGGTAATATATATTAACAGGTTGATAATTTTCTTGGATATTACTAATTTGATTCAAATTGATAATGGCTAGTTTTATTTCTTTATCTACAAGAGAGTTTGGGAATTGATTATTTACTAACACTTTATATTTTTTTTTATTCAGTAAAGAATATTTTTTGTTTTATTTTGCACGATGTATAAGATTCCTTATTATATTCGTTTTATAACGGAATGGACATTCGCTTTTAAAATTAACGGATGTAGGTTTTTTAAAAACGGAGGTGATAAATTCACCGCTACTAGAGTCAATGAGAACGTCTAAAAACGAAATTTTATTAGTAATACTTAGTTCGTATGTGAAGTTAAGAACGGAATTATTCTGAAATATACCCTTTAAATATTCTATTTCCTCTGTGTTATTGGCAAGAATTAATATATCGTCCATATATCGAACATAAATAGAAGGCTTCGCTATTAAATTAAATATTTTGTTTTCTAGATTAGCCATATAAAAGTTACTAAATGTTGGTCCCAATACGGAACCCATAGCTACCCCATCCACCTGTGTGTGTGTATACTTCCCAGATCATCATAAAATGGAACTTTAGTTGTACACATCATTAATAACTTCTTTAGGGTTGCTGAACTCATTTTAAGTGGAGGAAGGGTCGGATTGTTATATATGTTCTCTATGATCATGTCAATGGTTTCATTTACTGGTACATTTGTAAAAAAATTTTCACCATCTAGAGAGGCGGTGATTTATTGTTGATTTTAGTGGCTTACAGAATATGCATAAGTTCTTCTGTAGATTTTACACTGTATTTGCAAGGTAAATACGGTGTGATGAGTTCATTGATTTTTTTAGTTAAGTTATGTATTGGAGTTGTCACCTGTGAGATTATAGGACGAAGTGCTATTCAATAATATTTGTCTAAATGAGAAGATGCTGCCTAAATATACACAATATATATATATATATATATATATATATATATATATATATATATATATATATATATATATATATATAGGATTGATATGTAGTTTGCTTGAAGCATTGTGTGGGACAGGTATGTAAAAGAGATTTCGAAGGCTGTCACAGTGCGAGGAACGAATTATAAGAGGCTTACAAGTAAGACATTTTACCATACAACTGAATAAATATATATATTTAAAAAAAAAATTTTTTTAAATATATATATGTATGTACTTATTGATTTGTAAATCGCCACTTGTTCTCGTCTCCTCTTACCAACAACGACTATAATTCATTCCTCGCATTGTGACAGCCTTCGAAATCTCTTTTACATATATATATATATATATATATATATATATATATATATATATATATATATATATATATATATATTCAAGCAAATATTATCCAATGCAATGGAGACACTTTATTTTATGATTTTTTTTTATTTTTCGATTTTCCGTATAATCTTTTTTTATATCAAAATTAAAAATATTAATAAAAGTTCCCTAATTGTTGCTGTCACAAGAGCTTTCGATTCATCCACGAATCATCTTCAAGTGTTGAAGTAAAAGTGCGAAGGAGCGAAAATGAAAATTAAAAGTGAAAACTAAAATATACAGTAAACGGCGAAAGGCGATGATAAGTTAAAATATATAGAGTCGATGAAAAGTCGATCAAAAATGTAGGTTGATAAAAAATTCAAGTATTAAAATCATCAAGTTCGTGGACACTGTTAACAAAGTCCGTCCACCACGCACTACGCAAGACATTTTAGAACGTTACTGCTTTTCTCGAATGCAATATTATTTATAGTGGTTTGAAGAGTTCTAATATATGACGCTTCAAGAATTTTTAATTTTTTAATATTATTTTCATGTTGTCACCTTTCTAAGATTGGAGGGGGGACAGTTATATTCTTTTATCAAATTTTTATATATAGCACAAGTATTATTTAGATGCATGGTTATTCGCCGGGACAACGTTGTCGTTGTATGCACAATGTATGTATTATTTTCGGAGTTACATTCTCCCATAGAACATTTGAATTTATACACTACATTGGTTTGTTCCAACGTTTTTATAGCCTGTTATGAATTGTTTCTAACCACAAGGTTTTGTGTTTTAAACTTCTTGTAGTGGATAATAAATTTAATTTTAGAATTACTGTCAACAAGCCTCAAGTATCTACGTATGATATTTTTAATTGCATTTTCTTCGATTCTGAAGTTAGGTGCCATTTGATAAAATATATTAATGGAGTTTGCATTGTGGTGTTAGCTAATATTATTATTAGGGTTTTCAAGAGATTGTAGCATTCGTTTTATTTGTTCATCAGCAATGTAATTAGGACAATGATTATTGATGAGTACTTGTTTAATGTTTTTTTTTATTTCAATTAGTAGTGCGTTTTTTGTTTTTTATATCATTTTAGCGCGATTTAATATATTTTTATTATGGCTATTTTGTACCTTTGTGGTCACTCACCTTAAAGTTCATGAGGCTGGAGTTTATGCTCGTTG
Source organism: Euprymna scolopes (assembly GCF_053919585.1). NCBI lineage: Eukaryota > Metazoa > Mollusca > Cephalopoda > Sepiida > Sepiolidae > Euprymna > Euprymna scolopes. Next base: position 54,886,088 of record NC_136519.1, read on the forward strand.
GTTTTTTATATACAGAAGTATTAAAAATATTATTGAACGTTTTAATAAGGACATCAAGAAATGAAATTTTATTATTATTCCACTCTACTGTAAATTTAAGAATTGAGTTTGTTTGTTTTTTTAAAAAGGCACTGTAGTTGGTATATCTTTTCATTATTTTCAGCTAATATAAGAATGTCGTCCACGTGGCGTACATATATAGGGGCCTTTATATTATTTATAAATATTTTGTTCTCTAAATCAGCTATGTACAATTCACTTAGGGTCGGTCCAAGGACTGATCCCATTGCCACTCAGTCTATTTGGGTATATATGTTACCGTTGGGGTCATAGAAGGGTACTTCTGTAGTGCAGATTAGTAGTAATTTTTTAAATATTCTTTTATTAATTAATTAAAAACTGCTGTAAATGCAACCAAGCCTTCGAGTCGTACGAATCTTGTTGCAGCTTTTCCAAGGATCAGTCAAATCAAGATCAACGGAAATGGATAAGGTATCTTTTTCCAATGGCCGATGTTAACCTCCCAAATGAAACTATATTCGCCCCCTGCCATAAATGTTATATTCTGTTTATATACTATACGTTACATGGCCATTACGCTTGAACCGTGTTCGTTACAGTTCAACTCTCTCTCAGACCCCATGCCTTTTAGAAAAGGAGCAAACAAATAAATAAATTTGACTCGGCTTTTCTTTCTTCTTTAACACAAGTCGTTTATTACCGTTTTTCTTACTCCCCATCTTGATACTAGCTTAAAAGTCTCTCGCTGCCACTGTTATATAGCAGAAGAGAAATTATCTATCTATCTATCTATCTATCTATCTAAACAAACAAGAGATGAGATTTGAAACTATGTTTTGATAAAAGTTGTCAAAACATGTTGAGGTGTAAACTAGACAAGTTGCACCGGAAGAGAGTTGACCAGCATCGGAAGTACATGTCTGTTGTCACCTGTTACTGTTATCTGAGAAAATAGATGAGTTGGAAAGAGGATGTCAAACAGAGTGGACGGTTTAACAAGTCGGCCTCCCTTCACTTGGGAGGGAGCTGACGTGTCTCAAAATGGAGACTAGAATTAACCAAGCAAAGATATTTGCTTCATATTCTTCTGCGATCGACACCTGGAAGTAATAAAAAAAAAATTATATAAAATCAACCATCGTTTTGAAGTGGAAATGCATTCCTCCACAGGTTCCCGCTTCCATTCAAGAACAGATGAAATTTCCAGTTGGACCAAAAAACCAACGACGCAGTTGAAAATTGATGAGGTATGTCGAAATACATGTATATGTTTATGTCATATCTAACACACACGCACACAACACACTTAGAGGATCACAAAACATAAATAGACTGCAACACGATAACTTAGGGTTCAGATAGTGAAGAACCCCAAATAGACATTTCGTAACACCATTCCATAACATAACGCTACATGTCCATTTCAATTCGTGGCGTTTCTCTTTCTTCCTACCGCACGCTGGCCACAATCAGCTCGTTCTCGCCTTCACTTTACACGTCCGTCGCTTTCAGCATCAACTTTTTTTGCCTTTTTTTCTTTTTCTTTAAACGCAAGCCCGAGCACACTTGCTAATTTGCATACACGTTCAAACACTGCTCCTGCTGCTAATACAATCGCTTGCCATCTATCTTGCTGCTATTTTCATATGCGCTTATATGCGTTCTGTTACATATATAAACATATATAAACGAAAATATGTGAACACATTATATATACGACTATATTCCAGAAGGTCGGAAGTTACATTAATAAAAATGTTAAAGATGAGAATAATCTAAAGAATGCAAAATGTTAATCGGTATCTAAAAAAAAAATCCGAATGTTTTATGCTTACCGTTTCTTCTCGTTTATAAATTAAAGTTAACCGCTGGAAGTAAATTTCCGGTCCAAGTTGTTTAAGAGCTCACCCTATACTCCCACCTCCACTCACTACATCCGCGTTTTCTCTACCTATTTGTGGAGATTGGACTCACCTATCATCGGCTTTTGAAAGCAGGCGTCTTGGCAAGATCGCTGTGTCTATTTGCAGGGTTGGTACCGGTTTGCGATAATGACGTCTTGTCAACCACGTGCGTGTGGGCTTGAAGGAGATGCATTGACGAGGCTTCGGTCAAAATGCTTTAAATAGAAAACGGCTAAATTGGAAATGTAACGAAGATTTCAACACAATGTGCAAACGCTAGCACAAATTAGCTGAGGCGATTTCGTTTTCATTAGATTTTTTTTCCTTCATTTTCTCCATTAGATTTCATGAACATTGTTTCTTTCTTTCCTCTTCTCTTTTCCCTTTTCTTTGACTTTCTTTTCATTTATAACTTTTTTTATTTCCCTTCTTTTCCCTTTTCACCCCGTTCCTTTTTTTTCCATTTTAATCATTCAACTCCTTTTTCCACTCCTCTTTTTTCATCTATTTCCTTGTATGCATTCATTTCTCTTTTGTTAATTTTCTCTCCTTCTATCTCCTTCCCGTCTACCCTCAAATCTCTTTCCCTTTCCTTTCTTTCATTCCCTTCCTTTCTTTTCCTCTCCTTTCCCTCCTTTCCTTTCCTCTCCCCCTTTTTCTCTTTCATCTCCATCCCCTTTTTCTTCTCCTCCTTCTCTCTCTTGTCTTCTCCATTTATTCCCTTCCTCTCATTTTCTTCTCTTCCTCACTTTTCCTTCCCCTCTCGTTCCCTTTCTTTTCGTTCATTCCTTTTCCTTTAATACCTTTCTTTTCTTTTCTTCTCTTTCATATCTTTTTGGGCTTACTCTTTCCACTTTTGTTTTACGGCATATCAATCTTTTTACTTTACTTAACGCTGATTTATAATGTCATCCTTTGTCTCCACCACAGGCTGATTACTCGTTCATCACTTGTTGTAACGTGGCCGTGGCCGTTACTTTTTAACTGCGTCGTTACATTTCTGACCTTTCGAACCGTGAAAGGAACTAACAAAGAAAAAAGAAAAGAAAAAAAGAACCGACTCAGCATTTTTTTTTTAGTGCAAATGAAATGCATTTATTTATTGTTCTTCCAAAACATCTTTCGAAAGTCTTTTCACACACACTTGTACTTTTTAAAAGTCTCTGTCTTCGCCACGTCACATTCTCGCCTTCGTAGTTACACATCCATCTTCCCCAAGACTCAATTTGCTTCTCTTTTCAACCATGTGGTATATTTTGCTCTCTTTTTCTTCTGATACAAGCTTGCGCACACTTGCGAATTTGCATACATGCTTTAACGGCTGTTGCTGCTAATATTTTCGCTGGTCAGCTATCATTCGGCTGCTGCTGATTTTCTCATAAAATGCACTCATACACGCTCTGTTGCATTGTTTTTCTGTTTGTTTTATAATTCATATCGTTCACATTCATTTGCCTACATTGTGTTTTTTTGATGAATAGAAGACTCCACAAACAAGCTCTTACAGCAAAGTCAACATAGTTTTAACAATCAATCATGTTATGTACACAACCTCGACACATCATTTGACACAACTTCCGAACCAACCAATCTCTACGCAGGTTTTTATGCGTCATTCGCTTCCTCCTATGTTTTCCTTAACCTTCCTCTATCAACTACTACCTCAACTTCTCTGCATCTACTAATCCTCATCCGTTCTTTCACTGTGAACATACCAACAAAGTTACCTGTTCTTTACACATCTCTCTATACTATTCAGAGGCTATCAGATCTAAGTCTCTCTCTAAAACTCATATTACACATCCGTCATATCATTCTCATATCACTTCTTTCCATGCAACACATATCCTCAACCCTCACATTACACATCCGTCATGTCATTCTCATATCACTTCTTTCCATGCAACACATATCCTCAACCCTCACATTACACATCCGTCATGTCATTCTCATATCACTTCTTTCCATGCAACACATATCCTCAACCCTCACATTACACATCCGTCATGTCATTCTCATATCACTTCTTTCCATGCAACACATATCCTCAACCCTCACATTACACATCCGTCATGTCATTCTCATATCACTTCTTTCCATGCAACACATATCCTCAACCCTCACATTACACATCCGTCATGTCATTCTCATATCACTTCTTTCCATGCAACACATATCCTCAACCCTCACATTACACATCCGTCATGTCATTCTCATATCACTTCTTTCCATGCAACACATATCCTCAACCTTCACATTACACATCCGTCGTGTAATTCTCATATCATTTCTTTCCATCTAACGTATTGTACTGTTGCCATTATGCTCAAAGCATGTTCATTACAGTGCAAACTTCTCTCAGACCCCTATGCCATCCAATGCCATCGAAAAGGAACAAAAAACAGAATGAAAAATATCTGGTATTTTTTCTTTTTTACTCTCCTGTTTCGACATTTCCCCTTGAAAGTCTCTCACCAACATTTATCTCGCAACATGTACACTTTTCTTCTTCCTTTGATCACACTTGCCTCTCAAGCAAGTGATGCATTTTTTCTCCTTTTTTCCCCTTTTTCTTCTTGCGCACACTTCCTAATTTGCATAAGCGCATTTTTCAGCTACTTCTGCTGCTGCTAATCTCTTCACAAGACAGCCATCCTTTGCTGCTGCTGATATTTTCCTATATGCTCATATGCACTACGCTACAGCATGTCCTCAACCTCACGTTACACATTCATCATGCATTCTCTTATCACTTCTCTCCATGTAACAGATTATTACACTCGAACAGTGCTCGTTACAGTTCAAACTTCTCACACCGTCCAAAAAGAACAAACAAACAAAATTAAATAAGTTTATTAATTTATTTATTGTGGACTATTATCCTCATCTTTCTTAGTTGTCGTTTCACAACGTTTTGGCCAACCATTCCTCTAGCCTTCATCAGGTGGTAACCGCGACGGGATAGGAACTCTGAATCTTCTAACTGCATTCTCAGCCATTACTGCCATCCATAGTTGTTGTCGTCTCACTACGTTTTGGCCAAGTAAACCTCTGGCCAGCTTTGAAACCGTTATCTTCAGGCAATTCTCACTTGGAACCATAGAGATTCAACACCTCTATCCAGTGCGCCACGGGCCCCAGAGGGCGAACAAGGTTGGATTTCTTGATGTTATAAATCCACGTTTATTTATTATCTGATCTTCCATGGTCAAGTGAGAATGCAGTTAGGAGATTCGAAGTTCCTATCCCATCATGGTTACCACCTGGCGAAGGTTGGAGGAATAGTTGGATGAAACGTTGTGAAACAACAACTAAGAAAGATGAGGATAATAGTACGCAATAAATAAATTAGATTGGAAGACTGTTACGTTGGTCGACAGTAGTAACGTTTTGCAAGTTAATAATAGCACCATCCCAAAGCCACTTTATAGTATCACACACCTCCCAGGCCCAACTTGTCATTTATTACATAAATTACAAAACCACAAAATCATATCAACATAAATTACATAAAATTCATACATATTACATGAATAATGAAACACCAGAGATTTGTCCTTCACTTAAAAAACAGAAAAAAAAAAACAGAAACAAAAAAAAAACAGAAACAAAAAAAAATAGAAATTCGGCATATCATTTCCAAACCAGGATCACAGGTGTACACCCAACTCTCTCGGTATTCCAGGGGTATTTGAATACCCTTAAAAAAAAAACTCTTCAAAGCAATTCCTTATTTTGACTGGCTCCAGACAACTGGTACAGCTTTTCATACCAGAGAGGGAAAATCAATCTCGCCCCTCCATCGAGGTAGAAAAATAGACAGGAGGAATTTTAACCACCTCCAAAATAATAGGCACTCCACCATTTCGCCCCACCCTCCCAAAAAATAAACAGGAGGAATTTTAACCACCTCCAAAACATTTCGCCCCACCCCCTAAAAAATAAAAACAAAATCATGACGAATTTTAATCACGTCAACTGTAACAGGCATAGTGCCACTCTCCTCCTCTCTCACTTTCTCCCCCCCCCTTATGTATTTTACTTGCAACATTATTAAAATACAAGGAACATTATTAAAAAAACAAGCAACATTATTAAAAAACAAGCAACATTATTAAAAAACAAGTAACATTTTAACAAAACAAATTTGCTTCTCTACTGTTTCTGCTTTCGACAACACTAAAACAATATAATTCAACACAATAAAACCTACAACCTGAAAAAATAGAATTTAACAATTATAAGTCTCTTTTTATTCAAATTTTTCTCATTTCTTGTACTAATCGATTAAGAAGTCCCTGTGCAATTTTAGAAGCAAGAAACACATGTAATCTTCATCGTTAGAAATACATAAGAATTCATGTAAGCAGTTCCTTTTTTTCTTTTTCTTTCGCATGACCAAAATGTTTTTCCTTAAAATCAAAATAAGTCTCTTTTTTTCTCCTATTCTTTTTAACAACAATTAAAATATAAAGTTCGTATGCATGTGTACAGAAAAATTTGTTTAAACAGTCTATATTTTTTTCTATAAACGACAATTTTAATAAAAAGAAATTTTCATTGTGACTGTCTATTTTTTTATTTTCTTTTCCTTATTTTTTTTAAGTGAAGGGCCTTCTCTCTTCCCCTCTGCACAGACCGTCGGCCTGCGTCTCCTAATTTTACCCGCCCCCCTTGTGAATCGTGAACAGTGATAAAAAATAACATTTGGCTTTAAATTGCCAAATTTTTTTTCTGTGCAGAGCAAAAAAAAAAACAAGATCAAGCCACTCACCGCGTATCTATTTTGTCATATCGAATTTTTCTTGTTGCTCGATTTTCCTTTCTTTTTTAAATTGTTTCTTCTTCCTCCTTGGTTGCTTTGCGTGTTTTTGGTTTTCTTCACTTTTTGTGTCCCGGGGTTGTTTTTTTTTTTTTTTTTTCGGACGTTTCAATTTTTTCTGCATCTCTCTCTCTCTCTCTCTCTCTCTCTCTCTCTCTCTCTCTCTCTCTCTCTCTCTCTCTCTGAAGTTTGTAATGAGAGCGCTCTCATGTTTTTTCATTTTCTTTTTTTTGTGTTTGTGATTTTTTTTGTTGTTTGTTTAGTTGATTTTTTTTTCGAAATGGGTTCGGCCGTTTTAATTTTTTTTCTGCATGTCCCTTTTCATCGTGAAATCGCCTGAAGGTCGATCTAAAGTGTAACGGCACCATTTTAACCCCAAACGTGTAGCTCCTTCGTCAGATCGCCAACTCCCAACGTCGTGTACCGTGGATTTTTTGTTCGACTATTCATCTTATGGCTGAATCATCCTTTTCCCATTGGCGACTGCCGATGAGAACACACGCGGTTCACAAAATAGAAATATGAACAAAGAAAGGAAAAACACAAACGCCAATGTTCACATATAAATTTACTGTTGGACTTGTGAGTGTGTGTGTGTCTTCTCCCCGTTCTATTGATGTTACATTCGTCTATCTCTGTTTCACAATCAACTCTAAAATTGTCCACGTCTCTATTTCACAGTCAACTCTATAACTGTTCAACTGTAGTCGTTATCAACTCCCATCCGACGTCAAGGGTATCTAGTTGTCAACTCTGTCCAACTTCCATCCACTGTCTAGCTCATCTAGATGTTAACTGTCACTGTCCAACTTCCATCTGCTCTCTAGCGCATCTAGATCTCAACTGCCTGTCTCCTCTGTCTTGGTCTCTCAGGTCGCCACCCCTCCCTGGCTACCGGAAGTTGTCCTTCCCTGTTTTATCAGTACGTTTCAATTGTTATTGTTTGCTATTTCTTATCTATTGTTAATTGTAAGATATTTCAGATTTCTTTGTTTATTCTAAGCTATTTCCTATCTATTGTTGATTGTAAGATATTTCCGATTTCTTTGTTTATTCTAAGCTATTTCCTATCTATTGTTGATTATAGGATATTTCTGATTTCTTTGTTTATTCTAAGCTATTTCCTCTTCCTTTGTCTATCCCCCCTCTCAGCACTTAGTGGCTCAAATCCACTCCAGGGCCACTTTATAGTATCACAATAGCAGAAGTTCACTGAACAAACTCCTATCCCTCCTAACCCTTCTAATCATACTAGCACCTGTTCCTCCCTGTGCTCCAATGGTATCACAGATGTAACAAAACTTCTGAACAACCTAAATAGTTTTCCCATCTACATATACTCACACCACAACTGAATTCTCATCTGTCTTCAATGTCTTACACCACAATGTCTTACAGTTCTGATATACAAGCTGGTTATCCTCTCTGAATTTATCACTGTTCTTCTTGCGTACCCAATGTTTGCAAGTACCACAAAAAAAAGGCTGTATTCAAACCTTTTCCATAAACTAAGCAAGAGAACTTTCCTTTTCCTTTTACAACCATTGATCATCACTTTGGTCTTGTTTAACATTCATTCTCAGACTTTTACTTTCCGTTGCATTCCTGCAAGTCTTTATCTTAATAAGTAGACCTTCCATTGTTTCGCAGGCATATCAGCATACATCACAAAAGGAAAAGGGATAAAGTTTTGCCTTTTGAAGCATCTGCCTTTTGTGCTCTAGCTCTGGATTTATCCCCAGTGTTTTTTCTCCAAGCCTTTTCCCATGACGGGTTTCACCACAAGGTTTTCAGTCAGTTCTCCTGCTCTTAGGTGAGTTGCTTTCCTTGGATAATGATTAACCTATACAAAACATTGGTTTTGAGGTGCTAATAAATTATCTCCACTTCCCTTCTCCTGTCATACAACCTGTTCTGCTGGACTGACATAATCAGCCACACAGGAAGAAGTTGAACTTGGCTGTTGAGATGACGAATTTAAAGGTAGTGGAAGCTTATTTTTATCCTCACTCCTTACTTAACAACTCATGAAACTAACTTCGGGCCAACATCAAAGTAGTATCTGTTCTGATACTACAGTTCACTTTTTGTTCTCGGTTAGTGGAGGAGAAATCCTTCACGACTGAGACATTTCTTTATTTTTGTTCCTTCTCCCACATTAAAAACCGACCTTGGCATCTAACTCTGCCCTCGTGGGGAGGCAAGTAAATAGGAACTCAAGAAACTAATAATCCTATTCAAAATAACTACTCCACTTTCTTACTTTCTCGAGATCATATTAGAAATTCATAAAATTTGGAAGATTAAAACTTGAATTTAATTTTTTGTTTGTTTACCAATCAGTTCAAAGCTTCACGTAAAGCAAAGAAAATTTTAAATAAACCTTTGAAAAAAATGATTCGATTATTCTCATCTTGGGTGTTATACTTACAACGTTTCGGCCGTTGTAACGTTTGATCTTCTACAAATGTGTCTCGTCGAACTCATAATGCAACAGAAGTGATAAGTAATAATCAATTCTAAATGAGTTTCTGGAGGTTCAATCCTCAGTGCAGACGATAGTAAGAATAAAATGACGGATTACTTAAGACTTCTATCCAGTCATGAACGATGGAATGAGAGCAAGATATCTCCGTGAATTAAATAAAGGTTTCCATTATAAATTCCATACAGATTACCGAGCTCCACAAGATACCTATGAAAAATACATCTATCGAAACGGTGTGATAATAGAAATATAAGGTTCATTTCTTTTACGTTAATATTTTAACATAGAAATAAATATCTATATATCTATAAAAGTGAGAATGTATGTCTGAGGACACTTCTCAACCTATATATTCAACGAATCTTTGATCAGCAGACTTGAAATTTGGTATATAGGGTATTCAGACATTTGGAAAACTTTTTAATCCGTTTGCATTCATAAAAAAGGGCTGCTAAGGAGTCAAAATTGAAAAATGAATATTTGGGGGTCATCAGAGTTTTAATTGTTTGTCAACTGTTTCACAGCTGCGCATGTGCGGTTGTGAAACATGATATCTTCCTTATGTTAATAAATAGGTTTGAAAGCACTTTTTAAAGACCGTGTCAAGCGGATCTAATAGTTATCGTACTTGACTCACTGCTTTTAGGTTTTGGTTTCAATCTCAGTTCGAGGATTTTTTTTTTTTTTACTGAATTTAACGTTATGTTTAATACCCACGGTATTTCTGTTTATAATAAATAAGAATTCGCCAGTAATTAAAATATCATGTTTATGCGTATTTTATGACCAGACAACGTTAGGCGCCATGCTAGATTAACAAGATTAATACAGGGAAAATTTGATTCACGTTTTTTTTTATTTTTTTTTTGTCTTTTACTAATCATGGTCATTATCTAGACTAAAAGCCACTCAAGAATAAGGGTTAACGCGATGGGTAGAATGCTGAAGAATATTATGAGAGGATTGAAAATGGTGGAATGAACAATGTATGATTTTTTTTTTATTAATGAGTCATGATTTATCAAGGCTAAAAATAACTCAAGTTTAATGATAAGGAATATTATGAGAGGATTGAAATGAGCCAGCTGCAACTAAACTACTCCACTAATTTCACCTGAGCACTGCCTATCATTCTCGCTCTGGGGGAGGGAATCTTTACCGATTCTTTCCACACGCACGCACACACAGACACACACAAAAGAAAAAAAAAAAAAAAAACGCGCACGTGTGCCTCTCTTTCTCTCCTCCTCCCTCGTCATCTTATTCCTGGTTATTGTTTCGTCTGAAGATGGCAACATTTAGAACTTGCATTCTATTCTTGCAAATCTCAGACAATCAGCTCGGGATGAGATTAAAGAGCGTGGGTGGCTGAAAATAGTATTGCTAGGAAACGCTTTGGGCACCGTTTTGTTGCCATTACTTCAGAGGTTGAGGAGGATGAGGAAGAGATGACCCTGCCTCCTCCACCACCACCACCACCACCACCACCACTACCCATCACCCTCTCCCATCCCAGTTCCATTAAACCAAACTCTCTTTGTTATAGAAAAAGAGAAAAATAGAGAGAAACATTGTCACTAAATTAAGATATGAAAGTATGTTATTTATAGATTGTGGATCTCAAAGATATAAAGGGAAGAGAAAGGTCAGAGGGTTGGAAGGGTTGGAGGCTGGACAAAAAATCAATATTCTTAGATAATTTTAGAACCTGTCTTTCTTTTCAGCCTCTTAGATATTTTGGATAGTTTTTAACTGATCTCACATTATGAAAGGACCCTTGAAATCGATGAAAGAAAGAAATTTCTTATGGGTTCAATATATACAAAAATAAAATAACAATAATAATAATAATCTTAATAATAATCTTAATAATAATAATAATAATGATATATATATATATATATATATATATATATATATATATATATATATATATATATATATATATATATATATAGTGGAGATGGTAATTAATAATAAAAACTGAAGAAAGTGCTCAATACTGTTGTAGAGCAAATATCCGTTTTATTTTTTATTACCGTATCTTTCTGTTAAGTTACATTATTGTTTCAGCTACTCGGCTGTTTTTTGGGTCGTCTGTAGCTTCCTCAGATTTTTACAGAAATGTTCGCTATTTTGGGATGAAAGAGTGAAAGAGTGAATGAGGTCGGGGGGGCGTATATAATCGCCTCCTTGGGGGCAGGAGCGTCGATGTGTGTATATATCTGTGTATGTACGCATCCATGCCTACGCACGCGTACCCAATCTTAGCACTTTAAAGAAAATTTGACGTAAGCAAAAGCAACGCTGGTGTCTATGCATCCAGGCGCACATATGTACATATATTTGCACGCTAGGGTGGGGATGTATGTGTACATGTGACCGTTTCTTTTAAGTATATGTGTGTGTACGTGCGCATGTGTGTACCCGTGGCCGCGACAGCTAGCTAACCCTCTCCAAACAATTAACAACAAAATAAAAATTAAAAACAAATAAACCCGAATCATAGCCCCCTCCCCGCCTCCAAACATAAGCGAACACCCAACAGGTCAGGACATACTTACCAAGAAATCATCTCACCAACGAGACGCTAAAAACTTTAATATTAAGACTCGAATTTTAAAGTAACCCCCTCCTCCCACCCCCACATATTCCCCTTCCCCTAATGTATCCCTATGCCCTCAGCAACACCAGAAATTAACTTCCCAGACCCTCCCCCACAAGTTCCTTAAACCCCAAAACTAAAACATTATCGACGTACGAAGCGCCCCTTCCCCCTTCCCCCCTTGTTCTCTTCCTCTCTTTCTTCCGCTCTCCTCGCAACCCCTCCCCCTGACCTCATCCACTCTTTCACTCTTTCATCCCAAAATAGCGAACATTTCTGTAAAAGTCTGAGGAAGCTACCGACGGCCAAAAAAACGGCCGAGTAGCTAAAACAATAATGTAACTTAGCAGAAAGATACGGTAATAAAAAATAAAACGTATATATATATATATATATATATATATATATATATATATATATATATATATATATATATATATATATATATAACTCAAGTAACTAATGGAGGAAGTTTATCGGTCAAGTGCCGTTGTAAGCTTCAGCCCAATATAAGTATTAATATTTATCCCAACCAAAAATAAAACAGCTCGACACTACAGTAAAGAGTAGAGCTTAATGCGTTTTATAACATAAACAGATACTGTAAACTGGAGATTTACATGCAAAAATGTATTTTTCAACAGAATACCTCCAATAAAGAGAGATGGCGAAATATCCTTATTCCGTGGAGTTTCAAAGAATGTGAAGTTCTTTTCATCAGAGGAAAGAAACAAGTTAGCAGATCATAAAGATTTGCTGATTCTAGCATTTTATGAAACTTCACTCCATGATGTTGGTCATGGGGTGTAGAATACAGTCTGTACTTACGCAATGCCGTTTGATTTCTTTTTTTCTTCTTTTCCTCTCTCTTTATCGCTTTTGACATGTTACATGATAAGGGCTGTCCCCTTTTCATGTAAGTATAAAAATGGAGAATTTAGTTTAAAATGAAAATGAAATAGCAATAGACAAATTCGAACCTCGTAATTTAGTTTAGAAATAGATTACGTGTGAGAATTTAAAAATGTAAAACAAACATTTGTTTAGAATATAGATAAATATTTCAAGGAAAGAATGTGAACTCTCAAGTTTGTTATGAAATTTTAAATTGAAAGAATGCAGCTTATAAGATAATGTTTTTAACATATTGAATATAGGTTAAAATTCCTTTTGTAGAAATAGGAAAAGTTTTGGACACGTATGTCCAGAACACGTGAAAGAAGGCACATGTTTTAACATGTGTATGACGTCACGGAAAATAGAAAGTTCTAGGAATAGAGAAAAAACTTTAGAGTTAGTCAGTCAGTGAGAAAACTCGGAGGGAGTCAGACGTCTAGGAAGCGAGACGTCACTTCAAGAAAAAAAATGTGAAGCCTTGAATTCTTGGTGATGGAAACACGGCCGTGTGACGAAATAAACCATCATGTGTTTTTTGTAAAGCTCGTCTTATCTTATGATTCTTACAAAAAGGTAAAGTGGAATTGTATTATATATTTGTGTTATAAAATGTCTTTACATACACGTCACATCATCATGTCTACACAATGTCTGAACACTGTCTCCTCACTCAAAGAGCTTTCTTCTTCAACACAATTAAGGAATGAACATTTAATATATAAGAATCTCTCCTAACATGAACAATCTCTCTAAGTCTCTTACAACTTCACACCTCTCTCTGAGTACATCAACATCCCTCTTAATAAATCTCTCTCACTAAGAAAAAGCATCACTTGTAATAAGACTGTTTCAAAGCATCTCTACCTAAGACTCTCTCAATGAAACCCCTATATGTAACAGACAAACCTTATGCAAGCATTAATTTACAAACATTACTTTATCAGATTATGCTATTAATATTAATATTAATATTAATATTAATATATTAATATTAATATTGATATTAATATACTAATAAACTCTGTTTCTCTAGATCCCCCTTCTATTATTTACAAGTCTTTTCAGTTCGATTTTTTCAGAACAAACTTCTTGTTTCGACACCTTTATAGATAGTTCATTTACGTTCACTCTTCCTGTAATTAACTCTTTTTCTCTGCACTTACATTGGCAATCTCGATGCACTGGAATTTGTTCTTCTCCCTTTTTTTACTTTCTCTTCCTTTTTTTACCCCTTCTTTTTTCTGCTTTCACTTTCAATGTCTGGAGTTTAAATGCCACATAACCCCGCTCCATCTCCCCTTAAATTTTAACATGTTTTATTTTTCAAACAACTAATTCTCTCATCTTTCATTTAAGAACCACACTTCTTCAGTGGAAGACAAATTTTATTAAGTCGCCTGACGAGAACTTGTGGTCTTGATCGACCACCTGTCCAAAACATTAGCATGCCCAGTGTCACAACCATGTAAATTTGTCTATATCAATATAAATAATATATATATATATATATATATATATATATATATATATATATATATATATATATATATATATATATATATATATATATATATATATATATATATATTATAGAATCTTGCTGGAAAAGACTTTCTGTTCTTTCTTCATGCATGTATGATTTAATCCTTTAATTATATCAGTTCTGGTGCTACCAGATCAGGCTTTCTGAAGATACAGGTTTCCTGACCTAAAATGCACCAAATACTGATGTTATTGTTTTTCATTTTCCTTTGCAGAACTCCATCGTATTTTGCAAAGTCAAAAACAAAAACAATTTTCCTATATAAAACAACCAAACCAAACACCATGCATAAATATTTGCAAATGTCAAGAACTTGAAACATAAAAACTTTTTTTTCAAAAGGAATAGATTCGGCATCAAATAACCCCAAAAGTGTTGATGTACCATAAAAACCAAACAAAACACCATGAATAAATATTTGATGATACAAAGAACTTGAAGCATGAAACTTTTTCCAAAATGACTGGATTTGGCATTAAATAACCCAAAAAGAGTTGACATGCCGTAAAACAAAACAAAAAAATAAAATGCAGGAATAAATATTTAAAGATATGAAGAATTGAAGCATAAAATTTTATAAATGACTGGATTCAGCATTAAATGACCTAAAAAATTTGTCTATGCCGTAAAACAACTAAACCAAACTTATATAAAAACCAAATGTGTCCTAAGATGGAGTATTGCTGTCATATCTAGGGAGGTGCTGCCATGACAGACTACAAAATCGATTCTAAAAATTAGTGGTGAATGATCTCTTCTACTTCTTACGGACTCTTTCTTACAGAAAAGACGTTGCTAGTCATTCTCTGCTCTTATCTAATTTCACAGTAGGTGCTCATATACACAAAAACCTCTGGTTCACCCTGTAAAACATTCACAGCAAAAACAACTCGTCCAGCTACAACAACTGCAAAGAATTTTCTTTTCTTCTTCTGTGTACATAAAAATGAACAGAACTTGCATGAACAATGTTTCTTTCCAAAATCTTATCCATAAAACAATACCAAAGGACTGATTCACAGCTGACTACAACTTGGTCGTTTTCAAGTCCAGTGTCAACAAATTCTTTTAATGCCGTTCTGACCATCTAAACCATTGTTTCCAATCTTCTTATTCACGGGTGGCTTTTAGGCTTTGGTAAGTAGTGACGCATTAGTTTATAAAAGAAGGCATTTCTCTGCACAGCTTGGTCATGCTTTAGTTTGAAACTAGACTTTTTTTTTAGTCTGTTAAAAACGGGAAAAAGTTATAGCCCCTTGATTTGGAATGAGTGCTTTATACCAACTTGATGGTTAATTATTATTAAATTTGTGCTCATTTTTCCATTAAATCCTAATCACTATTAATCCCTGTTAATCCTTAACTGTGCATCGAACGAATGCTATAATACTTAGTTCGTTACACTTTATCATAACAAAGGTCCATGCAATAATTCAGCCAGAAAAAGTGGAACAGACATACAGATATAATATAGATTCCATCTTCGTTAATACACTTACTCTAGACCCTGGGGGTCCTGGATATGACCTTAAACTATATCCAGTGGTGAGGCCCCAGCTTGTGGGCTTTGGGGAGTGTTGAGCCACCCTTTAATTACCATTGCTCCCAGGTCCACTCTGACCCGGAGTGGTAGTACCTGTTAGGGTCCCAACTATGGGTTAAATAGAAACCGACGTGAAAACAACAAATATATTCTATTAAAAAAATTTTTCTTCAAAATCTTTGGATTCGGCATTAAATAACCCGAAAAGGGTTGATATGCCATAAAACAACCAACCAACCAACCAACACTTACTCTAATGAACAAATACTAAAAATAAATTGAAAATCAGTTTTCATACAACATCCACTATGACTTTGCAATTCCTACAGCTACTCCCTGGAAAATGGAGATATTAAACTTTACGTAATAATGTGAGACAAGAAAGAGAAAGAAGAAACCCTAATAGAAGGTACCTTTTCCATTGATGCTGGGTTAAACGGCGCTGAGAAGAAAAAGATAGCGAAATACAAAAGTTTTATGTACGACATGAAAAGAAACTGAAACGTTATGAAGATTTCCATCATTCTAGTTATTAAACGAGCAACTGGACTCATGAAAAAGACTTTCAAAATCTATCTAGCCAATAGACTCTGTCAACCAAGTGCAAGAGAGATACAAACAATTGCACTTAAAGGGATGGTTGAAATGTCTGAGATAGCAGATAAATGTCTTGCATCCAGTAGGATGCTCCACCCCAGCTAAAATAAAATGATTAAAAAATTGAGATAACATGTTTTTATTTTAATTTTTTTTTTCTTTTTTTTTTTTTTTTTTACCCCAAACAAGGCATATTGCCACTTGGACATAATGGGCTACTATTTGGAATTTGTGAGGAGTTGAATAGCAAAATGTGTTTTCAGATTACATTTAAACTTCTGTAAGTCAGTACAGTAACGGGAGCAGAAAACAGAGAAAGAATTTGAAAGTTTAGCAGTCTGCGGGAAGAAACTATTAGAATAGAAGGTTTTCTGGCATCTAGGGACCTAAGCAGTGAAGAGGTGAGATTTTGCTGCTTATCATGTTGGTCGAGAGTATGTACATCGAGAGCGCACAAGTGCTATGTGTTCATCAGAGCACATTCTATGGAAGCACTTGTATAACAGGCACAGAGATCCAACTTTCAGTGATGGGACAGAGGTTGGAGCTTGGTTGATAGTGCAGGACCTATTAGATTTCAGAGTCTTTTTGGACTTTAGTGTTGGGACTCTGTCTAAGAGTGATGTACCAGCCTAGATGTAGTAACAATACCCCATGCATGGGTGAATAGTGGCATTGCGGAGATATAGGATGCTCAAGCGTTATTTGCAATTTGAATAGACACATCTTATTTTAGATATGTGTAAGCATCAATAAAGGGGACTCTGTCCGTCTATCAATTTGTCATGTGTTTGAAATAGCATATTTGGGATTGAGTGAACACATTAGGAAAATATCTGTTTTAATATTGTGACATTTCAGCTGTGAACACTCCAGCCTTCCAGCAGTTTATTCGGCTTATTGAATATGATTTTAAATGTCCTTCCAATTTCAAATATGATTGCATTCATTCCTTTTTTTTTTTTTTTTTTTTTTTAAATATTTGTGAATTCATAATTCAATGCCCTACAGGCTTTGTAACAAAACTTAATGAATGATAATCTTGTTTTTTTCTTTTTCAACCTTCTTTTTTTTTTTTCGTTAAAATATTCTAAAAACGGAAAACAAAAGCTGCAAAGCTATATAAATGCTGACATTTTAGCATAATTCATTTCACATTTGGCATATTGGTAAGCGTGTTCACTAATTGGTTGAAAGACCAGGGTTCAATTCTTGGTCGAGTCACACCAAAGACTTAAAAATGATACTTGATGCCCCTTACTTAATCGCTCACCATTATACACATTAGTCACAGACTGTCACTTTCCAGATTCGCCTGCTAAATCATGAGGATCAACAAGCCTCACTTCTTGACCTATTCTTGACTACACTACTTGAGGCTTGTGTGACCAGGCTCAACATTGCTTAACTTCAATAATCTAATGAGACCCAATATGTCTTGCCCTTAGAACTAACTCATGGGAACCTGTTTCTGTCGGACTGAAGAATCTGTACAGAATTTTAAACTAAACCGTTTATTTAATTCCTGGAGGAAGATTGTTTTTTGAATTTCCAACTTTGGATTTTTATTTCCAACTTTATGTACTGGTTTCTTTCTTGTCACCTCACTCACCCACTATCACATATTTGTTTTATTTTTAATCTTTTCTTAACCTACTTAGTGTCTTTATATATTTTCATAACTTACTATATATATATATATATATATATATATATATATATATATATATATATATATATATATATATATATTGTTGTTAATTCACATCCACACATTCCTCTCACTCTCTCCACTTCCTTCTTCCTCTCTCTCTTTCTCCTTCCTTCTTACCACCTCTCTCCATCATTTCTTCCATCTCTCTTTCTTTCCTTCCTCTCTCTGTTCCTTCCTTCATCTCCCACTCTCCTCCCTTCCCATTTTCACTATATTTTCCTTCCTTCGTTTTTTTCTCTTTTTTCGTGCTCCCCTTTCTTTCTCTTTCCTTCATCTCCTCTTTGCCTTTCCTGCTCTCTCTTTTCTTCCAACCATCTCTCTTTTCTTCCTCCCCTCTCTTTCTTTTCTTCCCCCCTCTCACTTCTTCCTTTCCTCTTTCTCTCTTTTCTTTTTTCCCCCTTCCTCTCTTTTCTTACTCCTCCTCTCTCTTTTCTCCGTACCCCTCTCTCTCTGTTCATCATCCTCTTTTCTCTCTTTTCTTTTCCCAATCTCTCTTTTCTTCATCACCTTCTTTCTTTTCTCCCTCCCCCTCTGTCTTTTCTTTCTTCCCTCTCTTTCACTATCTTTCTTTCCCTCCCTTATTTTCCTTCCTTCCCTCTATTTCCTTTCTTCCTTCTTTCGCTTTTCTCCTTTTCACTCCTTTTCCATCTCAAAACTATATTCTCCTTTACCCCACCCCCAGGGCGTGCATCCTGTCTGTTTCATTAGCTGCCGATTTTATTCTTCTTTTCCTTCAATTAAAAAATCTATGTCCTTATTTTAGTCTTCTCATTAATAATTTGCAATTCTGTTAAAACCCCAATATGCAGAACCTTGAATCATTTAATTATTTTCTGTCAACCTCAATTGTTTTCTGATGCTCCATACATCTGCCCTACAGGCCAACAACTGATTCACATTCAAATTTATTATGGAAAATGTCTTCCAATTTTATTTCTCATTTCATTGGGAAAACAGGTTTTGAGATGCCTCCTCCCTGCATGCATCTCTATAGAGGCTCTTCAGGTTGAAATAACGCAATTTTCATTGCAAAATACTCAGATCACATGAACATATCTTAAAAATACTTATGCTTAATATATATATATATATATATATATATATATATATATATATATATATATATATATATATATATATATGTGTGTGTGTGTGTGTGTGTGTATGTATGTATGTATGTATGTATATATATAAAACTAGAAGAATACTCGTCTTAGGGTGGGTAAAACTCTTTTTTTTTTCTTTTTTTTTTTTTTTTGGCTTTTCTATGGAAATCGCTCCAAACAATGTGTGAAGCCATTTAATGAAAGGAGTTAACAAGAACAAAAGCTGCTTATTGCAAAGACATGAGATGCCTATTGACTTTAGTCTTGAAAACTACTTAGGTAGAAGGAAAACAGTGAGCAGGACGAGAATTCCTCAACCTTCAGTTATTGGAAAAAAACTAATGGAATTAAAAGCTGTATTGCAATGAGGTATGAAAACAGTGAATTAATGGAGACCACTAAACCAACGAGTCAAACGAGCTGAAACAAAGGAAGCAGGGAATAAATCAGAAAATTCTGAAGAATACATGCCGTAATAGTATTTGTAGAAAAGACTGAGACTAGCAACATCACGTCTGTGAGAAGAAAGTTTGGGAGCCAATCAGGTTACAGATACATTTCTTCATTTTATCAAGAACTCTCAAGTGGGGCAGAGATTCACCAGCCTAAATATGACAACAGTACTTCATGTGTGGTCTGAAAGTCGATTTATATAGAGAATAGCCTCAGGTGTAAGAAAGTATTTATAGCAATAGAGAGAACCGATTTTGTGAGAAGCAAACAGAGTAGTTTACGAACCATTTTTATAATCCCTTACAAAGATATAACGATACTAAATATTAATGCTTATTCTAATTTTGATCAAAACCCATTACATAAATATCTCAATTCTAAGGCTTAAGCTTAAGGGGTCTTTAGAAGAAATTGAAATTCAGGGAATCTTTTGCTTTATTGGTGCCTAAGGACTATGAATCAAATTCAAATAAGAGGTTGTGCCAATATTATGTTCCTATGAAAAAAAACTTTTAAATCTTCCAAAGAAACTGAAATTTGGAGCTAATTTCATAACTGATGTCAAATACTTATTAGTCAAATTTGACAAAATTCTTAATTTTTATGAGTTTTTTTTTTCAAATTTGTTTAATTTCAGAAGAGTTTCCGGTGATTAGTTAATATGTATACGTGCTGGAGATGAAAAAGAGTTTTCAGAGGTTAGCTGATCTTTATAAATCTTAGAACTGTAAAATTTTGCAGACAAAGAGCAAAGATCTTTTTTGTGTTGACACAAAAAATTATGTGCAGGAATGTTGGATCTTTTAGATCCATTATTTTTATGGTGCAATTCCTCTTTCTGATTGGTTGCTAGCAGAAGGTGGTTCCATTTGATTGGTCAGTTCTAAGACGGGCGTGGTACTATTAAAACGAGCAATATTTTGTGCTCCAGAATTTATTTTTCTGCATAGTAACTACCATTCTCAAAGCAGTAGAACCTTCGAATTTTTTTTAATCATATCGTCTGATTATATCCAAAATATTGCAACAGGTTCCTACTCCATTTGCATAAAACCAAAATTAAATATAATTCATATTATGCCTTCATAATCATAATGATCAATTAATTAAATATTGAATGAGTTCTGTATAAACATATAAAAGTAGCAGTTCAGCCCGGCTTTGCTTGGGCTCTATGTACTGTTCATATATATATATATATATATATATATATATATATATATATATATATATATATATATATATTAAAAAGTTTGACTCATGTCCAGGTAAGCTAAATCTAAAATTTCAAGTGTTTACACCCAAAATTGATTGAGGAGTTTGCAAGAGTCTGCAAAGGTCATCTCTTTCAACTTTGACCTCATGGCAGTCAAATTTTCGCCTAAAAACTGATTAAAAAGCTTGCTGCATGTCTGAATACCTTTTATGTAACATTTCAAATGTTTAGATCCAAAATTTGCTGAATAGTTTGTTAGACACCGCAAAGATCAAATCTTTTGAACTTTTACCCCTTGGCAGCCAAAATTTCAGTCAAAAACCGGTTAAAAAGCTTGCTCTATGTCTGAGTACACTTTATGTAATTTTCAAATGTTTAAACCAAAAATTGGCTGATTAATTTAGTAGAAAGTGCAGAGGTCAATTTTTTTTTTTTTAATTTGACCCCAATTTTGACCGCTAACATTTACTGTTTTGGGCTCAAAACAAAGTAAAAAGTTTTGTCCATGTCCAAGTAACCTACATCTAAAATTTCAAGTGTTTAGACCCAAAATTGGTGGAGGAGTTTAGTAGAGTTTTGAAAGGTCAAATCGTTGACTTTGAACCATTGATAGCCAAATTTCTGTCTGAAAATTTTCCCAAATCTCAATACCCCTTAAGTCAAATCTCGAGTCTGCAGACTGAACATTTACAGAGTAGTTTAGTAGGGAAATTTCTCACGCAGAAAGTTGTTAAGATGCTTGAAAAAGTGGTAGTCAGTAGCTGAAAGGTCTGTTAGCATTTTATGTCTGACTTGTTTAGAAGCGGGAGAAGCAAGTAGTTCAGCATAAGTACATTTCACACAAAGTGTTTTCATTGATTCATTAATCACTCCGCATAGGAACATTAGCTTATCTAAGAAGAAAATAGTCCCTGAAATATATATATGCTATAATATTATAAAAGATGAATTGTTGTTGCCAAAAACTGTGGACGTATATGTTTATTTGAAGGCAGCAGCAGTCATAACTGTGTAGGGAGTTGAGCAGCGAGATGTCTGTTCACATTACACTTGAAATTCTGCATGTCAGTTGAATCAGGAAAACAGGGCCCCAAGAGGGAATTCCAAAGTCTAGCAGTTTAATGGAAGAAGCTATTTGAGTAGAAGGTTTTGTCGGATTAGTCGGGAGTATTTATGCCAATGCAGTACAAGTGCTTTGAGCTCGTCAGAGCACATTCCATTGAAATTCTTATAAAACAGGCACAGATATGCCAGATTTTGGCGATGGGACAGTTGCTGGGGTTTGATTCATAATGCTGAAACTTATTAGTTTGAAAACTTTTTTTAAAACCTCATCTGAGAGAGACTAGTGGCAGATGCACCAGCCCAGATGTGGTAACAAATGTTGAATACTGACTTTATAAGTCTACAGGATACTCACAGGTGTGAGTAACTTTCTAGCATGGTAGAGAGAGTCCACCTTTTTTCACAACAGCCTTGGCAATGACCTCAATATATTTGTTCCAATCTATGTTGCCTGGGAATGTCAAGTTGAGAAGTTTAAACAAAGTACTTTCAGGTAATGTATGGCAATCAGTGGTTGAGAAGGTTTCTTGTAATTATTAAAGGAAATAAGCTTAGTTTTGGTAGTATTGAATCTTACCATCCATTTATGGTTCCATTCCACTACAGACTGGAGGTTTTCTTCTAAGATTTTAGTTATTTCCTTAGATATGTGATGATTCGTTTTCCCTTCGAGCATGGTGTCATCAGAAAATATGCCCATCTCGGAGACAATTTTATCAGGGAGGTCATTTATGAATATCAGGAATAATAAAAGTCCGAGAATCAACCTCTGTAGCACACCCGTATTTATATCATGTTTTTTTGAAGTACAAAAGTCAAGGACAACCTGGAGTTTTTTTCTTCTCTAAAAAGATTTGATTATGTTAAATATTCGTCCAGTAATGCCATATGATTTACCCTTTACCGCCAGAATTTTTTTTTTATGCAATAAATATATTTTTTAATCATGAAACCCACACGTAACGGAAGTTAGCGTGCAATTGACACACAAACATAAACAAACATCTCATTCACTTGTTGAACCATGTATAAACCTGTACTTTGAAGACCAGTTGGGCTGACAAACCAAAAAAATAAGAAATATTTGCTTTTTGAAAGGCGACTTGAAAGTACAATTCGACGGTAAAGGGTTAAATTTTCATGAGAAAACCATCATGCCAAACGCTATCAAAAGCTTTAGATATATCAATGGCTACTGCCTCGTCTGCCCTGTCTTATTTGATGTGTGGTATGTAGGTTTGGAAAAATATTTTATTGCGCACACTTGCTTTCTCTAAGATATTGAACACCTACTTCCGGGCAATGTAAAGTACATTTTATAGCAAAATATAGTATAACAAAATACAGTGAAAATATTTCCCTTGGCTAAAAACACCTGTTCTATGTAAGATTCCTCTGTTTAGAATATTGATTTATCAAATGGAAAATTATAATTTCACAATTATTGCTTCCATTCGTTTTAGTTGGATAAGAAGGTCGGAGGTTGCATCAACCAAAACGTTGTGAAAATGACACTCAAGATGGGAACAGTAGTCCGAAAAATCCAAACAATACAAATAATCAATCCTCATCTCAAAAATTCTGAAACGTAATATTGCTTCCATTTATAGCATTAGTGAAACCGCCAAAATAACATTAAGGATGCCTCCAGAGCACTTTTCTGATTTTCTTACCACCCTCTACCTAGTCCTAGTTTGGAAAGAAAATTCTGAACAAAAGAAATATGTTGAAATTACAAATTTTTTCTGCCAAGTTATGGTTAGAAAACTCGACCCACCCGTCCCTTAAAAAATCTGTTCCATAGTCCCCTTCGGTGTGCGTTTAGAGATTCAGAAAAACTGCTATTGTCTTCCCCCGTTAATTTTACATAAGAATGCACTTTTAGTTTTTATATAGATTCTCTTCCATTGTCTTCCCCCGTTAATTTTACATAAGAATACACTTTTAGTTTTTATATAGATTCTCTCAGTTTTTTTTTTCTACAGGACACACACACACACACACACACACACACACACACACACACACATTGAGTTTTATACATATAAATAGATATGTATATACGTTCAATCATTATCCTTGCATTTTTATTACGTAATAATCTGCGTAATTTGCTTGGACATTTATTTTAATTTATATGCAACGTTAAAAGTTATTATTGTATAATAATTATTATCATATAATTATTAATGAATGATGTATTCATTCTTCAAAATCAACACCGTCCTAGTTTTGAAAACATGCTTTCTCTTTTTTTACAGAAACGAGCGTCATATACAAATTACATACGTAATAAAAACCACATGTAATGCAAAAAGAATGGAGAATGATATTCAAAAAAAAGACAAAACATTTCACGCTTCAGGAAGTTAAACGTCAGTTAATTTCTAACCAACTTTCGTGTCAGAAAATAACAACAAAGTCAATTTAGATAAAGACATTTGTCCAGTATTGAGAGACAATTAGATACCCCTATGTAAACGTCACCTGTACAGTCAGTCTATAGTGAAGCAAAGGTTGCACAATTATCTACCGTTCCTGTTCTAAACGGGCATTGTTTAAATTCAGCTGGAAGGAGAAGAGTTTAACCTTGTAAATTAAATAAAAGGTGCAGTTTGAAACTTGTGTAGGTGAATGAGTTCAACATAAATATTCTCAAATTCTAAAAAAAAAAAAAGGATCTGAAGAAGGTCAGAGGTTACATCAGCCGAAACACTGTGAAAATAATAACCAAGATAGAATAGTAGATATTTACTTGCTGCCCAACTCAGCAAGATGTAACACAAGGTCAGAAAGTGAGAATAACCAGCCAGCACCTCTAAAAGAGGAGCACTCTGACCTAGTAAAAAAATTGCCTGGCCTCCCCGTCGGCATTTCCCAGTTAGGGCGCTTCAAGCAGCAAGCAATAAAATTGCCCACCTGAAAGTCGCGTGGCAAGACTTGCGAGGGTGGACCTCTTAGGTAATATCCAGTCAGCGTTCCTGGCCCTGCACCTGCCGGGCTGATTGTGAAGAATGGATTCTTGACTGCTACTTTCTATATTTCTAGATGGAATAGTAATCCAAACGATCTAACAATTACAAGGATATGAAAATATACTTATCACATTAGGAAATTCATTATGTAAGCAAATAAAAATATATTTACGATGTGTTGGAATATGAAAGTACACTTTGGCTGTCCAAAATGTCACTGAAGGGTTTTGAACTTAAATAAGTTCAAAACCCGTCAATTACTTTTAGACACTTTTGGACACTTTTATGGAACCTTGAGTATACTAAACACATATAAAGAAATGAGAATATATTTATTGCGTATCAGGAAATGAGATTATACTTTTAATTTATAAGTAAATGCAAGTCGGATTATCAAAGAAACGTTGATATTTCAGAAATTTACTTCTCCTCAACTACAAAGGTCGTTCCAAAAGTAAAGCCTCCTATTTTTTTAAAGTCAAAAACTTGAAGAACTACGAAGACAGGAGTGGTATCATTAAAATGAGAGACTTTTTGTATACAGGAATTTATTTTTCTACATAGTCACCACCATTCTCAATGCAGTTTTGCCAAGAATTCAATGACTCATCTTTGCTTATGGCATATGTCCATGACGGGGCTACTTTCACACTGTCAATATCTGCAACAGAAAGATGAAACTTTCAGGTCATGAATGCATGAATTCACTCATCATAACAATGCAATTTGCAATCCTTTCTGATCCATTCAGACGGAATAAAAAAATAGAAGGCATTTCTTTTGGGTTGTCCCTCATAGATGCACAACAAAGACTTAAATATGTTTCATATGAGTAATAATAGAAGTGATGTAGTAACCCTGAGAGAATTCGAACTTGGAATGCTGGACTCCCAGTTCATGCCAATAACAACTACACACAAAAAATCTGTTTAATTCAACTTTAATGAAATCGAATATCCAAAGGAGAGTGACGTATTTGCACTAATTAACCTCAGGACAAAATGAGGGGTGCTCAATGAGTTATCATTTTTTTCGATTTAACATCTTTTTTACATTCTGGCATGTGTTGGATAGCTTTACGAAATTGACTTCCAAACTAATCTATCTCTGGCCAGGTCTTTATTTATCCTTCTTTCTTACAAATCCACCGTTATCATTTCCTCCCATGTATTTTTATTTTAAAACTTATATTTAACCCAAACATGCCACTGAAACATAAGGGTTACTGTGAATTAAAAGAGCAGATTAAGAAGGACATCTTTGATGAAGAGTTATGTAGCACATAAGGACATACATATGATGAAGAATTATGTAGCAAGGTGTTTGCTCACATTACATTTAAACTTCTGCGTGTTGGAAACGGGAAAGAAATTCGAAAGATAAGCCATTTCAGCTAAGAAGCTATTAGAATAGCAAGCTTTCTGACATCCGGGTATTTCTAGAGTGAAAGGGTGGAATTTTGCTGATTATCGGATCGGTCGAGAGTATTCATGTTGAGGGGGCATACGCGCAGCAAGCTTGTCAGTACACATTCTATGAAAGTACCTGTAAAACAAACACATGATACAACATTGTGACAGAAGATGAAGCTTGATAGACAGTGTGAGACCAATTAGGATAGAGGCTCTTTTTGGGATCCTGTCTGAAAGGAAGGCTAGTGATTAGAGCACTAGTTCGGGTGTGGCAACAATACTCCATGTACAGGCGAATGATGGCTTTATAGAGATATAGAATACTAGCGGTTGTAAAATGTTTTAGTCTGATGGAGAGAGCCCGCCTTCTTTGCAGTAGACTTAGCAATATCTTCTATGTATTTATTCCAATTCATATTACCAGTAACTGTTAGGTTTACGAGTTTCAAAACTTATAACCCTTCATTTTCTTCTTCATTGTTACAGTAATTAGCATTCAATCTTCCTTTATTAATTTGAACGCAATAACTATAGTATGAATAATAAGATCAGGTCCACATGCTTTGGAGGTGTCAAGGTTTATTATGACATGCAGGACAGGGGAAGATGATCAGATTACCAAGAGTGACTTCTGTCTGTAATGGGAAATTCAGAAGAGAGTGATTTGTGGAGTCTAAAGTGCGGTTTAAGGCAAATCGCGGGACAACCAGTTCAACCTTATCGATTGCTGTGCAAATGACATCATGGTGGTTGGATAGCAGAGGAATTGCTAGTTCATTATTTATTATTCCATTAAAGATCTTCCAGAAATTACAAGTTCCTAAGTCCTGTTAATGATGTATTTTCTGGTAATCTCAGTATACCTACATTTAACTGCGGTTATTACACAATGGTTTCTTGAGCTATAAATTTTTGTCTAATAGTTGTGGACTTATAGTGGTTGAATCAAGAGAATGCTTGTTGCCTGTGCACAATCGCAGCTGCACAGATTTAAGAGATTAAGATTGGGGATAGTGTGGCTTACTATAAAACTTTTGCATGAAGACATATGCTTCTATACCTGCTTTGACCCATTCTTTTATCTTGTTTGTGAACGATTTAGCAGAGAGAGAAAACGTTTTACTCCACGGGCGTCTCTGAAGGATTCCCATTCAGTCATTGGCAGTATATTATTGTTTTGAATAACAGCATTTCAGTTTAGGGTCGAAAGTTTCGGATGGTATCAACCATCACCATAAAGTGATCAGCATTCCTGAGTGGATTATGGGCATCCGTTACACAAGCCTTGGCAGTCAAGAATAGGTCAAGAAGTGAGGTTTGCTGATCCTCATGATCTGAATGCGGGTTCGAAGATGATTGATTATAAAAGCCAATTTTCAATAGAGAAACTATCTGTGTTATTACCAGCTGTATCTGTATAGCATAAGAAATCAAGCCAATCTCTGGGACGGACATTAAAATCTATAAATGCTTGAATTTTGGTGCTTGGATATAAAGAAAGTGTTGTGTCTGCACTATCAAAAGCATAGAGTACAGTCTTTGGTCAAAAGAGAATTGTACAGAAAATCTAAGTAACTAATGCTGTGTTGTAAATTTAATCTAAAGCACGTGTGGGCCTCATTCATTCATTTTCTATAAATCAAATGCTTCTATTGTTGGCATTGGTTTCCCTGATATCTTCCTAGCTAAAATTCTTTCTAGAAAGATATTGGGTACTTACGGGAAGGAGTACAGGGAGGTTGCCAACATTCTAGGTGAAAGTGTTTCCGTGGAACAAATTGGATTTAAACCTGGCACATCAGGTTTTCAATCCATATCGTTAACCCCCCATCACTTCACTATGCCTGATCATATGATTATAGACAATGTTCTTTAGTCAGGTGTGTGTGAGGGGGGGATCTTATGGATATAAACTCTATATGCTTTTTATATTGTCTTAAAGGTTAAAAATCTTTTAAGATTATATATATATATATATATATATATATATATATATGTATATACATATATATGCACATATAAACACATATATATACACATTTAAACATATATATACACACATATAAACATATATATACACATATAAACATATATATATACATACATATATATACATACATATATATATATATATATATATATATATATATATACATACATACATATACATACATACATATATACATACATACATACATACATACATATATATATATATATATAAAAGTTCCAAAATGAGAAAAAGCATGTTTCTTATAGGTTTAATTTTCCATTTTGCATGGGTACACAGTTTTTGTTGTTCCATTTTCTTAGCTGATATAGAGATTTTCCGGTTTGGTGACTCTTGAATATGTAACATAAATTATCCATGTGAAAAAACAGTCAGTGTGTAACTGTAAGGCCCACAATTGTAAAGATTGTTCCCTGTGCTTTGTTGATGGTTATTGCAAATGACAATAAAATTGGAAAGTGCAATTTCCTAAAGTGTAATGATGTATCCGGTGGAATTATAGGAATGCATGGAATGAAGATATATTCATTTGTGAAAGGTCCTGTTAAGATTGTTCTTTCTATGATATTGTTTGTTAATTTTTTTTTACTGCAAGCTATGTGCCATTGCAAAGCTTGGATTGGTTTATATTTCACAACATGATAATTAGTACACCAAATTTCAGTTGCAATGCATGCGGTGGCATCCCTGGTAAATATAGCTGTTGGATAATTAACCACTTTATTTGCTTTCACAACAGTGTCGATGGATTTGTATTTGACTACCTCACTTGGAATTTTACATTGAATAATAGCGTTAAGTTCATGGGCATCTTTGTATTGACCTGCAAGAATAGCTCATTCACTCAGTCAAATGGAATTCTTATAATTTGAATATCTGCAAAAACCTTTTAAACTAACTATTCTTTTGATGAAATAAAATTACAGAAATTACAGAAGTTAAAATCAAAGAATTTTGCCCTTAACTCTGATTAGCTGGCACTTTTTCGTACCCAATTTCCCACAAGTGATGCAAAAGTTTTTGTGCGGATCGAACAGTCTGCAATTGGATATGCATATTTTGAGTTAAGTTTAATGTCTTCACATGGAACAAAAAAATAGAGTATTTGAGGCAAGCATTTATTTCATCTGCTGGTGTTGATTGAAGAATAACAGGTAACATTTGTCTGAAATCTCCTGCAAGCAATATTACTGCATTCCCAAATGGTCTGAAATTGCCACGCAAATCTTGCAAGGATCGACCAAGAGCCTCAAGTGATTTTTTGCGTACCATTGTGCATTCATCCTAAACAATAAGTTTGCATTTTTGCAGTATTTTTCCCCATATTGGATGTTTTGGAGATGTCGAACATGAGATTTTTGAAAAATTGAATGTTTTAAAGTAGAATAAATAATTCTTCTACTTGGCAGCAAGGTCGCAGGTATTCCTCATGCAGCAAGGGCTAAGGCTATGTCATTTTGTTACCAAATGGCTGCCAAAATCAATTTAATTAGAAAGGTTTTACCAGTTACTTCTGGTGCTGTTCAAGGTAGCAGTAATTTCCAAATAACTTCTATTCTCACAGTCAGTAAATTAGGTGACTAAAATAGGATTTATCCATGTTTTGACAATGCCTTATTCACTGTAATTAATTTAGGAGACTAAAATAGGATGAGGGATTAGAGATAGACAGATGGAGAGGAAGATATATAGATAGAAAAGACACAGTGAGAGGAAAATAGAGAAAGAGAAGGAGATAGAGAGATAAAGGGATTGATAGATAAACAGAGAGGGGGGAGAGTTAGAAACAGAGAGGGATGAAACAGAGGAAAGGAGAGAGATAGAGGGAGTTAGAGAGAGAAAGGGGCTCAAAGAGAGATGGAGAGGGTGATATAGAGAGAAAGATAGATTGAGAGAGAGAAAGGGAGAGATGGATAGAGAGAGATATTGAAAGAGGGGGAGAGAAACAGAAGGTGAACTACACTTCACCGTTTTTTTCCTCGTTCAGTAGAGAAGAAATCTTTTGAGACTGAGGCAATTTTAATGTTTTGTTATTATCCAGAGTACCCCTTTTTTTTGGGGGGGGCCAGATTTTCCTCGCATTAGAAACCGACCGGGTTATCTGTACTTTCACTTAACAAATTAATAAAAGAAAAACATATTGTAAAATTTAAATTTAACAGGAAAACACTATTTTAAAAAATAGCACGGCAACATAAGTGCATAAGTGCCACTTTAGGTACTCCTTGGGCGTTGAGTTCCATGGCGACCAGCATAATTATTTAATGGTCGCTCCCTTAGCCCCCCCCCCAGTCAAGGCTAATGCATGCGCACGTAACATTTTTTTTATTTACTGACGTTGGCTTAGTAACTAAACGATTTATTGATAATTTCGTAACCCTTAAACGCATGCCAGAAGATTTAAATTGGTTCATTATTGTTGTAATGAAAAAAAAAAAAGTTTCATTCAACACAAAACCAAAAACATATATTAATGATAAATGATTTATTATTCTATTCATTGAAATTTACTAATTTTTAAATAAAAAAGTAAAAAAAAAAAAGTTAATAAAAAAATAGTTGCTTATGTGCGCATAAACAACTTGTTTTTTTTTAGATTAGGTCCACCTTATAACCCCCCCCCCCCCAACCTCCTCATCTTAAGAACAGCTTCCGGAATAAACACCACTTTTTGGAGGGGGGGGGCTATTTGCAAAATTTAACTGATATTTGTTGTCAGCATACCCACCCGAAAATACTATTAAAAACAAAAAAGGAGGGGTTCAGTGCCCGTGGCAGAGAAGTAGATTTATTTATCAATAAAAGTTGCGGAGAAGTAAATTTATTTATCAATAAAAGTCGTCATTTAAAAAAGAAAATTGTGGCGGTGGACATAAATGTTTTGTTTTCGCACTATTCAACAATTTGTTCATCCGCGCATGTAAATTAAAAAATATTTGTAAAAGTGAGAAGTTATCAGTAAATGATTTAGTTTTTTTTTTTTTAATTTATTTATTATTTTTTTTTTCACATTAGGTCCACCTCCACAAATGTTAAGAATGACTTTCAGAATAAACACCCCCAACCTCTCCATGTTAACAACGGATTTCGGAATAAACACCATTGGGGGGGATATTTAAAAAAAAAAAAGTCGATAAAAGTCGTCATTTAAAAAGAAATTTAAAATCAAATGTTTGTAAAAGTGAGAAATTATTAATAAATGTTTAGTAACATTTTTCGGTGCTAATGCAGAGAGTGACCCGCGCTATTTTTTAAATCGTGTGTGTTTTTTTTTTTTTAATCAATTGCAAGGTTAAAGTACAGAATAGGTACAAAACACCCTCCCCTCCCCATGTTAAGAATGGCTTTTTAAATAATAACATTATTATTTCAGCATGGATCACTCTCTGCATGAGTACCCATTTTTCTTTTAATATTCATAAAAAGTAAAACTTTTTTCAAAATAAATAAATAAATGTTTGTAAATGTGACAAATAATCGTTTAGTTACGGCAGCGTCAGTAAATAAAATATGTTACGTGCGGGGTGAGGTGGGAGACTAAGAGAGCGACTATTATTTTTTTCTACTGGTCGCCATGGAACTCAACGCCCAATGAGTACCAAAATGTAAATTTTTTTTGTCAAATAAATAAATTTCAAGCAATTTTTGCAATAAATAATAGATAGCAACTTCGTTAATTTTACGACTCGCCCCAGCATATTATAAACACCCTAACTTCCCCATGTTAAGAACGGCTTTCGAGGTTTATGGAAGGGCGTTTTTTTTTGTTTTTTTTTAATATGGGGGGGGGGTTATGGTGTTTATAATACGTTGAAGCATGTCGTAAAAATGAAACAGTTTAGAAAAAGTTAAAACAAACTTTTTTATGTAAACAATGCCGTGAAAATAAACTAAACAATTAAAACGTAATGTTTCATGAGTGAAAAGCCTTAACATAAATAAAATTTTAAAAATTGGTAAGTACATAAATGAATTTAAATTTTTAAAATATGGGATTATTATTTTTTTATTTTTATTTTTTTTGTGTGCTAATGCAGAGAGTGATCCCAGCTATTTTTTTAAAATCGTTTTCCACGTTTAATTAAAGTTTTATGATATGTTTTTATTCAATTGTAAGGTTAAAGTACAGAATAGGTACAAAACACCCTCCCTTCCCCATGTTAAGAATGGCTTTTTAAATAATAACATTATTATTTCAGCATGGATCACTCTCTGCATGAGTAAGTTTTTTTTTGGTTTTTTTTTTACTTATCGAGTTAACAGAAAATGAAATCTTTCGTCAATTCGTGGCTGTGAAATGAATCGCCCCGGAAGTTCAGTTTTACAACAGAACAGATTCGCAGTAACGGTTAAAAAATATATTTATTTTATTTAATATTTTAATAATTCGCGAGGTAAATTTATTTCAATAACATAAAAACATACCCCGACTCTAAAGATGGGTTGTCTGAAAATTTCAAATAAATTGGTAACGTAGAAATAGGGTTTTATTATTTTAGAACGAACCAACATTTACATTTGTATATATATAGATATATATATATTCCCCATTTTTCCTCCTCTCCTCTCTATCCATTACTCCCACTCTTCTGGTTTTTAATATCCAGATGTAATCAAAAACATTATCTTTCTTTTAATTTATTTTATCTTAAATCATCTGACGATAGAGGCGGATAGTTTTTATCCCATCTATTGAAACAACCTGTAATGAATTAAGTTAATACACCCAAGGTTGAAATAATAAAAAAACACATTTAGTTCTATTAACGTATCGAGCACCTTTTTCTTGTTTTATATATATATATATATATATATATATATATATATATATATATATATATATATATATATATATATATATATATATATATATATATATATTACATGTTTTATATATATATATATATATATATATATATATATTACATGTTTTTTATATATATATATATATATATATATATATATATATATATATATATATATATATATATATTACATGTAGCTACTTGTTATTTCCCGGGAATCATTGCACATAGTTTCTGTAGTGTTATTCACTTTATTACTTGAAATCTTGTTAATGCATTTTGAACCTGTACCTTTAATATAACGATTAAATTTAAATTATCAGAAAGAAAATGTCGTATTACCAGGGTCGTTTCAAAAATAAAATCTTAATTTTTAAACCCAAAACTTAAAGAGATACAAAGACAGGAGTGTTACCATTAAAACGAGCGACTCTTTGTGCTCCAGAATATATTTTTCTACATAGCCACCACCATTTTCAACGTAAATTTGCCAAGAATTCAATGAGGCACTCCTGCTATTGACACACGTCCATGACGGCGTTTGCTTTCTTAGAGTCCCAACCGTCACTATCTGCAGCAGAGAGATGAAACTTTCAAGTCATGAATGCACAAGTTTAGTAATCATAACAGTATAATGTAACAATCCTCTCTGATCCATTTTGGTGGAATAAAAATAGGAGGCATTACGTTTGGAACATATTTACATAATGGAAATTAATATACTAATAAGAGTAAGCTATCCAATTTTAAATGGATTCGAGAACTAAATAGAAAAGTTATTTGCAAAAAGGGAAATATTGGATTTCACTTAGCTGGTAACATCCAATCACAAAGTAACTCAGGGCTAAACAGCAACGGGCGGGATAGGATAGGGGGTGGTCTTATTTCTTTTCATTTTAAACTTTGTTATGAGAGTTTATGTTTTGGACTATGCAATTTTGAACAATTACTTTTTTTTAATCGAAAAGAAAAAAAAGGAAACGTGAAGAAGAAAGAAGGTAGAAGGTTTTTAGTTTTCTCCCACTGCAAGAACTTAGACACCAGGGTCAGAAAGTGGGATTGAGAAGTTAGCGCCTCTGACGAGGGGTACTCTGACCTGCCAAAAAAGTGCCTGGGTAGCCATGTCGATATTCCCTTAGGCGATTAGCAATAAACTAAACTCTTCTCAAAGAGAGAAAGCAAAGACTGGGTGGGTGAACCTTCTAGAATTGTACAGAACTTAACATCCCACCGCAATCAACAGGGACCCAATCATTAGAGGAATGATCTAATTTCTGTTGATTTTGAGGTTGACGATAAAAATCCCTAACAGAGAGGAGATAGAAAAGGTGCGAAATGAGACGGGAGTTGAAATCAATTTAGGGAAAGAGAAGGAATGAAGGAAAGAGAAGGAATGAAGGAAAGAGAATGCTAAAAAAAAAAAAGAAGAGAAAAAAGAATACAAAAAAAAAATGGAAAATAGAACAGAAATCAAGATTAAAAAAATGTTAATAAAAATTCGTTAGAAATAGAAATTTTTAATTTAAATATATTTGAGATGTAAAGAAAATTTAACAATCGCTGTAATTTAATAAATGGCGCTATTTATACATCTGTTGTTATATTTATCTAAATATTAATAGGATAGCGTGTGTGTTATTTATTTTATGTGTCATCCACGTGACTGTCATTTAATTGTTATGGACTTCCATTTCTTGTAATAAATAATTTTACCAAGAATTCTTCATAAGTTTGGGTTTTGGTTTCGGTTTCGATTATAGCTGATGGCACTCCAGTAATCTATTTTTTTATAAATAATTTTATCAAGAATTCTTCATAAGTTTTGGTTTTGGTTTCGAATATAGCTGATGCACCCAAGTCATATGGATATATTCTTTTGTATTTTTGAAATCTCAACTTTATAATATATAAAAATCGATAGAGCATTATAATAAGATATAGAAAATCTGCAAGAATTAAAATATCATATTTAAGTGTACTTTATGACAGGGCCATGCCGGGCGTCCCTGCTAGCTTAGATAAATACTTTTG
>NC_136519.1:54926295-54968795 GCF_053919585.1 Euprymna scolopes
TTACAAAAAGAAGTGGCGATAACAAATCTCCTTGAAATATCCCACGTTTAATGCCAACCTGCCCCATCTCCTCTCTGTTTGCTGTCAGCACCGTTTTCCATTGAGCCATACTTGTCTCCAAAAGCCCTACCACATTCTCAGCAACCTTCATCATCAATAGTGTTTCACGTATCCATGAATGAGCAACCATGTCATAAGCCTTTCTGTAATCGATCCATGCTATGCTCAGATTCCTCTTCTCCTCCTTCTTCTTCTTCGCATCCTGCATTATTGTTTTATCAATTAGTAGTTGTTCTTTAGTACCTCTCGAGCCTTTCTGGCACCCCTTTTGTTCGTCAGGAAAAACATCATTACTCTCTAGATGTTCAAAAATTTTCTCCGCAAATATTCCAGTCAACAGTTTCCACATCAATGGCAGACATGTAATTGGTCTATAATTATTGGCATCTGTTCCTTTTCCAGGATCTTTCCTAATCAGTGTTGTTCTTCCCTTCACAAGCCAATCAGGGACATCTCCCGACACTACAACCCTTTGCAGAGCAGCAGCTATAGCTGAATAAAGGCATGGAAACCAGAACCCCATCACTCCATCTGGACCAGGTGCCTTTCAGTTTGTCATCCCTCATATGCCAGCCTTAATGTCATCGATGGTTATCTCAATGTTCTTCATCTGCTGCATTTCTGATAGCCTTTCTCTGATCTCTCCCAACCAGCTAGCCTTCTCATTATATCGCCCTTCGACAGACCAAATCCCACGCCAGAACTTCCTTGCATCTTTTGCATTTGGAGTGTTGTTATTTCCCGCCTGTTTACTACCATTTAATTCTTTATACAGATGAGACTGATTGTTCTGTAAAAGGTTGTTCTGCCGAAATGCAACACTTTTTCCAACAAAGTTCTTAATTTTCATACCACCAGTGTAGACTTTCTCTTTCACCATTGTTAGAACGTTCATCATTCCTTTTTACAGCAATCTATACCTCCTTTCAAGCTCGTCTTTGGCTTTCTGTCCTAGTTTAACTCCTTTTCTTATTTCCTCGATTCTACCAATGACTTTCCGCTACCGTTTAATACTTTCTTCAAGCCGTCTCTGCCAGTGTGGCCTTCTATCCTTCATTTCTCCATTTTTCTTCTGTGATAAACCAAGACGATTCGCAATAACGTATGATGCTGCATACAGAAGCCTGTTAAGTTCCGTAATCGATATGTTCTTTCTTATGATGTGAATTACTCCTTGAATTATTTTTACCTCGTTCTTCACCTTCCGCCTATCACTATCCTTCATACTTTGAATCTCTATGATATCGTCTCTAAGAAGAACCTCTCTTAACTTCTGAAGTACTTCTTTTTCTACAGAAGTCAGTTTGAACTTCATCACCACTTCTCCATACATCTGCTCCTTTCACTGGCTCCATTGTCTCAGAGTCAATGATCTCATCTGCCTTAGATCCTTCAAACTCTTTCTCATTACTTCCCCTAACCATAGGATTCCATACCTCCTCAGTTGTCCGCCTCCCATCATTGCTTACATTTCCGTTCTGCACTTCCACTCTCTCAGTTCTTTCATCAGAGCTAGTTTCATCAATTTTACTTTCGTTATTCATTTCATTCCTAACTATCCATTCAATCTCTTCTCTTGCAAACACTGAAAGTAGGTTGTTATTTTTAATTTGTTTTAACTGGGATACGAAACTCGCGACACTTCTTGTGTTCGTTACAACTCTACTTTCAACCGAGTTGTTGTTTGTTTCATACACCACACTCTTTTTTTCTACCTCTTTTTTTACACATGTCCATTCGCTTTAGTGACTAAAAATCGTCTGTCCTCCCGCTTTCCTTTCCTTGTTATTTATGGAACCAGGGTACGAGATTCTCCGAGATTCCACAAAACTTTTTTCCACATAAAAGCCTGCGCGCGCCATCTTGATTCTCAATTTGTGCTCTGCAGGCACAAACGCACAGCCGCTTTAACGGTAAGCCACTTCTTTCTCCACATTCACCCCTGATCTCATGATCACAGAGATGGCAGGGGGGTGGCGATCGCCGCCGTCGGGTGCTTCTGCAAAGGGGGACAGTGCTGCTCTCGTCTTCGCGTGCGCTCTCATCCACCGCCTGATGGTCGGGGAAGGCTTCATCTCCATGGAGGCTATTGATATCAGAGTCACTGCTTGATAGGGATGGTGCAAACCAAAGCGATGGCCCACTAATCTCAGAGTCAGAGTCACCCTCATCGTCCACTGGAGGTGGTACATGTGTTGCCGGCCATAGGTCCCTAATGTGACGGGGTACGCCATCAACCTGGACACACTGCTGACTCACCACATCGGTCACTGTGCCCCGTTTATACTTGTCAGTACATCGGTTTCCTGGCGGCTTCACCCAGACAGCATCCCTTTTGGCATATCGATTCCGTTCTATCTCAGTGGCCACAGTTGTATCGGGGTGGATTCCTTTTTCTCGGACATGGTACTGATAGATTGCGTTTGCAGGCGCCGTTCCTGGAGAGATGCCATCCTTTGGCATGAGATTATACCAGTACACAGCTTCTGCGATGGTGCACTGCTTCCTGGCTGCAATTGTTTTGATGCTGCGATGGCTTCTCTCAGCTATACCATTGCCAGAAGGCACATTAGCGCATCTAAGCCGCAGCCGCACATCCCATTCTTGTAAGAACTGCCTCATCTGATGGCTGCAAAAGGCTGGGTCGTTGTCTGTCAGCACTTCATTGGGCGCACCTCTTTCACAGAACACGGATGACAGCTGGCGAATAATGTTACAAGAGTCCTGGCGCCCGAGGAGTCTCCAGACCGCGAAACGTGTAGGCCCACAATCAATGAGGGTAAGGAAGTGGTTGTCACCGTAGTGTGTGATGTCCATGCCCACTCTCTGCCACTTACCACTCACTCCCAACTCCCCTTTCTTCCATCATGCTGGAGCTGGGTCGATGGATTGGCAGGCTTCGCAACTTTCCACCACTCTCCGGATATCTTTTTTTTCTACTCGTGGATCAATCATCTTGACAAAGTACAGTGTCCGCTTGATGCCAGGATGTCCACACTGTTGATGAATGTCCATGATGCGCGCTGCATCCACATTACACACAACTGCTGCACATGTGTTTTGCAAATTATCAGAATCTCTCCGAGCACCGGCCAGAAGCCATCGTTGAGGGACTCTTGTCAGAGCATCTGCTCTGTTGAGCGCAGACCTGATCAACACTACGTCCACGGTTAGGTCGTACTCTGTGATAGTGTCGACCAAGGTGGCAAGCCGTCTTCAAATTAAAATCTCACTCGATGCTCATGTCGTCAGCCGTGCTCTTCCACTTAATGCATCGGTTATCCACCGATGAGTGCATGCCGAGTCAGTCATGATATGTAGAACCTTGGCTTGCCACTGAAGCGCCAAGTTAACGCCCTTCAATGTGGCATCCAGTTTGGCCAGGTTTATGTGCCTCGAATAATTCTCTGGCCGAAGCCAACAGGCATCTTCAATAATGGAATCATTAACTGCAAGAGCAACTCCAAGGGCCAGTGAACTAGCATCCACCCAGACCGTGAACTCATTCCCGCTGACGCACCACTTTCCTTGAATGGGGTCTTCACTGGTCACCCTGGACACAGTCTCTGTCAGCATGCTTCTTAGGGTGACATCGTGTACTGTATCGTCCCATCCCGACAACACGGCTGTTGCACGTATTTTATGGCCGCCACGGCCACCCTGAGCCAACCGCACACAGGGAAATGACCTACCATCTTTCCACAAAGCGACAACACTGTTTATCGAGTGATGTTTGATGGGACTTTGGGGACGTGACTTCCTCTTCTCCAGCAAAGTTCCTCCTTGCTATTGCGCACGTGCAGGCTGAGAACTTTTTCTCCATCACACAGACGCTCTGGTTCCTTACATGTCAGTCCAAAGCTCTCAAAGTGCATTCTAACCGATTGCGCTGACATGAGGCTCTCATTGACGAATATATCATCAATGTATGAGGATGTTGCCTGTTGCACTGCCTCATCTTGCTGCCGAATAGCATGCATGATTGCTGTCATAATGCCTGGTGCCACATTTAGACCGAATCCTAGCCTGGTTAGACAATATTGGGTTCCTCCAATTTCCACAGTCTGAAATGGCCACAATTTCCTCTCAATGCGTATTTGCAGATAGGCCCTGCATAGGTCCAGAGTTGCCACGTTCGATCCCTGCTGTCGCCACTCCCTTAATTTGAGTGCACACATATCAGCCCTTGCTGTATATGGGTCGACATGCTCATTGAGCTTACGCTAGTCTAGGATGGGGCGGACCTTTTGTTTGGTCTCTTGTACGACGGCCATCAAGGGAATCAGCCCTCGCAGGGGGCCAAGCTCATCCTCTGGGTATGGAAGAAGCCAGCCATTGTCGATCCACATCTGCAGTTCTTCTTTATACTGTTCCCTTAGCCACATGGGTGGGGGATATTCCGATAATCGGTTCCGCAATGGTGGCTGATCATTTGACCACTTCCAAAACGCCGTCCATGCATTGGTGTTTCTATCATACTCTGCATGAAAGTTAGGCTCGTCAAGAGTTATGACAGCACAAACGTGTTCCTCACATCGGGAGAACTGTACCTTGCCGGTTCTGTCCACAGTAATTCCACCCAGTTGTGTAATCAAGTCCATACCCAGGAGTAGGTCGTACCCGAGAAGCTCTCCCTCCACAACCAGGGCTTGCACGGCTACTGCAGGCCCGTCGTTGATGCTTGCGCGGATAATGTTCACCCCACAAGAGGCTAGTGAACATCCACCTACAGTTAGTACCGGAATTCTCTCTGCTTTCCAAGTGGCACAGCATATGTTGCTCACGAGAGTCTGGGTGCACCCAGTGTCCACAAGCACGAGGCACTCGCTTCCATTAATGTGTATGCTTACAGTGGGTAGCGCCCTGCTCAATGACGATCTGGGGAGAAGACTGGTGCTGTAGCTCGTTTCCCGGACAGGTGCAGGCCAGGTGTCCGCGTTTTTTGCACTTGTAGCACTGCGGCCCGTCAAGTTTCCGAGTTGGTTGACGTGACGAAAGACAATCACGGGCCAAATGGTTGGGTCCTCCACACTTATAGCAGGTTGTAGCTGCGCCCAGGTTCTGCAATCCAACCTGTGATTATTGTACAGCTGCCGCTTGGTCTATAGTGTTAGGGCTTTTCTTTAGTATTGCTCGTGCCCGCGCCAATACTTCCGATATGTCCATCTCGTCCACTTGGAATGAGGCACGGAGCAGATCTTCCACACTCTTAGGTAATCCTGCAACAAAGCGCATACCAAGCCTTTGTCTGACATCCCTCCAAAAGGG
This sequence comes from Euprymna scolopes, assembly GCF_053919585.1. Classification (NCBI taxonomy): domain Eukaryota; kingdom Metazoa; phylum Mollusca; class Cephalopoda; order Sepiida; family Sepiolidae; genus Euprymna; species Euprymna scolopes. The sequence continues at coordinate 54,931,624 of NC_136519.1, forward strand.
ACCGATACCTTTTTTAGCTCAGCCAGATACACATCCTCCATTTCCCCGGGATGTAATTTTCGGGCCATGAATTCCTTCCATGCAGTAACTGGATCTAACGCAAATGCTGTAAAAAGGGTGCGCTTGATGCAGGCAAAATCTGTTTTTTTCTCGTCAGCCAACTGCTGGTATACTGCATATGCTCCCCCAGTGAGGTGCATTGGGACCACGCATTCCATACGCTTCACCCCACTGAGCTGACATATTAATTCTGCTTTTTCCACCCAATTCCTGCACTGAGTGATCAGTGCTACTGCCATCCAACAGGGGGATTAGCTTGGGGTCAAATCCTGACGTCATGCCGAAATAGATTGTGTTCGTTACAACTCTACTTTCAACCAAGTCGTTGTTTGTTTCGTTCACCACACTCTTTTCTCCTACCTCTTATTTTACACATGTCCATTCGCTTTAGTGACTAAAAATCGTCTGTCCTCCCGCTTTCCTTTCCTCATTATTTATGGAACCAGGGTACGAGATTCTCCGAGATTCCCCGAGATTCCACAAGACTTTTTTCCACATAAAAGCCTGCGGGCGCCATCTTGATTCTCCATTTGTGCTCTGCAGGCACAAACGCGCAGCCGCTTTAACGGTAAGCCACTTCTTTCTCCACACTTCTAGCTCCTCCTCCTCTCGATTCCCATTCTTCCTTCACTTTTTGGATATATCTACCAGATTTGGTACTTCCACTTCTTACAAAGCATTCCTACAGTACTCTTCTTTCCTCATCCGTCCACGTTCTTTTTTTTACATTTCCTGTTCCCACTCCCTTCGTGTCTTGGGACCCTCTCTGCCAATTCTCACTCCTCCTATATCCAGCCACATCCTCAGAATTTCGAACAGTTGTATGATGACGACAGGACCCACCCTGTTGACCAATGGGACACCTACCTGACGTGAGACCATCACAGGATGTTCTAACCTCATTTACGTCGTTATTTTCAATATTTTGATTTGATATTCGCCCATAAATGGGGTTAGTGAATTTAAGGTTACACCACCACCGATAGTTTTATCCAGACCAAGGTCAAAGTTCCTCTCCCGACCTTTTTCCTCCATCACCACCACTTTTCCCATTACCACCACCAACAACAATATAAATAAAATCTACAATGATAATGGCAACACTAATATCGGTAGCAATAATATTAACAGCAAAAACAACAATAGTAATGACAGCAAAAAACAACACCTACCATTACAGCTACAGTAAGAATAAAAACATACCACCACCACCACCATTACTACTAGTAATAATATTAGTGATAATAGTAATAACCAATAAAGTAAATTTTGTTTTTTTAAATAATAATAATAATGATAATAATGATAATAATTACGATAATAATAATAATAATAATAATAATAATAATAATAATAATAATTTCAGTTAGAAAAGCTTACTTTGTTCGTTTTTTTTGTTTTTTGTTTTTTTTTAAACTCCTCTGTCGATGTTTCTTTTGGCCAGAAAAATGTACACAAAAACAGAAACATAAAACATCCAAACATGTGAAAGACAATTCCTCGTTTAACCGTGAATTCAAGTTTTAAATTCTAATTTCAGTTATAATAATAATAATAATAATAATAATAATAATAATAATAATAATAATAATAATAATAATAATAATAATAATAAACCAAACCCAAACAATAGCAACCCCAATAGGAATATTATGTAGGTATGATTTCCTTTGATTACAAAACCAGATATTATGACCATAAAAGTATGTTCAATAACAAAAAACACTGAATGAAAACAGCACTACCCAACCAATACTGGAAATCCAAAGAAAGTGAACGCTCGCCGATAGTCAAATGAAAAATAGTAAGACAAGCAAGTACATGTAGCATGTAGGGACTTAGACAATCCATGTAGATTATGCCTAAATGAAAAATTCGCTATTCTATTCTTTAAAAAACAACAACATCTATTAAACTGTAGGAAAGAAATAGCGAACAACTGTGTGCACAGGATAAACTTTACTTTAGGATAGTGATACAAAATAATGTTAAATTGACAATAACAATAGAAAATAAATAAATAAAATAACAATAGAAAATAAATAAAATAAATAAATAAAATCATAAAAATAAAATAAACATACATATTCATAAATAATTTTATATAAAAAAACTAACATAATATCCGAAGCATAAACCAAAACACAAAATAGTATATCTAAAACTACACCTAGGTGTAGAATAGGTCAGCTTACTACACACGAAAGGACATCTACCCCTCCCATAAAACACACAAAGGGTGAACCTGAAGTCAACTCTACCTTTGTCCTGTAAGTGCTCGCCCATTGGCTGATTAGAATGGGCGCGTTTACAACTGAGAAGCTGACTAGAAAATTCAATACCATGTGCATATATAAAATGCATGGTAACCACAACTTTTCACATAAGACGGACGAATTCTTACGAGGTTGAAACGAGGAATATTCTGTGTAGCTTAATTGCCATATATATTTTCATAAGTTACTACCTAGCTCTACCTATGTATTGAGCACTGTTAAAGTAATTATTGAAAATTTACGCATAAAGTTATATCTTCGTATATTAATTTATATGGTTAAATGAAATATATATATACATATATAAAATGAGAGATAAAAGGGAATTAAAACGATCTTTCGTATTTGATGATATGATCTCCTGCAAGGAAACATCATTCAATCTATTACTTATCCTAACACACAATTCATTACTATTGTCCATTTGTTTTGCAGACAAGGTCGCCGCCTGTTGCTTCAGGAGAAGGGGGGGGGCGCTTCTTGTGATAACAATCGGATGCTTGCATTCTGTACAGGTTGTTGTGGTCTTGCCAGACACTGTTAGTATTCCAGCTAGCTTCCCTTGACAACAAACGGCTGACGCTGTGTCCTCAGATTTGCAGTTATCTGTTTTTTGTTTTTGTTTTTATTTTTTTATTTATTTATTTATTTTTTTATTTTTTTTTAGCTTTAAAATTGACTGTTCCATGGAACTCAGTGTTTCCGTTCGGTCATACGTCTTTGATATTTCATCTGACACTGTTTGGCCTTTGGCGTGGAATCAAAAATCATTTTTGGTTCGTCTGTTTTTTTTTTTTTTCTTTTGTTTCTGCTTCGAGGAAAACAATTACAAAAATAGTTTCTGCTGCAATTTAGACTACATAACATACAAATGTGTATACCATTTCTTTCTATTTTTTTAACTTTTTGTCTTGATTCTTGGTGATACCGTGGGGGCACACGGAGGAGCTGGCGCTGATGTAATTATTTTTATAGGGTAGTAACCATTTATCAGGGCTGAAGGCTACACGAGGATAAGGGTTAATGAATGTAAGGTGGTAGTTCAGTAATCGTTAATCGTGTAGATCGAGTAGAATTTGGATTATTGAAGAGGACGGCTCAACAAGAACTTGTTTACATTGGACTTGAAAGTTACCAAATTGTAATCGGCTGTGAAGCAGTCCAATAGAACAGTGTTCCACTTGCAGGCAGTTTTAGGGAAAAAGCTTTATTCATAGAATCTGTGTTTAGAATAAGGCACAGATAGAGAGTGGGGAAATTGTAGATAGTGGTTGTAGCTAGTCGAGTGTTTTTTTGTGAGAGTTTGGCAAGGGCGATCATAAGTTGGAGCTTAGACGAGCACTTGCTATGAAAATATCGATAGAGTAGAAACAGACTCACGACGTCTCTTCTGTGGGAAAGAGGTTGTAGGGACCTAAAAAGGGCATTGCCTATTAGTTTCAAAGCTGGATTTGAATTCTATTAAGGCAAAATAGGGCGCGTCGAGCATTTCCGGCCCAAATATGACAATATTACTCTATTTTAGGACATATTTGGCTCTTATACAGATAGAGAATTGCATTGGCAGTGAGATATCTATTGGAGAAGTAGAGTGGTCCAACCATTCCAGCAATGCAAGAATTAGAAGTGAATGAAGTAAGGTCACGCAATTCTGTTATTACTAACTAGCAGAGAGTTACTAAGGAAAGAGTCTATCAGATATGTGTACTCAGTGTTGAAGATATGTGTTGCATGGAGAGAAATAATATAAGAATGATACAATAGATATGTAATAGGAATCTTAACGACAAACTGAAGAAGATTCAGTGTGGACAGTATAGAGAGGTGTGTGTAGAACAGAAGGCTTCGTTCAAACAATCTATGAGAGCTTGAGTTAATAAATGTAGAATAATTGAGGTAGCCGGGGAAATTAGCAGCGGAAAGCGCTAAGGAAAATACTGGAGGAAGGGCTAAGATCAGTTTGAGAGAAAAGGGAATCAAGTCTTGACCAAAAATAGATTTCTTTCAAAATAACTTTCTAAAATCTGTCCAACACATGCCAACATGTAAAAGAAACATTTAACTGGAATATTTGAAACAAGTGGGACCTGTCGAAATTCCACAGGGGACTCGTTTATATGTAATAAATTGATGTTGGCATTTGGTAGATGTTCAGTGTAAATGGAGACGCTCTGGTATTATTGTAACATTTTTTTTTTTTTTGTTAAAACTGCAAAAGTATTTATCTAAGCTAGCACGAACACTCTGCAAAGCCCGGTCATAAAGTACGCTTAAATATGACATTTTAATTCTTGTAGATTTCGTATATATCATTATAGAGTTAATGTTCTATCGATTTTTATATATTATAAAGTTGCGATTTCAAAAATAAAATATATATATATATATATATATATATATATATATATATATATATATATCTATATGACTTGGGTGCATTAGCTTGAATCGAAACCGAAATTAAACTTTCTGAAAAAAAAATATATGTATAAATATATATATAACTTGAGTTCTTTCAGCCGTAAGCGAAACCGAAACCAAAACTTATGAAGAATTCTTGATAAAATTATTTATAAAAAAGAAATAGATTACTGGAGTGTTATCAGTTATAATCGGAACCGAAACAAAATTTATAAAGAATTCTTGATAAAATTATTTATAAAAAAAAATAAATGACTTAAGTGCCATCAGCTATAATTGAAACTGAAACCAAAACATGAAGAATTCTTGGTAAAATTATTTATGACAAGAACTGGAAGTACATAACAATTAAATGACCCGGATGTAAGCGTGACACAGAAAAATAACACATACGCTATCGTATTAATATTTAGGTACTTCCTTAAGCACAAAATTTTTAGATAAAAAAAAATGAAAATGTTTTGGGGTTTTGTTTTAGTGTGAGAATTGTATGCTTAGCTCACCATTATCTCCAATAGTTTGGGCACATAACTTGTCCCTGGAGAAGCACATTTGTGATATGTTCTTCTCTCTGCTCCTATGTCTGGCATTAAATGTTGTCGGTCAACTGAAACTATGAGCGATACTAACCAATGACCTTCGAAAACTGCCTAATTCCCAGAAAAGTAGAATTGTGTGTTTTTGTTGTTGTTGTTGTTGTTGTTGTTGTTTTTTGTTGTTGTTTTTGTGCATGTGTTTGTGGGGGGGGGGGATTTAGGTTCTCATCTACTTTTAAATGTAGATAGAATTTTATTTTTAATTTGACAAATTTCTTAATATTTATCCGAAAGAATAAACTAATTGTAGGTCATTCTTGAATTTCGTGTCATATCCACTTATAATCAGTATATTCATTCACTTATAAATTATCAGTGCTTCTTTGTTTTTAAAGTGAAAATCGAAATATTGAACTAAAACCAATGGTATTGACTTAATTGTCATGTCGCAGTAATGAAAATAACCAAAAATTACGAAAAACGATATGGTACAAAATGATTTATTAATAAAAACAGTTTTCAAAAACAATTAGAGAAAATTAAGCTTTGTTAAATTAGTCTAGAATTTTCAGAAAAAGATTACCTTCCTTATTACAATTGGAATTCTATTTTTTTTTTTTTTTTTTTTAGCAAAACTCAATTTTCACTAATTGTCTTCAAAAACTATTTTTCATAATTTTGGGATGTTTTCATTACTGCAACATTACAATTCAGTAGATACCATTGGTTTTGATTAAAATTCAATATTTTCATTTTCGAATTTTACTCTAATAACGAAGAAGTATCAAATTATCCTTTTCAAGGGAGATCACTCCAGGTATATTAAATGCTATTTTTAATCAGGTATCTATTTAATCAGACCTATGTTGGAATGTGTTATGGTTCAGCCCTGTCATTCTCCCAGGCATTATTGCTAATTTCCTAAAATGCTCATATGGGAGTATGCCAAGTGGTTTGGTTTGTTCTTGGCTATTTTTGTACTTGTCAGTGCTTCCGCTCGACCCCATATGCGGAGCTGGCTTTACCCACATTAAATGGTCTTATGGCACATTTTACTGTCATGGCAATTTCATAAATAAGTGGGATATTTATTTGTAAATAATTATACAATGAAATTATTCACTTTTTTTTTAAATTTTCTCATTATTTTGTTTTTGTGAGGATGAGACATCCTACCGATTGGCAGACATTCTTTCGCTATCTCAGGCATATCAACTCAGATATATTTTTAAATTGTAACCGTCTCTTTTAATGTAATTGTTTGAATCTCTTTTGCACTTGGTTCACCGGGTATATTTGCAAGTTAATTTTTGAAATTCTTTTTTCATGGGTATGATTTCTCCTATAATTACTGGAATGATGGCGATCTTTCTAAGATTTTGTCTTCTTTTCATGGTGTACATAAGACCATGGTATTTCATTATCTTTCTCTCTCAGCTCTGTTTAATCCTGCATCATTGGGAGACACTAACTTCTACTAAGGTTACTTCTTTCCCCTTTTTTTTTTGTCCCATATCACTATGTCAGAAGACGAATAAGTGTGATTTTGTAAAATTAAAAAAATAGTTAAAAAAATCATTCAATTAAATTTAAGAATATGAATAAATTTAAGTTTTAAAATCTTATAAAAAATAAAATTAAAAAAATATCACCAGCATGCCCTGTTTTTTCTTAGTTTCTTATTTATAAATTTAACAGTTACAAAAACAACTCGAAAATATTCAAATGAAAAAAAATTGCAAGACCTTGATTTTATTGCAAAACCGATTTTTTAAAATCGTTGTGAAAGTATAAATATTTTATACAAGAAACTACTTTAGAGAAAAATGTATGTCTTGTGATATTCACAAATGTCTTTGAAGAAAGTAAACAAAAACAAACTTAGCTGTACAGACATCCTGTTGTATCATTCACCTTCCAAAGAACATTCAATTCACAAGCGGTCGCCAATTGTATATAAAAGAAACCGGTAATACTACTCTTTTTAGTATTCGCCCAACATCGATGATAGTAATAAGGATATTATAGAAGTAAAGAACTTTATTGATGTCTCTGTGAACATTTACAGAAATACTGACTCACCATCTAATTTACATATGTGTGACTGTATACATAACAAATACATATGTAAATTGGATGATAACATAAATTTGTTCACTTCTATATAACAACAACAATAATAACAACAGTCGCAATAACTAAAACAATAATTATAACTATAACAATAGTAACAATATCTATAACAATAGTAACAACAACAATAACAACAACACCAATAATAATAATAATAATAATAATAATAATAATAATAATAATAATAATAACTAGCAGGACCCGTGGAAATTCCACGGTAGTTAAAATCTTTTAAAACACATCAGTAAGAAATTCCTTATAAAAATGAACGTATGGAAGCAAGTAGAACAAACAAAGAATTTTAGTTTAAACTTTTATTGAAGGTCAATGCGATCGTAACTGATGCTGTTGATATTGTCAGTAAGTGCTGGTGATGATTGAGGCGACTGTTGCGATAATGCAAATTCATTTGCAAATGTTATCAGAAGAGGCGGAGAGCACTGAAAAACTGAGGAGACTTGTTGTTACTCAGCTTCCAGAGAACACTACAGGCTGTTTTCAAGAAGAGATCCTTTATGGCCTGTGTGAAAGCTCCTTGTGAGCCAAAAATAATAGTAATTAAAATCCAAATAATAATAATAATAATGAAGAAGAAGGAAAAGTCTTGCCAAATTGTAGATTTCGCCATTCCAGCAGATCACAAAGTGAAGATCAAGGAAACGGAGAAGTGGAGCAAATATGTGGGACTGGCCAGAGAGCTCAAAGGAACCTGAAACATGAAGAAAGTCAAGATAACACCGCTAATAGTAGGAGCACTTTGAACAATTCCAAAAAACTGTGAGAAAAGAATGGGAGATATTGGAATCAGAATGATGGCTGAGAAGATACAGCAGATAACAATAATGAAAACGGATGAAATATTAAGGAAAATCCTTGAATGTGGAAACTAACACACATGAATTGCAGCCACATACAGAAAATACAGAAACTGCTGCAGATGTAAAACACAAAGGGACATCACATGGAATTATGGAAACTGAAAATGTATAATTGTAAGTTAACCCCACCCCCCACCTTCGCCCCGATCATTTTTTTTTTTGCGTGCATTACGATAAACTCGCACTACACGAAATAAGTGAGGAGAGTCAAGGGGGAGGGAAAGACTGAGGAGTGCAATCACTAGCCAGTCCTCTGCTGGTTGAGTGCAAAGATGACTGGGACCTTAGGGAGGCTTATTGCCACCCAAATTTCACTGCCAATGAGAAATTAATGGTAAGTGGTTGTTGCGATAACGCAAATTTATCTGCAAAGAATCTGGGGAGACTTGTCACTCAGACTCTAAAGAACACCACAAGTTGTTCTTGAAGAGAAATCTTTTATGATGGTTTGTGTGACTACTCCTAGTAAATAAATAAAAATAATAATAAAAAGTTAACAACAATAACAACGATAATAACAACAACAATAATAATAATAATAATAATAATAATAATAATAATAATAATAATAATAATGATAAGAAGAAGAAGAAGAAGAAGAAGAAGAAGAAGAAGAAGAAGAAGAAGAAGAAGAAGAAGAAGCGTATTGTCACTAAGACCTCAGGGAACACCACCGGCTATTTCAGTAACCAACGACAGATAATGATCTGCGTGAGAATTCCTAGTGAGTTGCTATGAAGGTAAAGAGACATTATTTTTGACTATGCAAGAAGAATATCTTAATAGGTGTGCTACAGTGTCATAGTATATGATTTTTTGATTGAAGTGGAATAAGTTGTGGTTGTGATCTGACGTGTACTTATGTCAACTTCTCTCCTCCTTCATCTTCATCGCATAGAGTTTTTTCTTTTTTTCGCGTACTGATGTCACTTTATTTATTGGACAACAATTAATTATTTTACTCTTCGTCTTAGAAAATCTTAAGAGCGTATAAATTAGACTGAAATATCAGATGCAATCAATAATATCTATTTCACGTAAGCAGATTTTTATATCTATGTTAGCAGGGGTGGGAACACAGCGTTGCCAGGGAATGAAAGTGGTCCTTATATATTTCTGGTATTTTCATTGGATGTTCTGTCATCCACTTAAAGTCGAAGCTTATGCGGTCCACAGTTATATATCGATAAGGGGAGATGACGTACAATGCCCAGCAGTTCTAAATGATCACTCATTTTCTACTGGCCAGGTTCAGTGATTCTTAACTTTGGTCATCTAATAAGAACTGGCGTTTCAATGTAATTATCGTGTGTGTGTGTGTATATATATATATATATATATATATATATATATATATATATATATATATATATATATATATATATATATATATATATATATATATATAGTACAAGATGTTGTTGAAATTCAAAGACTTACATTTTTTTTTCTTATATAACCCTTGTTTATTTCACCTTGGATTTCTTCTTTTTGGCTCACCCTATATATATATATATATATATATATATATATATATATATATATATATATATATATATATATATATATATATATATATATATATATATATATATCCACTGTATTCTGACACGCTTTGCTGTGGCTCAATTTGGTGAAATGGAAAAAATTCCAAAATGAGGTAAGCTTAATTTCTTGTGGATATGTTTTGTTGTTCCATTTTCTGAGCAGATATATAGATTTTCTGATTTGCTGACTCTTGAACACGCAACATAAATTGTCCATATGAGAAAAAGTCAGTGTGTAGATATAAGCCACACAATTGTAAAGATTTTCCTGAGATTTGTTGATGGTGATTGCAAACGACAATCAAATTGTGAATTGCAATTTCCTAAATTGCAATGGCATATTTAGTGGAATCATACGAATGTGTGGAATAAGGACATCTTCACCTTTGAAATGTCCTGTCAAGATTGTTGCTTCTATGATGTTGTTCATTAATTTTTTTACTGCAAGCCATGTGCCATTGCAAAGCTTGGGTTGGTTTATATTTTGCAACGTGATAATTGATATGCCAAATTTCAATTGCAGCAATGCAGTGGCACCCTTTGCAAATCTAGTGAATTAAAAAAAAGGATGCGGGATTAGAGCAGGATAAATAGAAAGGAAGATAGAGATAGAAAAAGAGAAAGAAAGAGAAATAGAGAAAGAGAAGAAAATAGAGAAAAAGAGGGAAATAGAGAGAGATAGAGGAATTGAGAGAGAGAGAATGACGGGAAGGGAGGGGGAGAATTAGACAAAGAGAGAGAGAGACAGAGGAAGAGAGAGATATAGAGGGAGTGAGAGAGAGAAAGGGGCTCAAAGAGAAATGAAGAGGGTGATAGAAAGAGAAAGATAGAGAGAGGGGGAGATGGATGTGTAGAGAGAGCTAGAGAGAGAAAAAGAGAGAGAGAGAAAGAGAGAGGGAGAGAAACAGCAGATAAACCACACTTCATCGATTTTATCAGTGGAGGAGAAATCCTTCTAGACTGAGGCAATTTTTATTTTTGTTCCCATCTAGAGTACTCATTTTTCGGGAGCTAGATTTTTCACATAAAACTTGAAACTAAAAAATACACCCGCATGTTCAATTTTAAATAACTGCTATTCATTTATGCTTCTTGTACGGTTCTATTGCAGCATTAAAAATGAATTTTTAAAATATAATTTTTTTTTATGTTGCAATGTAGTTGTGTAGGAAGTATGAACGAATATATTTGTTAATTTAACGTTTAATATATATATATATATATATATATATATATATATATATATATATATATATATATATATATATATATATATACACACACATACCGGCATGTTCAATTTCAATAATCACTATTTGTTTATGCTTCTTAAACAGTTGTATTGCAGCATTTAAAATAAATTTTTAAAATATAATTTATTTTTTATGCTGCAATGTGATTGTGCTGGAAATATAAATGAAGGTAAATGTGTAGTTTAGCGGCATAAATTATTTGACATACAAAAAATATAAAAACTTTGTTTTTATATAAAACGCATTATTAGACCGAAAGGCTGAAATAAAACCAGAAAAAAATTCATTTTTATTATTTTTTCACCATTTTTTATTAGATTAAATGTACGATATTCAAAGCTGCTGTATTGCTTTTAAAATTTGGCCTTTCTAAGGTTTGGCCTTTTTTTTACGCTCATTCATTATAAAAAATATGGCAGCCAAAAACATTGTTCCATAAAAGGGGGTAAAAAAGGCTAAATTTGGCCTTAAAAAGGCCAATCTGTCAAACTTTAGAAAGGCCAAATTTTAAAAGCAATATGGCGGCCTCGGATTCTTAGTAGAGATGATTTTGATGATGCTAGCTTTTGGAAATTTTGCAGTGTCACCCTCACTTCCACATGCAGCATATATTATTCTCAAATGGTCATCCATCTGATACTGAACAGACTTAATGTCGTTAAACTGTGGTGATCTAATGAGAACCAGTATGTCAACATGATTACACAGTGGTGCTTATATATTAAAAGTGTTGTGAAGTGGTTTGTAAGTGGTAAGACATTCATATGAAGAAATAAATGGATGAAAACGATGGAGATCAGCATTCTAGAATAATTTTACAACTGAAAAAATTATTATGTAATGAGAAGGATTTGTCTGTTGCCGAGCCGATTTAGATTGAGTTCTTCATTGAATTGCTTTGTCTTGTTATCGTCTGCTCAGTGCAGGAGCAGATAACTCTTGGTACATCAATCATGCTTCAAAATGTCTTTTTGCAAGGGAGATAACTTCAGAGTACACGGGTTATTTACTCGTAACTATTATTTCCTAGATAGACATTGTTATCCATCCAACAAGAAGACAAAAGCAAAATATGTTGAGCATAATCTGTACATAAAACTAAGCGAAATTCCCATGAGCAAATCTTCTTAGAGCTGCCTGTCTATGGAACACAATACCATAGAACTGCTTTTCAGCTGACTATAACACAGTCGTTTTCAAGTCCAACATAAACAAATTTTTGTTGAGCCATCATTGTAAATAATCAATTTCAACCCAATTTCCACCATTACCGTTTATCACAACGATTCACTTATTAATCCTTATCCACAAGTGGCTTTTGGGTCTTGATAAGTGGTAACTTCCTCCGTAAAAAATAAAAATAAATAAGTAAATACTGTTATGACTGACTGTGCCTTAATGTGTTATGCGTTATGCGAGTCATGTATGAATATTTTTTAAATTAAAGTAGAAATAATAATGAAAGTTTAAAAAAATGATTATCCATCTTAAAGCTGATCAGTTTCTTTAGTGTGAAAGTTCCAAAAGATATTTGGCTAATCCAAAATTTTAACACCTTCTTGTAAAAACTTCAGTTCAATTTTGGTTATTAGCACTTTTCTTTGCTGAACTCTGGAAAATACGAATGATAACAAGAAAAGTTAACCATTTTTTTCTTGGTTGGAGGCAAGCTTAATTAAAAACAACACAAACAAGATCTTTGTCACAGTGAATTAGTTATTTTTATAAAACTGAAAAAGTTTTTAATTATTTTTACTATTTTATTTTTAACACTCAAATATTCAATCATTCTTCAAAGACTTTATCACAAATTTCTAAAAAGCAAGCATTCGGATTGAATGATAATCATCATGACCATTCCTCATAGAATTTTATCCTAGAAAAGTTATTTAATCTTGTTACAGGGACAGTCTGGAATTTTGTGGACAGTGTTAGAGATAGCACGTTGTTTTTGTTGTTTATGTATTGTGGCGAAAATTCACAGAGATGAAAGACCCTTGAGGACACAAAACACTTACCTTTAAATGGATTTCTTGATTCAATCTGTGGCTGCATAAGGGAGATTCATCCACAGAAAGTATGAGTTTCCAAGAATGCTTTCTGCAGAAATAAGGCACGAAAGGATCCCTTGAATTAGAAATGAATGCAACACGTCCTTTGTCGTGAAAACGTAAATAGAAACTAATTTGGGTGGGCTTTTTCAAAATTAAACAATGTGCATCATGTACGTATATAAAAAAGGAAAAAAAAAGTTCAACAGTAACTCCCAAAATGCAACAGCAGAAGTGTTCCAGACTATGCATATTCCAACAGTGTGTAACATTTATATATGTGAGGTGTTTATATAGGGTCTCTTTTTTTTACGTGTGTTATAGTCGCTTCTTTTTATTGTTTATAGAAATCAGTTTCTTCAATGAAGAAAGGAATATGAGGAGACATTTGCTGAGTTTTCTTCAAGGTTATATATATATATATATATATATATATATATATATTATTATTATTATTATTATTATTATATAAATAATACATGGAGAGAGACCAATGTTATTTTAACTAATTGTTTACTTCGTGATTTTACTTTCTAACTTACTAAAATGAGTGATGCAGACAGATTTCGAAGTAGCATTTGCCTTACATTCAAGTTTTTTGTTTTTTTAAAAAAATTTTTTTACATTATGAGAGATTCATATTTTTTTTACATTATTAGGGATTATTCACAAGGCTTCCCAGAGAGACTGATACTTACTTTTCCATCTGCTCAAAAACATGGCGTCATTCTTCATCAACTCTCTGTTTTGTCTACGACATTTAACATCTGCCTTCTCCCTAAACTTTACATCCCTCATCTTTCATTCAACCATGGGAATCATTTTACTTTACAGCTTTGGATTACTTTTTTTTTAATTGGGAATTACCACTTATCAAGGCTTGAAGGCAACTTGAGGATAAGACTTAATGAATGTAAGGTGGTAGTGCAGTAATCGTTAATGGTGTAAAATGGGTAGAATTTGATTATTTATGGAGATGACTCAACAAGAACTTATTTACATTGGATTTGAAGACTACGATGTTGTATTCAACCAGGAAGCAGGACATCATGCACTCGGTGTGACCTTTGTCAAAAGTAAAAAGTTCTAAATTTAAAAAAACACCTTAGTAAAGGTCCAAATTATAGAGAACCTGAAAGTCTTGATTACACTAAAGTACTAGAGGGCTTTATTATGTCTATGGCAAATGAATATAAATTATTACAGTCTACGTTTGATGCGTGGAAAAATAATATACTTGAATGCGTAAATGAAAAGGTTGAACGTATAAAAAATGCAAACACCCTAAAAAAAAACTATCCTCTTCTTATACATTCAGAAATACTGAAGGAACTTAAAATACTTCAAGATAAGTTTGTAATAGTTCTCATTGATAAAGCGGCAAACAATATAGCTTTTATATGTAAAAAAAATATTATATACAACGTTTATTATAAGAAGTAGGATTTATAGGTAAAGTTTCAGATACATATAATGTAAGTAATATTAATCTAGGTAGCATTATTCTGAATAATAGTACTATTAGTGAAAAAGTAGGATTAAAGTTAGAAGAAAAACAAAAAAAACATGTATCTGTTGATGCAGAAAAATCCAGTTAGCGCTAGGTTTATTGTAGCTTCAAAGACGTGCATTACCAAACCTTTTAAGTAAAGCTATATCTAAAGTGTTTAAATTAATTATAAATCAAATAAATAATTTCCACCAGAAAAGAACATTCTATAGTAATATAAATCTATTTTGGGTGGTAAATAATTCACAATCAGTAAAAGAAAAATTAGGTATCATAAATTCCAGAATAAAAGTAAAGTCGATAGCGACTTATGATTTTAGTATGCTATGAACTAAAATTCCACATGAAAAACTTATAAAAGAATAAAACAATACCGTAGATCTAGCTTTTGGAACATTTTTTTGTTCCTGTCATTAAGGGAGGTGGTGTTTGATTAATACTTCTGGGGAGCCATGATTTAATATATTGTTTTGTTTCTAAATTTCTGAAACAGCGTTTCATGGTAAACAACTGATGATTCCTTAAATTACTATTAGAATTATTGCAAATTCGAGAGAGAGCAAATTGATTCATTGATTTTAGGTGATTAAATGACTTACTGACCAAGTAGTTTTCCAACGAATAATAAAAAATATAAAAATTAAGTTTTTTTTTAATATAGTTTCAAAGGTTAAAAACTTCCAAGAATATATATATATATATATATATATATATATATATATATATATATATATATATATATATTCTTTAATTGGAAGCCATGTATAATTTCAGAAGATTCCGATATACAAGTCCTGGAGATGAAAATTTTTCAGTGGATAGCTATACAGGTTCTGGACTTTAATTTTGTAACCAAAGAACAAAAGATCCTTCTCGTGTTGACACGAAAAAATTATATGCTGAAATGCTAAAAAGGTTTAATTTTTATGGAGCAATTCTGTTTTCTGATTGGTTGATAGCAGAACGTGAATTAATTTGATTTGTTAGTTCCTATCGGCAGCATTTATAAATAGAATCTTCCAACATAGCAAAAATATTGCAACACACACACACACACACACACACACACACACACACACACACACACACACACACACACACACATATATATATAGTCATCCACAGATAGACTGGTTCGCAGTATTACAGGTCTTCAGTGCAGCTAGACTAGCCACTACCTTAAGCCAGGATTGAATCTCACTGCCTAGGCGACAGTTGGTGCTTCTAAGTATTACACTATTTGGCTGTTGCTGAGATGGGTATGTGAAATTACAACGATCAAACATAGTCTAAACGCCTAAGCATTATTTGTTTACACAAAGAACATTGCGTTATATGTTAGTGGCAGTTTGTTATTTCACTCAGCAATATGCTCAAGATAGGAATATTGAACAAAACATTTTGATTGATGAGGAGAGATCAAATGTTACAGAAAGGTTATATATCTTGGTAGTATGCTGCGTGGTGACTGTATGCTTGATGCTGAGATAAATCACAGAAGAGCAAAAACCAGTTCTGCATGTGATCAACTTGTATGCATCTTGTAGGATTCAGCTGCTGAATAATAGAAAACAAAAACAAAATGGTGATGCCCAGTTAACATGTAAACTAACGTGAATTCTTGCTGCTAGTTTTAATTAAAAGCCTGTTTTGATAGACTAAGGTTTTCAGTTGATATCATTAAGCATTTAGCCAACGTCACCCTGTCAATGCTTTTTTGTAGAATGATTTGTCTTTAGTCTTAATATATCCCTTAATTTCCAATATCATTTCTTCATTGGAGCTAAACCTTTAACTCTGGAGCAATTTTGGGGGTCTGCAATCAACTAGTAGGAAAGAATTCAAAGTGCAGTTTATGTAGCTTTGCCATTGTTGGAATCAACCTGTTACATGGTGCATTGTCTTGGTGAAAAAGTACTACAATTTCTTCTTTTAAGTGTGCCAATAATGCTATCTAATATTCTCTATTTAAGTTTTTTTCTTTTCCAAGGTAATCTATAAACAAAATACCTTGCGCATCCAAAAAATATGAGCAACAAAACCCTACCTGCTGATGTTTGCATCTTTAGTCTTTTCATCTACTGCTGTCTATTCAGTTGACAGTTGACTGCAATTTGAAGTAGTAGATACATGTTTCATCCATTGTGTCACATATTGATGCAAAATCTCTTTTTTGTTGCATTAAAAAATAAAAAGCTTTGAATCTACAACACGTTCTCCTTGTTTTTGATTGAATGCGAGCAAAGGTGACACTCAACTTTCTCACTGACCTTCCTTTTGATATTTTCAGCTCTTCTTCTGCTGCCTTCAATTGACGATCGGGCAAAACAAGTTTGTGGATTTTTTTTTAATGTTTTTTTGCAACAATTCCCAAATTTAAGTAACCTGAGCATTCGGCATGATTTGTGTCTGCATGACTGCATTTGAACTTGACATATCACCTCTTGCCCATTGTTTCCAACAGAGAGAAAGAATTAAACTAATGAAACCATTAATTTGTTTGGATAGTATTTTTCCCCATCAGAAAACAATGCTATATCAATAGACAGAATTAAGATTTTTCCATTTTTTTTTTAAATTTTTGTAACAATACCTACACTTAAATAACTTGCAAACTAATAATCTAATTTGGTTCAAAATAAAAAGTAATAAATTCAAAACAACAGCATCGTTTTTATGCTTCATACACCACCAATCACCCTGAAAATATTTCCCTGCAAGTATATGTGGAATAACACACAATTTTATTTATATATAATGAATGCAAAAGTTTTTTTCTCATCGAACCTAATTATATAAACAGCAAATGTTTATTCAATTACACAACATATTTTTAATACGATACAAATAGTAATCCGCAAATATCCACAAACACCTTTCATTCTTCTTAATTTGTATATATATATATATATATATATATATATATATATATATATGTATATATATATATGTATTATATATATATATGTGTATATATATATATGTATATATATATATATGTATATATATATGTATATATATATGTGTATATATATATATATATATATATATATATATATATATATATATATATATATATATATATATACTAGCATGGGTGCCCGGAGGTGTGTGTTGAGTAAAAAATAAAAATAAAAATTGTTAGTAGGAAGGCAGGCTCGAACCCATACTGTGAAGGAGGAAAAGAATGGGGAAAAAGCGTGATGTCTTTGCTGTTACGACCACCATCAAACCAGAAGTTTAAATTAAGGCTAGACAATCAAAAAAGGGCTGACTTTTGTAAATATCGGCGAAAAAAGCGACCCTTCCCTGTAGAAAAGTGCCCAGTTGAGGGTGAAGAAATTAATGTTTTTAGCCAATTTTTCGGTGTTTGTCGTCTGAAAGCGAGAGCTTCAAAACGATACTGATCTTGTGAAAATCCGTCGCCTCTGTCGAAAGTTTTAGGCAAACATGCAAACATACATTTATATACATACATACATGCATTTATATATTGGTAGCTCAAATTTTCAACCCAAAACGATTAAAAAGCTTGCCCTGTTTCTGAATACCCTTTATGTAAAATTTCAAATGTTTAGACCAGAAATTGTCTGAGTAATTTGGTAGAGACTGCAGAAGTCAATTTTTTTTAACTTTGACCCATATTATGACCTCTTAACATTTACTGTTTTGGGCTCAAATTAAGTTATTAAGTTAGATCCATGTCCAAGGAACCTATATCTAAAATTTCAGGTGTTTATACACAAAATTGACGGAGGAGTTTGGTAGGGTTCTCAAAGGTCAAACCGTTGAACTTTGACCCCTTAACAGCCAAATTTCCGTCCGAAAACTGATTACAAAGATTTTCCCAAATCTCAACACACACACACACACACATACACACATTCACACACACACTTTCACTTTTATATATATATATATATATATATATATATATATATATATATATATATATATATATATGTTGCAATATTTTTATTTGCATATTTATTATATAAATAACTTCTAATAAATTGATACATTATAATAGAGAGTTGTCATTATGCATTGCAATATTTCCATTGAGAGTAAAACATTTGATGTCGCTGAAATACTGAGAACAGATTTTACACTTTGATCTTAGTAAATAGGGCAAGAAACCATTGTTTTTTATTGCTTTGTTTTTTTTTTAACTCACAAATCTACATATGTTGCCATAACAGAAGAATCGACCTAGGGTGGAGGTTCTGTTCTAAATCATGTGGTGAAGCTGTCTGCAGAGAGCATACATTGTTTTTAATCTTTTATGTTTTTAAATAAATATCTGACTCAAGATTTGACCACCCCAAAATTTGCTTTCTCCACTTGGAAAAGTTAGTGCTTCTTTGAATAGAGGTTCATGGACTTGGAAATCTAGGAAAACTAATGTCCCTTCAAATACGATGTTCCATGCTGTGAGATTTTCTGAAATTAATCTTTATACCAAATGATGTATTCATGGCTAGTGAAATGTTTATGGACATAGATTAACAATAATCTTCAGTTGTCTTTTTATTGTTGACCAAGCGATATTTTTATATTTTATAGAGAGAATTAGACCTAGAGTCTAAAGAGTAGAGTGTATTTTAATGTATTAATAAATGTATTAATAAATGTATGAATACTTTTAAAGAACAGTGCCCATAGTACTGTAGATATATAATAAGCTCAATAGGTATATGTATACTAGAGTACAACCTGACCATAGACAAAGCAACAGAGCAGATGCACTGACATGAGTACCAGAATGGTGGCTGCTGGCTGATACCCGGGGAGGTTCTGAGATGCTGCAACAATCAATCGACCTGGCTCTGATACAGTGGACAAAAGGGCAATTAGGAGTGGGCTTCATATTAGATTACGGTGGCAATCACTTCCTCACCCTCATTGATTGTAGACCTACGCACTTCGCGGTCTGGAGACCACTCAAGCACCAGGACTCCACCTACATTATTCACCAGCTGTCATCTGTGTTCCTTGAAAGAGACGTATCCAAAGAGGTGCTGACAGACAATGACCCAGCTTTCTGCAGGTCAGGCAGTTCCTGAAGGAGTGGAGAGTGCGACTGTGACTGCAGTGTGTTTATGTGCCATCTGGCAATGGTATTGCTGAGAGGAGCCATCACAGCATCAAAAGAATTGCGGCTAAGAAGCAAGGCACTATCTCAGAAGCTGTATATTGGCACAACATCATGCCAAAGGATGGCGTCTCTCCAGGAACAGCACCTGCCAATGCAATTTACAAATACCAAGTCCAGAAAAGAGAATCTACCCCAACAGGGAAGTCGCCAACGAGGAAGGACAAGGGTCATATGCACCAGGGGATCCTGTCTGGGTGAAGCCGCCAGGAAGCCAGTACACTGATAGATATACATGGGGTCTTGTGACTAATGTGGTGAGTCAGCAGTCAGTCATGGTTGACAGTGTGCCCCATCATGTTAGGGACCTGAGGCTGCTGACACAGGCACAACCACCACTGGATGACAGGAGCGACTCTGGGTCTGAGGCCAGTGGGCCATCGCTCTGGTTTGCACCATCTTCATCCTCATCAAGCAGCAAATCCGATATTAGTAGCCTCTTAGGGGAGGCAGTTTTCTTCGACCCCCAGACTGCGGATGAGAGTGCAAATGAACAAGAGGCCTACACAGCCCCCCCCTTCGAAGAAGCACCCGCCAGAAGAAAGCGCCACCTCCCTGCCATCTCTGTAATCATGAGATTGAGTGGGGGGAATAGAAATGGACATACAAACAGCCTACCTGTAAAGCGCCCACGTGTCTGCCTGTCATGCGTGTTGGACAGGAAAAAGAAAAACCAAGATAGCGTCTGTGATATTTAACAGAAACAGTCTCTTGTGATCTCACGAGATTCACGTGGGGGAATGTAATATAAAGCAGGTCGCTTGGAGGAGTAGGGAAGTTTTTTTTCGCCATACAGACGGCTATTGAGTGCATTGAAACGAGTGAAGGAGGTTCCAGTTGATGATGGTGTAACAAATGTCCATAGCCCACTCAGTAATATTGATCATGTTGTGATAATGGTAGAAATCACCCTAAATTCTCGACCCAAAACTAAAGAGCCATTGCTCAAAATGACAAGGTATTATAAGAAGGCTGACTGGGAAGCCATCAGGTCTAATCAGAAATGCCCCATGGGGAAACATCTTTTCTCTTCCTGCTGAATAGTGCGCAAATGAGACCACTGAATGGTTTAAAACGGCAATTGAAGCACATGTTCCCACACGGAAATTCTATAGCAAACCCCACTCCCCCCAATGGTTTACTTCTACTTGTGCACAGATTTAACCGCCATAAGTCCAGTACAAACAGACAAAAGTTCATAGAAGCTAGAAATAATTGTAAGAAAGAAATAGTGACAACTAAGAGAGAATATACTGAAACCACCAGAAAACGCATTGGACCCAGCAAACCACTCCCTCCCTGACTTTCCTTTGCGGACAGAAACCACATTAGATAATCTGAAAATCACTCCTTTTTAGGTGCATGTTATCATAAAAAACCTAGACACCTCAAAAGAATGTGGACCTGATCTTGTCCTGGCTGTGCTATTAAAAAATGATCCGCTGAGGTTGCTCCAGTCCTCTCCAAACTATACAACAAATGCCTTAATGAATTTTGTTTTCCTGGCTGCTGGAAAACTGCTTCTATAATATCAGTTTACAAGAATTCTGGCGAAAGAACTGACCCATTAAATTATCGCCCCATTAGCTTCTTCCTGCTTTTCGCCAAAATATTTGAGTCCTTAATTAACCAAGCTCTAGTCCATCACCTTACAGCTGCTAAACTTCTGACTGACCAACAATATAAATTTAGACAAGCTCGTTCTACAGCAGATATCCTTACTGTAATCTCTGAACGTATATACTATACTGTTAAATGTATTTGACTCCTAATAGGGGGTACCACATTTCGATGATCGTTTTTATAACCACAAGTTATAATAACCAACCAATGAAAAGCTTCCAAAGTTACTATAAAAATTGTCGAATTTTGGATTCAATCAGTTCGCCGTTGTTTACGTCACGAACCTGCATTTGATTCTTCCCCACCATCTTTGTTACTGGCAATTACTTAACACTCAGTATCGGAACTGCACTGCTTCTTCACCGCCATCTTTGTTCAACATAATGTCTCAACACTTAACAGGTTATGCGCCCAGTCATCATCTTTTCTTTGACGGTTCGGAATTTAAAATCGAATTGTGGCAGGTAAAATTTCTGGGGTATTTAAGGATTCAGAAACTACACAAAGTGGTACAATCTCCAACAGAGAATCCTAACGACCCCGAATTTCTCGAAAAGAATGCGACTGTTTCTGCAGAACTGATTTAATGCTTAGACGATAGAAGTCTGTCTCTGATTATAAGAGACGCATTGGATGATGGACAGAAAGCATTGAACATATAAAGAGAACATTTTTTTATTAAAAGGGAAACCGAAATTTATATCACTATATACAGAACTAACGTCTCTAAACCGTAACGAGGATGAAACTATTACTGGGCAGAAACAACCGCCAATGCCAATGACGTAATGTAGCATTCCTCTGCTTGCTCTACAAGTATTTCAATGGTGAATGCTCTGACGAACTGCAAGCACTTGTGCCCCCTCGACGTAAGTACCCCTGACAAACCCGACAAGTGCAAAATCCCACCCCTTCACAGTTGAGATCCCTAGATGTAAGAGAGCCTTCTACTCCAGTAGTTTTTTCCCCAGAACTGCTGGACTTTGGAATTCCCTTCCGAGTTCTTGCTTCCCCAACTGTACTGACATGCAGAAGTTCAAGTGTAACGTGAATCGACATCTTGCTGCCCAACTCCCCACATAGTACCCCTGTAGCTTATGTTCCTTGATAGTAGCCTCCTACAGCAAAATGGCAATATGCCTTGTTTGGGGTAAAAAAAAATGGAACTGTATTTAACATTAAAGAAAATGGCTAACTATATTATTTAAAAGTATGGTTCCCTCAAAAACTGTCTGTCACGACTTGGAAACCTGGCATAAAATTCTAGGACACTGCAATACAGATGATATTAAAAAATTACCAAATGTAGTCAAAGGCATGAAAGTAATACCTTCAAACGATCTCCCAAATTGTGATGTGTGTGCACAGGGGAAAATGACAAAATATATAAGCAAAACACTTAATAGGTTATGGGCCAAGACAAAAAGGCCATGAAAATTCTCTCACTTGTGCACTGCGACTTGGCAGGTCCGATCAGCCCAATAAGGGGAGAAACAATCTAAGGTACGTTTTGAACTTTATTGATGATTTTTCCGGTTTAATTATTTTCTAAAAAACAAATCCGACACTATCCTCGCCACTAAGAAATATTTAGCTAAAATTGCCCAATACGGCTCGGTAAAATGTATTCACTCAGGCAATGGGACTGAATTTACTAGTAAAGACTTTGAACTTCTATTAATTAACCATCATATTAAGCATGAGAAATCTGTGCTGTATTCCTCCTTTCAAAATGGCATGGCTGAAAGGGCATGGCGAACCCTTTTGGAGATGGCAAGATGTCTACTTATCGAATCAAAATTAGTGCATAGTTTATGAACGTCGTTCAATAGAAGATTATGCAAAATACTGTAAGAAGCGTTTTGCAGTGTAAAATCCAAAATGAACTGAATGCATATATTTGGTTCAGATTGTTTTGCATTTATAGAAAATACCAGTAAACTAAATATTAAAAGTGAAAAGGGTATTTTTGGAGGTTACGATAAAAACAGTCCAGCATATTTAATCTACTTTCCAGACCAAAATGCCATAAAAAAGGTTTGATGTGTAAAATTCAATGATATATTTAATTTAAAAAATGACGAACCAGTGGACGAAAAACATGAGGAAATATTACCTAGTATCTTAATTGATCATAACGAAAATATTAATGATGACAACAATTGCAGTAGAACTACTGACGTAAATATTAACCAGATACGTCGATACTTGATAAGGGAGCGGAAAAGGCCACATTTCTTAAAAATTGAAAAGATACAAAACTACGCAGTGGATTATTGTTACTCGTTGAAAAGCGCACTGGAAAGTTATAATGAGGCGATTAATTCAGAAAATCACCAAGAATGGAAAAAAGCTATGATATCCGAATTGAAAACTTTATCTGAAAATAACATATACGAAATAGTGGCAAAACTAAAAGATAATATAATTTATCCACGCTGGGTTTTTTTCAAAAAAAATCACAGCTTCTGGCAGTGAAACTTTTAAAGCAAGATTTCTTGCAAAAGGTTTTTCACAAATTTCTGGAGTGGAATATTTTGCCGCATTTTCACCAATGACAAACTTAACGACAATTAGAATTTTATTACAATTTGCCGCTCAATACAATTTAAAAATACATCAAATGGATGTAAAAAAACATGTTTATTTAAAAGCTCCGATTGACTGTGAAATATATATTTACCATCCAGAGGGATTTAAAATGAAAAATAAAAGTTTCGTGTGGAAACTGAATAAATCGTTATACGGACCTAAAACAAAGTGCACACAATTAAAATTTAACACCCCATAATAATTTAATAGAACAAGAATTCAAGTAATGTCCCTTAGATGCGTGCATGTATACCAAAAATGTAGGTAATAAATTGTTGATTTTGTTTTTTTTGGTTGACGATATATTACTCACCTTAAATTGTGACAAAGATGTTCAAAATAAATTAAATAAAAAAATTTAAATGGCCGATCTCAATTCAAACCAAATTGAATCCGGAAGGATTTTTCCATTATATAAAAAAGATGGGGGGTGTTAAATGTTTCTGACTCCTAATGGGGGTGGGGGTTAGATATTTATCTGCTGTCCACCACAGCAAAATGTGGCATAAGGCCGGAAAGTGGAGAGTAGACAAGCCCCTCTAAAGGAGGGGCCCTCTTGCCACAACAAAAATTGCCTGAGCATCCCCGTCGGCATTCCCTGGTAGAGGCGCCTCAGGCGACAAGCAATAAACTTGCCCTATCCAAAAGCCGGGTGGCAAAGCCTGGGAGGGTGGACCTCCTAGGTGATACCCAAACGGTGTACCTCAGTCCGACAGGTGCTGGGCTGAGTGTCAAGAACAGATTCTTGACGAGTACTCTACCTTGCCTCCCTGCAGCCGAAGCAACTCGGAGACCATTCCCCATCACGAGTAATGGGAGTATGACACCAATGATTTCGACGATCGTTTTTATAACCACAAGTCATAATAACCAACCAATGAAAAGCTTCCAAAGTTACTTTAAAAATTGTTGAATTTTCGATTCAATCAATTTGCCGTTGTCTACATCACGAATCTGCATTTGATTCTTTGCCGCCATCTTTGTTACTGGCAATTACTTAACATTCAGTATTGGAACTGCACTGCTTCTTCACCGTCATCTTTGTTCAACATAATGTCCCAACACTTAACACATACACTGGACAAAGCAGGTAAGGGTCGAGCGGTAGCCCTAGATATATCTAAGGCTTTCAACAGGGTTTGGCACGATGGTCTTCTCAGGAAAATCAGATCTCACGGTATCACTGGACGAATACTTAACATAATTAAATTCTTCTTTAATAAGAGAAGAATCCAGGTGGTCTTCAACGGTCGTACATCCAAACAATATGACAAATGTGGGTGTACGTCAGGGGTCTATCCTTGATCCTTTATTATTCCTAATATTCGTAAATGACATCCCTGATAAAATTGTTTCTCAGATAGGTATATTTGTTGATGACACCACACTCTATAATAGACACGAAGGGAAAACAAATAAACACATATCTAAGGAAATGGCAGAAACACCAGAGGAAGACCTCCAATCTGTAGTGGAATGGGGACAAAAATGGATGGCCACATTCAATGCTGCCAAGATTAAGCTTGTTTCCTTAAATAACTACAAGAAACATTCTCAACCACCAATAGGTATAACTAAAGATACATTACCTGAAAGTACTTCTTTCAAACTTCTCGGCCTAATGTTCACAGGGAACATAAGCTAGAGTAGATACATTGAGAGCATTGCCAAGGCTGCTGCAAGAAGGTGGGCTCTCTCTCTCTCTCTACCATGCTAGAAAGCTACTTACGGCTGAAAGTATCCTGTACCTCTATAAGGCCACCATTGACCCATGTATGGAGTATTTTTGTCACATTTGGGCTGGTGCATCCGCTACTAGTCTCTCACTCCTGGACAGGGTTCAAAAGAGAGTCGCCAACCTAATAGGTCCTAAACTGTCATCAAAGCTTCAACCTCTGTCTCATCAAAGTAATGAACCATCCCTAGACATAAATATGCATGTATGCAACACCACACATAACTCAGAACCGACACATTAAAACATACAGGTACAAAATTCCCCCCCCCCATCTCTAATGCAGCACATTGAACAATACTAACCTTACTTTACTATGAAACCAACAACACTAAGAAATACATAGAATCACAGTGTAGTATCTGTCCTAATACTTTACCCACCTCTTTTACCATCAGTGGAGGAGAAATCCTTTATGACTGGGACAATTCTTATCTTTATTCTTGTGCCTATCCAGAGTGCTCCTTTTTAGGGAATGGGATTTTCCCCACACTAAAAGCCAATCCTGTCTAACCCTGCCCACGTGGGAAGACAAATAAATAGGAACACTTAGAAATACCCTGTGTTTATAAGAAGAAGCCAATGGCAAACATCTCAATGTACAGCTGGCACCAACGAAATTGAAACCCACCCCCATCCAGAGAATCTAAAACTTGTTAATAATCATATGAACTCCCTCAGATGAGGATACATAGATAATCTAGCGAATAGATGCGAAACGATTACAAAGGCAATAGGCAAGTTATAAATGACCAATAAATAAAATAAATTAAACTCTGCTAATCAATGTTAAATCTTTAAATGAGATTTATAACTCATTCCGTGGCCCGTCTCAGTCTTATGCTCAGTAAAGGAACAACTTCTATTAAAAAATAAAAAAACAATTTGTGCTTGTTTCATTTTTTATTTCAAAATTTAAAAAAAAAGCGGTTTAGAATCGGAAATTAGACTTTTTCCGATTCCGATACCAATTCCGATACCCCCCCCCAAAAAAAAAAGTTCTGATTTTTTCAATTCCCGATTCCGATTTCAATTAATCGTCCCAACACTAATAGATACATCCAGAATAACACAGACGGCAAAAAGAAAGTCTGCACTTGTAATTTTTTCGAAAACTGCAAATGTAAGCTAAATTTAATGTAATTGTTTAAACAAACTAAACCTCATTTGATTGGCTTTTTATTCTTCTATGATTTTACCTGTTCATATTTGACTTTTAACTGAAATATTCTAGTGTTCACATCAATTTAAAAAAAATCTTCAAATTGAGGAAGCAAAAAGAAATCTACACAATGGAAAATTGTTATTTAAATGTAATTTTAGGACATTAATGCAATACAAATACAACAGGAACACAGTGAACTAGTTAATATTTAGTAGTATAGCCCTTCTGCAATTTGACAGCCTGCAATCTTTTGGGAATTTCTTGAATTAGACTGCAGCAATAGTCCGGGGAAAGGGCATCCCACTTTTCTTTAATTTTTGTCCAAAGTTCTTCCAAATTTGAAATTTTATCATTGTGTAGCTGTTGCTTGATGCAATGCTATACGTTTTCAATAGGATTGAGGTCTGGAGATTGTGCAGGCCAATCCAAACACGGGATATCATGCTCTTCCAGAAACCTCTTGACATTGCCAGCTGTGTGACTGGGAGCATAACCTGCATGAAGTAGGGTAGAAAATGCTCAGTCAACAATTAATGTACTTAATAGAATAAATTCGACCATGCAAGCGAACTATAGGCCCTGGACTATTGGTATTTATAATGTCCTACACCAAAACGGAACCTCCACCGCCTTGCAGCGTTAAGACTGAGCACCTAGGATTAAATTCTTCGTCTTTCTTCTGACAGACTACCATCACTTCCTAGCCTATTGAACTTGCTTTCGTCGCTAAAAAGCACTTTTAACCAATATGAAGAGTCATGATCTTCATTGCATCTGATGAAGTCCAGACGGCGCTTTCTGTTCTTTACAGAAATCATTGGCTTGCATTTTGCAACATATCCTCACAAATTAAATTCCTTCAATCTGTTCTTTTAACATGATTGCACTATTGTTGGATTCGGGGAGCCATTTCAAATCTGTTTTTTAGGCTGCAGATCTTGATAGCATTGTCTTCTCTGTTAGAAGTAACTCTAGTACGACCAGATTTAGGGGAATCATGAACACTGCCGGTGTTTTGGTGCTTTTGCACAGTCTTTTGTACTGTTTTCTCATCACATTTCAATCTGTGGCCGATTTCTTGATTAGATAAACCAGAAAGGTTGAGATTAATGAGCTCCTGATGATCGCTAAGAGAAAGTCGTGGCATATGGACTAAATGTTACGTTGTATAATCTGGAACAACAACAATTACGATTAGAGATGCTTTGTTGCCTGTTGGTGGATATTTTAAACTGATTTAGAGGCGATAATTTAAGCTAGTTTTAAGCAAATTTGTTGCTGCGGACTTTCTTTTTGCCTCCTCAATTTGATTTTTTTTTTTTAAATTGATGTGAATACTAGAATATTTCAATTTAAAGTCAAATATGAACAGGTAAAATTATAGAGGAATAAAAGGCGAATCGAATGAGGTATATCCTGTTTAAACAGTTACATTAAATTTAGCTTAAATTTGTAGTTTTTGAAAAAATTACAAGTGCAGACTTTCTTTTTGTCGTCACTGTATATAGATATGTCACGTTTTTCAGCAATTTTATAAGTTCAAAATATTGGCGATTATTGATCAGAATTTAACAAATAAAGGTTTTTTAGAAAACTAATGATCTGAATTGTGACACTGACTCTCAAGGTCACACATTATTGTTTCAAAAAGTGGAGGATCATTTTTCTATATTAACTTAACGTAAAATGAGCACCTACTTTATGGCCACCTTTTTGGAGGGTGTCTGTTATTTATTTTATATGTTTTTTGTGGCCTGGTAGACTAATACAAAATCTACCTTAAAAACTTGTAATATTATAGGTTTTCGAGAGTGTTGAAAGCGAATACCCCATTTAAATTTTCTGCAAATAAGTATTTTGGGGGGTATTAAGCAAAAAATATGCACGCGCTTGTGCATACAACAATAGTTACCCAATGTAACATAAAAAAGTACATTGCTTAATACCCGGAAAAATACTTATTTGTGGAAAATTTAAATGATATTTGTTTTCAGCACTCCCGAAAGACTATAGAAAATAAGTTTTTTTAAAGGTAGGTTTTGTGTTGGTCTACCAGCCCACAATTACCAAATAAACACCACCCCTATAAAAAAATGACAGACGTTCCCTTACCCACCCTAAAATAGGTGTCTATAAAGTGGGTGTCCATTTTACGTTAAATTAATATGGAAAAGTAGTCCACCGCTTTTTAAAACTATAATTTCTGTATATCTTCGAAACTACTCATTTCTTAAGATTTCAACTGTTAATTTCGTTTTCGGCACCTTCAAAAACCTACAATAGTGGTAATTTTAAAGGATTTTTTGTTGGTGGAAAGATACTGCATCTTTACCAATATTTCAGTCATAGTTTTCCTAGATATTACCCTAAAACTACTGGCCTTGATGGAAGGGAGACTAAAACTTGCTGCTATGGCTTCAAATGATCTGAAATAGCAGCAAGGGGAGACTTGATTCGAAATATTTCTCATATGCTATATTTCCCCTCTTTTGGAAATAGGGTATGATTATGAATATCTCCAGTATCAAATAATCCTTATACACTGTGAAATTTGCTTTATATATGAAAACCAAAGAAGGGCGATATAACATATAAGAAATATTTGGAATCAAGTCTCCCCTTGCTGCTATTTCAGATGATTTGAAACCATAGCAGCAAGTTTGTGTCTCCTCTCCATAAAGGTCAGAGGTTTTGGGGCAATATATATATATATATATATATATATATATATATATATATATATATATATATATATATATATATATAATTACAGGAGATTTAAAGATAGTAAATAATCCTAAATTAAGAAAACTACTTAGTAAGGGTCCAAATTATAGAGAACCTAAATCCCTAAATTACACTAAATGCGTTAAAGAAGTAACTAAAGCACTAGAAGGTTTTATTATGTCTATGGTAAATAAATATAAATTAGCACGATCTACGTTTGATGCATGGAAAAATAGTATACTTGAATGCGTAAATGAAAAGGTTAAACATATAAAACAATTTAAACACCCTAGAAAAACCAATCCTCTTTTAAAAAATTCAGAAATACGAAGGGAACTTAAAATACTTCAAGAAAAGTTTGTAATAGTTCCGATTGATAAACCAGCAAACAATATAGCTTTTATATGTAAAAAATATTATATACAACGTTTATTGATAGAAGTAGGACTTATAGGAAACGTTTCGGATACTTATAAAGTAAGTAATAGTAATTTAGATAGCATTATTTTGAATAATAGTATTATTAGTGAAAAAGTAGGATTAAAGTTGGAAGACAAACACAAAAATCTTCCATGTATGTATTGGATACCTAAAATGCATAAAAATCCAGTTGGTGCTAGATTGATTGTAGGTTCAAAGATGTGCATCACTAAACCTTTAAGTAAAGCTATATCTAAAATATTTAAATTAATTATAAATCAAATAAATAATTATCACCTGAAAAGTAAATTCTATAGTAATATAAATCTATTTTGGGTAGTAAATAATTCCCAACCAGTGAAAGAAAAATTAGATGAATCGCACAGGTAAGAAATTCATTTTTATAGCATGAAAAGGTTAGTAATTGCAATTAAGAATAGGAAATTGGATCAAATGTTTGAAACATGTCTTCTTCCTAAGATTAAGGGTGGTGGTGTTTGATCAACACTGCTGGGAAGCCATGATGTAATATACTGTTTTGTTTTTAAATCCCCGAAACCGTGTTTCATGGTAAACAACTGATGATCCCTTGAAAAATAAATTATTGGTATTATAGTAAATTTAAGAGAGAGTTGATGCAGTGATTGCAGGTGATTAAATGACTTACTGACTAGATGGTTTTCTAACGAATGATAAAAATATTTTTTTGTATAGTTTTAAAGGTTAAAAACTTCCAAGACTATATATATATATATATATATATATATATATGAGCAAATAGTTAATAAAATATATTAAAAAACACTTTGAAAAAGAGTTAAAAACATATTTAATCTGAAAAGGAAACACTTAATAAGTCGATAGTTTCAGAGTCCGCAGAGTTTCGAAGAAATACTTTCCTTCTCATCAGAGGGTAGGAATTAGCAAAATGCGGGATCGGATTTTGCATGCAAAAGTATTTGATGAAACTGCAAGTAAGTCAAAGATCTTACTTGATAACAAAAAGTGAAGCAGAGGGAATATGGTGAAGAAAAAGGTGATTTCACGTGAATGGACAGCCAGGTGAAAGGAAAAGCATCCAATGACGGTAAAATCCAAAAATGTAAGTCCAAGAAAGTTAATTTAATTTTCTATTCACACAAGTAAAATCCTAGGAAATCGCGTAATTGGAAGATGGTCCAAAATAATCCAGAAGGCCGAAATCCGTGGAACAATTCACAAATATGTACAAAGAAAAGGGGAAAAAATTCCAATAATAATAAAAGAAAAATAAGATATGCTTTTAACACGGCTGCCGAGAACAAAGTGTAATTAAAAAAAATCAGTAAAGAAGAGAGAGAGAGAGAGAAAGAGAGAGAGAGAGAGAGAGAGAGAGAGAGAGAGATTAAATGGTGATAGAATTAAATGTAAATTAGAAAAGCAAATGTCAAAATGACCCAGACAGGATAACGTTAAAAGGCGAAAATAATATAGGGCAAAAAGGAGGTCAACTGAAAGGTTATTACTTAAGAAAATGTCAGCAAGAGTAATTAAAAGACACTAAATAGAAAAACTAAATAAATAAATAAATAAATTAATAAATAAATAAAGAAAGAAATAAATAAAAATAAAAATAAAAAAATAAAGAAATAAGAAAAAATAAAAATAAATATAAAATATTAAAAAAAAACTTTTTTAAGGGGAGAGGATGGCCGGTATCTGCAAATTCCGGATAAAGCAAGTAAGTATGTTAGTAAATACATATAGTAAAATATAAGTAAATATACATACAGGATATGAATGTGTAAGTAGATTGATATAATTGATAGATAGGGATATTTAAAGTGGATAGTCCTTAATCCGCACAGTTTCGAAGAAATACTTTCCTTCTCATCAGAGATTAGGAATTAGCAAAATATGGGATCGGATTTTGCATACAAAAGCATTTGATGAAACTGCAAGTAAGTCAAAGATCTTACTTGATAACAAAAAGTGAAGCAAAGGGAATATGGTGAAGAAAAAGGTGATTTCACGTGAATGGATAGTCTAGTGAAAGGTAAATTATCCAATGACAGTAAAATCCAAAAATGTAAATCCAAGAAAGTTAATTAAATTTCCATTCGCACAAGTAAAATCCAAGGAAATTACGTAATTGGAAGATAGTCCAAAATAATCCAAAAGGCCGAAATCCATGGAATAATTCACAAATATGTACAAGGAAAAGGGAAAAAATTCCAATAATATTAATAAAAGAAAAATAAGATATGCGTTTGACACAGCTGCCGAGACAAAGTGTAATTAAGAAAAATCAGTGAAGAAGAGAAAAAAAAAATCAGTGAAGAAGAGAAAAAAGATTAAATGGTGATAGTATTAAATATAAAATAGAAAAGCAAATGTCAAAATGACCCAGACAAAATGACGTTAAAAGGCGTGAAAAAAGAGGTCAATTGAAATGTACAGGTTATTACTTAAGAAAATGTCAGCAAGTGTTATTAAAAGATACTAAATGGAAAAATAAATAAATAAATTAATAAATAAAAAATAAAATATAAAATAAAAAAATAATAAAAATTTAAGGGGAGAGGATGGCTGGTATCTGCAAATTCCGAATTAAGTATGTAAGTAAATGCATATAGTAAAATATAAGTAAATATACATACAAGATATGAATGTGTAGGTAGATTGATATATTAGACAGATAAGAATATTTAAAGACTAAAACAGAAATTGCAGATAAAAAAAACGCCCAAGCAAAGAAGAAATAAAGAATTAAAATAAAGGATTATTAAGTTATAAAGTATTAAGAAAGTATGTAGAAAAAAACGATAATGTTAAAGAAAAATTATATATATCTGAAAGGTTAAAGTAATAGCTATGTAATTTCAAAATTACCATAATTAAATTTGGATTATGTTTACAGAAAGAGATCAGTTCGTTTTTAGAATTTATTATATTGTTACTTTGATGGGAAGTAATTATAGTTATAGCTTCGGTTGTGCAGAAGCGACATGACTTAGAGCCTGGAGTATATGACTTAACTTTTTTTTTATGATAGTCCATTTGATTGAAAAGGGAGTATTATTAGAGTTAAGTTTTTTAATTAAAGTGGTTAGAGAAGTTCTTTGGTTATTATTAGAATTATGGTAGTTAAAAGAATAAATGTGGTTTGATATTCTTTTCTTAATTAATGTTGAAGTAGCGCCGATATATGTATGTACTTTATTAAAAGCTCGAGATCTGATATTAATTTGATGATTTGTATTAGTTAAATAGTTTGAATTTTGTTCATTGTGTTCAATAAAGGGTGGGACAATGATAGTATGATAACTGTTTTGGAGGAGATAATGAGTGCTGTTAGTGTTAGGATGGCTGTTAGGAGCAATATTATTATTATTATTATTATTATTATTATTATTATTATTATTATTATTGCTAGTTGTATTATTGTAGATGGAGAGGCTGCTCGAGTGGTATATTGGATTAGTAACTATATCAGATGGAGGATGAGAAGAAGGATAACTTGAAGACGAAATATTAGTGTCTGTTATGGGAGGAATGCGTTTGAGTTCAGTAAGTGTGCATGAATATATAACATCTTTATGGATGTAATCATTATTGAGTGGGCAAAGATGTTTGTTATTACAATTGCAGATAGTTTTGGGTTTAATTGGGAAAGGGATTTTTGGGGCTGATTTAATTTTTTTGTTATTAGATGTTAAGATTCTTTGTGCTAAATTAAGCATTGTTGAATAAGAAATTCTTATTGAATTTTTATTGAAAATATAACTATCTGTGTAGGTATTTGAAAGAATTTTGTACAATGTTGAAAAATTCCTTAAGTATATTAGTTTTGACATTTACGCTAAATGGAGGATTAAACCAAATATTTTCTTTCTCCTGATGCGACTGGGTGGGTTAGAGGTATTACGATTAGTATTTTGGTTTGGATTATATATGTAGACTAGTTCATTGCTATTGATAGCGGCAGATCTTGTTATTTGAACTGGTTTCTTGCGAGTCATATTGTGTGTGACTACAGATTTAAGGCGGCCTGCAGGAGGAGCATAATGGTTGTATTTAATCTTTTCCTTGTGTCCTGAGTTCCTTAAGGCATTATTGAAGAAAGTAGCATTTTGATTAAAAGTTTTTTTATTAGCAGAAAGAGCAGAAATTCTTCTAGAGACGGTTGGTACTAAAGATTTTATAATTGAGTTGGGGTGGATAGAAGATTTATGGACGTATAAAAGTGTAGATTAGGTTTATGATAGGGCTATGAGTTTCAGTGTTAAGATTAAGTGTAACATCTAGAAAATTTGAAGTTTTTTTTTGTTTGGTTCGATAATCATAGAAAGGCCAAAGTTATTAAAGAAGTTATGTAATTTTTTAATAGTTTTGTTGTACTCTCTTGGCCCGCCTGTTGTAGTGAAAAAGGCATAATCTCTATAAATACCCCCTTGGATATGTTTAAAGTGGTATTTAAGTTCTTTCAGTAAGAAGAGTCCCACTAAATCGGTAACTTCTGCAGAGTCAGAAGCACCCATCAAGATGTCAAAATTATCAGGGGTATCCTTTCTAGTCTAAAAATTATTGTTAAATTGTATAAGGGACTTTCTCGCTAGGAGAATTAATTTAATTTCTAAATTAGTTAAGTCAGAATTTCTTTTAGCAAAGATAAGAGCCTTATTTAGAAGGATCGGAGAAATTGATTGATAATAATTTTGGATGTCAAAGGTTATGAAGTTAAGAAGGTGTTTACTTTTAAGGGAGACAAACCAATTAATTATGGAATCTGAATTTAGCCAAAGGAGGAAACTTACTTTTTCTTTAGTAGAAGGGATGATTCTATCTAAGATATTTTGGCTTACAGCACCTAAGTCAGGGTTAGATGGGCAGATCAATCTGATGGAGGGGTTGTCATAGAAATTAGGTTTATGATCCTTGAGGGTGAATCTAGTGGTACCCAGAGAAATTATTTCAGTGAAGTTATGAATATTCATAGAAGTCAGTAAATGTTTAGCTTCAGAATTAATGGAATTTAAAGTCTTAGATTTATTAAGTTCTTTATAAAAAAGTCTTTTATATGTAGGATAGTCAAGTTTATAATAATTTTTTGTCTTATCAGCAGGGACGAATATATGTTTATTCTTTTTCACTTTTTCGGCAAAATTATTTATTTTTCGAGTAACCGGATTATAATGGTGTTTTTGTTTCTTAAATTTAATTTTTTTGACTAAATTTAACATGGAATTCTCAATCTCCTCAAGGTAAGGGTTGTATTTGGGGTGGGCAGTGGTTTTTAATCCGTAAAATTTGGCAGCAATTATTTATTTATTTATTGAGATTGTCGGACTGACTTCCTCATCTTGGGAGTTATAGTCACAACGTTTCGGCCGTTTTGCCCTCCGGCCTTCATCAGGTGTTTTGCATCGAACTGGGGAACTGTTATTAAGTGAATTATTTATTTTATATATATATATATATATATATATATATATATATATATATATATATATATATGGTGGAATTAGATATTTCCTACCTGTGTTTTGAATTTTGAAAGAGGGGGGGGGCTACAATAAGTAAGTGTTTCTTTATTTAATTTATATTTTTGCAGACTTTTTATTTTCTTCTCCAAATTCTTTTTCATTCCATATAAACTTTTTAGCAGCATTTTGAGGAACATCCATTCGTCTCTGAGGAATTGCTTAGTGGTTTTCTGCTATTTAACGAAACCCGTATAAGGCATACTACAAAGAAGGATTCATGCATTTGTATATAAAATATATATAAAACTTATATGAGTATATAAACTACATGTTTTGCTTTTGGAATGATAACTAATTGTGTGTGTGTGTGTATATATATATATATATATATATATATATATATATATATATATATATATATATATATATATTCCAGGTAGAAAGGGCCTTGTCGGTGGGGCATTAGAATACACCGACTGCCTCCCTGCAGAGGGTAAAAGTCCCTCAATGGGGGTCCTGGATATGACCTTAAACTATATCCAGTGGTGAGGCCCCAGCTTGCGGGCTTTGGGGAGTGTGGAGCCACCCTTTAATTACCATTGCTCCCAAGTCCACACTGACCCGGAGTGGTAGTACCTGTTAGGGTTCCAACTATGGGTTAAATAGAAACCGACTTGAAAACAACAAATATATTCTATTAAAAAAATTTTCTTAAATCTTTGGATTCGGCATTAAATAACCCGAAAAGGGTTGATATGCCATAAAACAAAAACAACCAACCAACCAACCAACCAGGTAGAAAGATATCCAAAAATTAAGAATAATTGAATATCAACAATCAAGAGAGCAAATTGCATTACACTTGTTCCACGCTAGTCATAGCATAGTATATTTTCTCTCCTCTAAAATTAAAAATTGTCGTGAACCCTTTTTAATTTTTCTTATCTGATAAGATCGATTATGATCGAAACGGTCCGCACATTGTATGACTGTATTTACATAAAGAATAATAAAATATATATATATATATATATATATATATATATATATATATATATATATATATATATATATAAATTTCAACAGAGGAAAACCAGTTGGGTTTATTTGCTTTTAAAAGACATATAGGCCAGTGAGCTCGAAGATAATGGACTGTGATCGGCTGGAAGATGTGTTCATCTTGAACCATTTTCTTAGCTATCTTTTGAATCCAATCAGCCATAAATAATTCTTTGACATTTTTCTGCAATTTGTTCAAGGATAAAATTCATTTTCTCCTCTAATTTATTCAGTATTCTTACTCTTATGTCAGCATCTTTTGCTGATGTGAATTCATGGGCGGAGATGAAATACTCAAAATGATCATCCAATGATTTGGATGATTTAAAATTTTTACACGTTCACACTGCAAGCAAAAGTAATAGGTTGAGAAGAAAGTTCTTGCGGAATTTTTAATTTTGATTTCAAATGATGTATTTTCAAATAAGTTTTCATTATAATACCTTTACTTTATATACTATTTTAAAGAACATTTTTCGCTCTATCTGATCATTTAAATTACAGTCGTTTTAAATTATGTTTTTTTTTCAAAATATTGAATACAAGATGGAAAAAAAAGCAAATGC
>NC_136519.1:54973795-55061295 GCF_053919585.1 Euprymna scolopes
ATTTCAAATCTGTTTCTTTTTTTTTTTATTCAATGTTCACCCCAAACAAGGCACAGTGCCACTTTGATGCAGGGGGCTATTGCCGGGGCCATAAGTTGCAGGGATACTATGTAGGGAGTTGAGCAACAAGATGTGTGTACACATTACACTTGAACTTCTGCATGTCAGTACAGTTTGGAAAGCAGGAACCCGGGACTTCCAAAGTCTAGCAGTTCTGGGGAAGAAACTTTTAGAGTAGAAGGTTTTCTTACATC
Source organism: Euprymna scolopes (assembly GCF_053919585.1). Classification (NCBI taxonomy): domain Eukaryota; kingdom Metazoa; phylum Mollusca; class Cephalopoda; order Sepiida; family Sepiolidae; genus Euprymna; species Euprymna scolopes. Next base: position 54,974,050 of record NC_136519.1, read on the forward strand.
TAGGGATTTCTGCTGTGTAGGGTGGGATTTTGCTGCTTGTCAGGTTTGTTGAGAGTATTTACGTCAAGGGGGTGCAAGGGCTTGCAGTTTGTCGGAGAATCCACCATTAAAATACTTTTAGAGGGATGCAACATTTTGTCGATCGGACAGAGGTTGAAGATTAGATGACAGTTCAGAACCTATCAGGTTGGCGACTCTCTTTTGAACCTTGTCCAGGAGCGAGAGACTAGTAGCAGATGCAACAGCCCAAATGTGACAACAATACTCCATACATGGGCGAATGGTAGCCCTGTAGAGGTACAGGATACTGTCAGACATAAATGATTTTCTATCTCGATAGTGAACACCCAACTTTCTTGCAGCAGCCTTGGTAATGCTCTTAATGTATCTGTTGCAACTTATGTTTCCTGTGAACGTAAAGCTGAGGAGTTTGAAAGAAGTATTTTAGGTAATGTATCTTTAGCCATAGCTATTAGTGGTTGAGAAGGTTTCTTATAATTGTTGAAGGAAACAAGCTTAGTCTTAGCAGCATTGAATGTGACTATCCATTTTTGTCCCCATTGCACTACAGATTGGAGATCTTCCTCTAGCGTTTCTGCCATTTCCTTAGATATGTGTTCATTTGTTTTCCCCTCATACCTGTTATAGAGCGTGGTTTCATCAGCAAATATACCTATTTCAGAAACAATTTTATCAGGGAGGTGATTTATGAATATTAGGAATAATAAAGGTCCAAGGATAGACACCCTAACGTACACCCATATTTATATCATATTGTTTAGATGTGCAACCGTCGAGGACAACTTGGGTTCTTCTCTTATTTAAGAAGGATTTAATTATGTTAAGTATTCATCCAGTGATACCGTGAGATCTGATTTTCCTGAGAAGACCATCGTGCCAAACCCTGTTGAAAGCCTTAGATATATCTAAGGTTGCTGTTCTACCTTCCCCCTGCTTTGTCCAGTGTATGGTATATACATTCAGAGATTACAGTTAGGATATCTGCTGTAGAACGGGCTTGCCTAAATCTATATTGTTAGTCAGTCAGAAGTTTAGCAACTGTAACGTGATGGACTGGACTCAAAGATTTTGGCAAAATAGAGCATATAATATTTTCGGAAAAAATCAAGACAACAAAATATAGAATAAAAACATCATATTGTGTATTTCCTTATACGTTACAATTGTTTCATAACCATTTGGACAATTTTAAATATTATAGCATTTAAAAATATTCCAAAAATAGATACTCTTCAATTCTTTCCTAAATACTAATCTATACCTTTAAATTCTCGTTTCAGTTTAAATGTTCCACTATTCCTTCCTCAATCTGCCATAGTTTCGTATAAACTTAGTTTACATGTTATGATTTCAAAAATAATTTTTTGCTTAACATTTTATTTCTTAAGAAGGAACTGTAAACTTGTCCAAATGTTTATGAAACAATTGTAACGCATAAGGAAATACACAATATGATGTTCTCATTTTATATTTTGAAGTCTTGATTTTTGCAAAAATATTATATGCACGTTCGATTATGAAAACAGATAATCATGAAGCTTAACTATATACATATATGTATATGGCACAATCACGTTGACACACCGGTTCTCGCCAGATCACGGAAGTTAAGCAATGTTGGGCCTGGCCAATACCAGATGGATGACAATTTGGAAAGTCTAGGCGCTGTATGTACCACACCAAGCCATAGAAATTTCCAGGTTGGTATCTGGGGGCGCAGTAATTCATTGGGAGAGATGCACCCCCAGTCTTCGTTAAAACATGTATCTAGGAGAAAAAAACTCTGATGTATAAGCCTGCGGTATACTGTATACTTTGTCCTGTGGCAGTTATCTGCACTGACAAAGGTTAGCAGTAATACCAAAAAGTGTGGATGGTTCTACACAAAGCCTTCACCACTATAAATAAATCATCTGTGTGGATTTCCGAATGACTTAGTTGTTATGGCGGAAGCTCATATGTTGAAATCGATGGGAGAGACCATTATATATATATATATATATATATATATATATATATATATATATATATATATATGTATGTATACATATATATATTTGTATATACATATATATATATATATATATATATATATATAAATATATATATAATCTGAGATTATTGTTTTCCAAAGGTTAAGTGACCAATAAAGTTTAATGAGGTTAATGATTAATACAAGAGTGCTCAATACAGAGTAGAGCAGGGCATACTCTTTATTTGTTTTTACATAAACATTAATATGTTGCTACACATTCATGAGCATGTTTCACTCAGTTACCAGTAACTAGAGATCGCTTCAGGCGATACAGCTTATACAAAAGCAAAGTTTGCAATCTACTTTGCTTTCATAAAATCTGTATCGCTTGAAGAGATCTCATTACTGGTAACTAGCTGACTGAAACATGTTCATGAATGTGTAGCAACATATTACTGCTTATGTAAAACAAATAAAGAGTATACATATATATATATATATATATATATATATATCTATATATATAAAAGCCAAACGTCTGTGTGTATGTATGTATGTTTGTTCGTAACGCTAAAACTTTTGAAAGACGGAACCAAACTTGACAAATTTGGTATCATATCGAAGCCCCATCACCCGGATGACAAATATCGAAATTTCACGTCAAACGGACTACTAGAAGTTGGTCAACTGATCAGTTATCTTCGAGGGGGGCCCCCAAAAAACCTGTCATTATTTATATATATAAAAGACAAATGTTTGTTTGTAACGCTAAAACTTGAGATGAAAGATTCCTCTCCCCTAAGAATAAAACATATGTTCAATATCTGCTTTTGTTTTTTCATTGTTTATACGGTCCTGAGCAACGCCGGGTAGCCCTGCTAGCCTATATATATAAAAGCGAAAATATTTGTATGTGTGTTCGCTTTTTGCGTATGTCCAAGAAAGGCTTTTTTCAGAGAAGCGGTCAGTCGGTTCACAACTTTTTAAAACGTTTTATATCACATGTAAATCGTAATATCTCACAGTTAACAACGGAGCTCGCCTGTCTATTTAATTTGCTCGACTTCGGGAAGATAAATATTCAACAGTTTTCGCTCGCCGCATGTAGGTTAGGCCTTTTCCTATAATGTTTCCCCCTACCTCCAATGTCTTGAGGAAAAAGAAAAAAAGTATTCCCGCACTAAATGAAATGCTACCCCGCAGTCAAAAGTTGATCTCATTAAGTCATTAAAACGCGCACTTGCTAATTTAAGTAATTGAATAAATTCAAACGTGTTTCCGTTAGCATCTCGCACGTTTTTTTTCACACTTTAATTTACAACTTTGCCTCAACGGTTCGGGTTCGATCCTTATACTTACCTACCAAAACATATTTTTATTTTAACCCCCTCCCCCCTCGGAGTTTTCACACACACCTCCAAACACCCGGGCAACGCCGGGTACCCCTCACTAGTATATATATAAAACATACGTTGTGCGTGTGTGTGTGTGTGTGTGTGTGTGTGTGTGTGTGAGAGTTCATTCAGTATTGATTCTGAAACAGAAGGCCAATTTTTTTAAAAATTCAAATTTCACACAAATATACTTTATGTGTCTAAGAGTATTCTTAGATAGGTTTTGTATCAGAATGCCTCTGAGAAATATCGATAATCGAAAAAATTTGATTAAAGAAGAAACAGCTCGATTTTGACCAAAGTTAACACTTTTATACAGCCTAACATTACAAGTGCATTAAAGAAGTTTTATTACCACACAAGCCGAAAAATCCAACATATAAAATCAACAGTAGGTTCTTTGATATGACAAGGGTGCGTTCAAAATGAATTTTTCTGTTTAGAGCACAATTTCACAATGATACTTGACTTTTTAATTTCAAACTTTAATGCAAACCATTATATATAAAAATAATTTTCTAAAATCACCATTAAGTTCTCTACAGTGCAATATATTGTGAACTTAATCACTGTGAGAGGTATGTGAAGCTTCCTCCAAGTGCATCATGATGGGTCTTTAATTAGAGCAGGCAATCAATCTATTTGATTGAAAAATGGGCTATTTCATCGATTTCGATGACAATAAAAATATTGGAGTGTGAAACTTTCATTGATCATTATTTCATCCCGGGCAAAGTTGAGTCACCCTGCTTGTATATATATATGAACTGGATTTGCCAAGCTCGGAAGTGCTTCCCAAAACACACAATATAACTGTAATGTAATGGAGAAAGAACATATTGCACATGAGTAAAAAAGTAAGCAATCGCCTTCTTCACTTTTTAGCAATGTAAATTTAAGTTAAATTATTTGATTTGTAAATTCAATAATAAGAACACGTTACATTGGCATTAAATTTGATCCATAGTCATGATATACCAATTAAGCAAGATTCCTTGAATTTCAATTTCTTCTCAAGACACCTTAAGCTTAAGCCTTAAATTTTAAATATTTTCCAGAATCAAGATCATATAATGGATTTGGTTTCGCAATTGGAATAAGGATTATAGACATAAGGTTTGGTATCATTAAATTTTGATTTTAACCTTCATAATAGGACATAAAACTGGTTCAAATTGTTTGTGTATTTTTAGTTAATTTTATCTGTACTTGGACGAGTAGTCTTCTATTTGTGAAAATATATTTATGACAAGTTAGCTATACAGAAACCTTTATGTTTCATTCCTGTAGGAAATCATCAGACTAATTGCTCTACCAAGACCTATTATTTTAACCTCTAACTATTACTATGCTGTTGTTCCAATGACCACCGGGCACTCGTTAACTCTTATTCTCGATTGACCTTCTGGCCTTGATAAGCGGTGACTTCCTTGTAAAAATCAAAATCATATAATGGATTTTGTTTACAAATTGGAATAAGGATTATAGACATAAGGTTTAGTATCATTATATCTTGATTTTAAATGTTTTAAGAAACATAAAAGTAGTGCAAATTGTTTTTTTTTATTAATAAATTTATCCATATTTGGAGGAATAGTCTTCCCTTTATGAATAGATGCTTATGGCAAGAAAGCTATGCAGAAATGGTTATGTTTTATTCCTAGAGGAAATCATGAGATTAATTGCTCTACTAAGCTCCATTCACATATTGAGCACTGTTAAAGTAAATATTGAAAATCTATATAAACAATATGTCACCCTCCATTAAAAAAAGCTTTTCCAGTATTCCCATTAATATTCATGTTCTTTGCTTTTTTTTTAACTTTCCTGTTTGAGACATTTTCATTTTTTTTTTTTCTGTAAACTTTATTAATTAGAACCTTATTTTATTTTATGCAAATCAGTGCACACACTGGCGAATCATTATTTTTATTGGGGGTGGGGGGTGTACACTTCATTATAACATAAATTCTGGTTTTACTTTTCCATTTTTTTCTTTTTATTAAGTAGCGAATTAAACTACAGCAGGCTCGTTGAGATGCTGGCATGCTAACCACTAAACAAGTTGGCTTAGTTGAGGAAGGATGCTTAAATAAAGCCAGATTATTTCTTCATCATTTTCATAGCACTCCAGTAGAACTCTTCTTCTTCTTTTTTTTTTACTATCATCAAAATCGGTCATGATCCATATGCGGCCAACAAGAATGTCTGAATGATACATCATTTTACAAAAAATGTAACAGTTAAATTTTTGTTTTTAATAAACGGACAACCTGAATGTAAGGTGGTGGTGTAGTCATCGTTAATGGTGTATTTTGGGTAGAATTTTATTATTTAAGGGGACAGTTCAACAAGAACTTGTTTACATTAAACTTGAAGGCTACTTTACTCAGCAAGGAAGCAGGCCAATGGAACAGTGTTCCACAGGCGGGCAGATCTAGAAAAAAAGCTGTGTTCATGAACACTGCACTTAGATTTAGGCACAGATAGAGAATAGGGGGAACTGTTGCTGGTTGTTGTAGCTAGTCGAGTGTGTTTTTTGTGAAAGTTTGGCAAGGGTTGGAGGGACCATAGATGTGAACTCAGACGAGCACACCATGAAAATAGTGGCAGAGCAGAAACAGGCTTGCAATGTCTCTTCTGTGGGAAAGAGACTTCAGGAAAGAAAAAATGAATCAAATCAACTATTAGATTTCGAAGCTGGTTTTGAACTTTATCAAAGCAGGATAGGGAACACTGAGCAGCTTCTGCCCAGATGTGACAACAGTACTCCATTTTAGGATGTACCTGGCTCTTATACAGATAGAGGATTGCATCGGCAATGAGATATCTACTGGTGCGGTAGAATGATCCAATAATTTTTCCGGTGATCTTTGCAACAGATTTGATGTATGTGTTTCATTTCACATCAGGAGTGAAGGTCAATCCTAGAGGCTTGTCAAAACATGGTACTTCGCCAAGACGAGAGCCATTCATTTCAATTGGGGCCTGATGGGGGTCAGAATGATTATAGTGAAAAGAGAGAAGTTTGGTTTTAGCTACATTAAAATTAATTGGCCAGCTTTTCTCCCATTGCACTACGTGCTCCAGATCAGAAGATGGACTCAGAAAGATCTCGGTCATTGCTGGCCTTTTTATAATCACAGGGCTTAAAAATGTGTAGATCAATATGTTCATAGTGTGAATATGCGTATGCTAGTAATATATGTATGCGAGTATTTGGCAGTGTGGCATTGTGTATGTGTGTGCGTTGGTTTACCTTGTTTTTGTTAGCGTGTGTATAGCTGTGAGTAGCGATTTGTTCATCTGACTCTTGTTAATGTGTAAGAATGTGTGTGTAAAATGAAAAATACTTGTATGTGAGTCATTGAAGATTTCTTTGTGACTTATCTCCTGCCTTCTCTGACTAGAGGCACGGGAAGGGGTGGAATTGTTGAGCAAGAATTATTGAAGTCCTTAGGTAGTGCAGCCAGTTTGAGAATTCTGGAGAAAACTGATTTTATTGATCAAGGTCTTATAGGAGTTTCTGAGTTCACATTGGCTTACTATTTTAAGATAGACTTGTTACTTTTGGGTCTTGAAGTTTTTTTTATTGGCTGAATATACTTTGAGTCAACACATTCATGTAAAAACTTACTTGCTTTAGGAAGTGAAAAAGAAAATGTGAAACAAAATAGAGAAAGAAAAAGGGTAACAAATCAAGCCATTTGCTTTTCAGATCTTGGTTTTAGCAGCATTAAAATTAACCGGCCAGTGTTTTCCCCATTGCACCGCATGCTCCAGATCAGAAGATAGACTCAGAAAGATCTCGGTCATTGATGGCCTTAGAAGTGTTGCCATAAATTGGTAAGTGCTAACTAAAACATACGAGGGTAGTGCAATAAGTAATGCCCCTGACCCATTTCCAGTTGTCTGATCTAGTTGAAATTTTGCATGTGCAATGATTTATATCTCTACGGGTCATTTGGCAAATTACAGCTCTGAACTAATTGTGGTTTCTGTTTTACAGGTGTTTGAACTGAGTCAGCTGTGAAATGGAGTGATCCGGTTTTTGTATTTGAAAGGATGCACACCACAGGAGACTTTTGATGAATTGAAAGAAACTTGTGGTGATAATGCCCCATCATATGACTTTGTAAAATGCTGGCATCGTGAATTCAAACATGGCCGGAAGTCTGTGAAAACAGCTCCCAGACCTGGTCAACCCCCTTCTGACATTGATGAGACATCTGTCCGTCAAGTTGAGGCTGCCATTTTGGAAGATCGGCGCATTACTATTCGCCAAATAGCCCAAGATGTCAAGATTAGTACAGAGTCTGTGGAAACTATCATTCATGACCATTTGCATATGCATAAGGTGTCTGCCAGATATATTCCCAGGTTGCTCATACCATTCCAGAAGCGAGAACGCGTCGAGTGCTCGAGGATGAATTTGGAGATGTGCCAAGAAGATGAGTCAAAGTTTTTCAAAAGACTGATTACACAGGATGAAACCTGGGTCCATCACTATGATCCAGATACCAAAGCCCAGTCAATGCAGTGGAAGCACTTGGACTCACCACCTCCAAAGAAAGCAAGGGTGCAGCCCTCCGCTGGCAAGGTCATGCTCACAGTCTTCTGGGACCAGGACGGAGTAGTGATGACAGATTTCCTGGCAAAGGGTACCACAGTTACAGGAGCCTATTATGCTTCACTTTTGAGGAAATTAAGGGAAGCTATCAAAATCAAGAGGCGGGGCAAAATCAGCAAAGGTACCCTCCTCCTGCAGGACAATGCTCCGGTCCACAACTTACATGTTGCCAGATCAGAAGCACGGGCATGTGGTTATGAAATCCTTCCTCATCCTCCCTACTCTCCTGACCTTTCACCTCTTCCCAGCAATTTCTGAACAAAAAGAAAAAGCACTAATCTGTTTTCACACATTTCCATTTTTTAAATTTTGCCTGAAGATTTTTACGTTTTCAATAAGAGATCTATGAGCCAGATTAAAGACTTTGACAGGCCAGATCTGGCTTGTGGGTCATAATTCGGAGACCCTTGCCATAGAGTGATAAGCCCTTCCTTCCTCCGCCAGTGACTTTCGCAACAGCGTTGGTCAGTTCATGACCTGCCACACCAAGGACAATCGTGAATTAACTATAAGCGTCTCCCAATCGTCACTGTTGCAAGTGAGTAACATTTAACATAGAAGAAAACACAGAAAATTGGAAATATGTCAGACTTTGAAGTTTGTTCACTTGGGAAAATATTGTTTTTCAGATAAAGGGTTTCATGCTGTGATTATAGACTGCTTCAGTTTCTGCCAGGAATAATGGCTGGGACCCCTCGGGATTTGGCCTTTGATGTTCACGGATTAGTCTGACCATTAAAACAAATAACAAAGTTTTATTTTTAAAGACGTTGTAATGATATTCGTTTTCTTCTACTGAACAGCAGGCCAAAACGCCAAAACACAAATCCAATGGACACAATCTTTCAGCTTAAAGCTCAAAAGCTAATCTTACTCCAAAAAGCACACAAACCCAACTGACTTCTCCCTTATCAGTTTGCTGAAATATATATAGATTAGATATTTTAGCATATAAAAAACGGGCAAAATTTATAGCCTGTTGACTTAGAACAAATGCTTTGTCAAATTGATGGTTAAATATGGTTAAATTTGTGCTCATTTTTGCATTAAATACTAATTTCTATCATTTCCTAACTGTGCATCAAACGGATATCATAACACTTAGTTCATTGCACCTTATCATAACAAAGGTCAATACAAAATTTCAGTCAGATCGGCTCCATAGTTTCTGAGAAAAAGTGGACAGACTAAGAGAAATATAATATGGATATTGGGGTCCATTATCATAGACCCCTCCCCCCAGCAATCTATTTGAAAATAATGGGCACGTTTATCTATGGAGATAAAAAAAACTACTGCCCAGGGAATTTTGTCTCTGAATGGGCATTACGTTTTTAAGTACTCATTGCTCAGTATTAATCCCCCTCCCAATCCCGCTTAGATAGGATATAACTTTTCTAAGAAATTAAATTCGGAATGATCGAACTCCAGACCAGATGTATTTCCTATTTCTTTGGTAGTCTTTCTTTTTTTCAGTTTAATATTCCTCCATAGGAAATATGTTATTCGCACACATTGCAACTATGCAACCCAATGAACATGCCGACTTGTGCATGTTTACAAATTATCTGCTCAGCTCCTTTTTTTTTTTTTTCATTTAATTAATATGTTACATAACAAAAATCGTTATTCAAGTGGAAAAGTTTGAGTGACACCTAGGGATCAGAGGTGACCCCAAAACGGAAGTTATCAAAAGTATATAATCTCTACCTCTTCCTAGCAACCCTTCAACCAGAAAAAATATGACAGTTAGCATTCCTTATTTTAAACCTTTTTAGGGCAGAGGAGGTGTACAACATAACCCAATGGGTGCACGGGACAGACATCTGATATATATATATAGATATTTTTCTCTCTTGTGCAACGTGTCATTTTAAAACAACAGTTTCTCTTTATGGTTTTCTCTATGATTATTCATTTCTTGTTAATAAGTTGTTTTTTTTTAAATTAAGCATTTGTATCCAACTGATTGTATGCAAAGAACTTTTCCAGCCACAAATTGCCATGGATAATAACACTCTTGATAATATGAATTGAAACAAATATATTGAAGACATTGCCAAGGCTGCTGCAAATAAGGTGGGCTACATCTATTGCATTAAAAAATACTTACACCTGACAGTATCCTATAGCTCTACAAAGCCATCATTCACTCATGCATGGAATATTGCTACCACATATGGGCTGGTGCATCAACCACAAGTCTCTCTCCATTGGACAGCCCCCCCAAAAAAAATCTCCAATCTAATGTCTCACACTGTCAACCAATTGCCCATCCCTGTCTCATCATCACCATGTTTTACTGTTGTGCTTGTTTTACAAGTACTTTAATTAAATGTGCTCCAACGAATTTTCTGCACTGGTGCCCCTTAACGTAAATATCCTTGACTAATCTGACGAGCAGCAAAATCCCACGCCTTCATTGTAGAGATCCCCTGATGCCAGAGAACCTTCTACTTTGAAAGTTTCTTCCCTCAAATTGTTAAACTTTGGAATTCCCCCCGCTGTTTCCTGCTTCCTCAACTGTATTAACATGCAGAAGTTTAAATATAAAGTGAACAGACATCTCACTGCTCAATTCCTTACTTACAATGTCGCTGTAAATATTATATTTCTGAATTTTTTAGATTTTAGAGGATTGGTTATTTGTATTATTTGAATTCTTCAGACTACTCTTCTCATCTCGAGTGTCATTTTCGCAATGTTTCGGTTGATGTAATCTTGGACCTTCTTCAGGTGTATCTTGCCACACTCGGGAATGTTTCTGTCGAATACAGTAATATACAGCAATACTAATTAGTAATCAATAGTGATATTTACAACTAGAAATAAAAATAGGTTTAAGACTCCCAAAATTCGTACTAGAACTGCCTGCAGTGGTTAGAGTACTTGAAAAAATCAATTGTAAAACTGATATTCACATGAAGGTTGAAGGTTCAATCCTCAGTGTAGACAATAAAAAAAATACAATTGCGAATTACTTATGACCTCTATCCAGTCATGGCTGACAGACCAAGATCATACTACCACCATGAAATAAATAAAGTGTTCTGTTTGAAATTCTGTCCAAATTCCCAAGTTCGACAGAGACATTCCCGAGTTCGAAAAGATACATCTGAAGAAGGTTGAAGGTTACAGCGACCAAAGTGTTGTGAAAATAACTCTCAAGATGAGAACAGTAGTCCGAAGAATCCAAATAATACAAATATCGCTGTAGACATGATCCCTAATTTACAGTAGTTGTTTATGTCGACGTGAGAATTTGCCTTGCTCGGAGTGAAGATGAGTAAAAAAAAAAAAATACAAGAATAAACCTGGGTTCCTGATAATGACATAGGTGCATAATAGTTTATACATGCCAAGGAAACTGAAACTGGTTTGTTATCGTATCTAAAGAAGGTTTTAAATAAGATATCGCCTCTTAAATGTTTCTCTGTATTGCCAAAAAGATTTTTCTGGAATTCTAAGCCTTGTCGTTATGATTTCCTTGATGGCCTCTATGCCTTTAAATCCATTAATGATACCGTGAGCTTGGTAAAAAAGGAATAAGTCACAGGGGGGAAACAGGTGAATAGGGAGGCTGTTTCACTGTGATCATGTTCATTTTATTCATTCTTTAGTGTTTATAGTTTGAAATCCAGAAAAATGGATGTAAACAATTACATGTGAAAAAAGAAACGCCGTGGTTGTAAAAAAAAGCTGACGTTTATAGTTATATACTTGCAAGATCATATGTCAGACGATAACACTCGGTTTATTCCTCCATCATCCACAGCACACCTAACGCTATTGCTCTGCACACCGTCCTCATAGATAGATTTATGGGTTTCTGTAAAAATCTACAACACTCTGCAGCATAGGTGAGGGTGGAAAGTGAATGCACTTGTTTATTCGGATTTCATGTTGGTCTGTGAGTTTTCAACTTAGAAAATTGAAATGCAGATAAAATAAATTTAAAAAACAAACGAAATGGAGATTACAAATGAAAATTATTTATTTACTTGGGTCGGTGGGGGTGAAAGCCCCTCCTCCTTCCAGATGAAAGAAAACAGGTCAAGTGGGGATAATTGTTGAGACTTTGATATCTTAAGGGTTTAGCTTATGCTCGCTCTCGCTCTCTCTCTCGCTCTCTCTCTCTCTCTCTATGTTACTCTTATTTTTTCTTTATTTCTCACTCTCTCTCTCTCTCTCTCTCTCTCTCTCTCTCTCTCTCTCTCTCTCTCTCTATCTATCTATCTATCTTTTTATCTCTCTATCTTTCACATTTGTTTGGGCCCAAACAAAACACTTGGGGCAAGGTCTTTTCACCCTGTGTTCAGTTTTATCATTTTGCATGACAGTGAGACAAGAGCCTCAAGCACTTATAATTCGCAACAACTACATGGTTGTGCCATGATCAGGTAGACTTGCGACAACATATTAGAAGAAAGAATTCCTCTATCTGAAGATTGGTATTTGTGAGGTTTTCGATGCCTTTGTACTCATCGTCTCAGGTGGTTTCTTTAGATTGGACTGCATGGAGAGTAAATGTAAGACGTTGCCTGTGTTGCGCACCATGGAGCCTGGGAAACTTGCAGCCGTTAAATACTCAAACCGGATGATGATGGCTTTGCAATAAAATCTATTAGACATCTTACGAAATGTTTACATTAAAATCTCATAAATTCTTTCATGTTTTTTTTTTAACTTTTATATTTATAAATAAGAAGTTAAGAGCGCAAATAATTATTGAATTATATTTTTTATAAGGTTTTAAAAATTAATTTTAATTATCTCAATATTGTTGGGTTATAAAATTATTAGTTTTATAAAATGTTTTAAGTTAAAATCGATTTTGAAGTTGTAAACATGCACTAAGTTGCACATTTAGTGCTGCATATGTAGTGCCGCACTAAATAGTGTTGCATGCAAATAGTAACTTGTTATGAGTTCAGCCAAGAAAAGCACAGAAGAAATTGTAAACTTGTTGTCACCCCAGGTTTTTTTTTTCTCTTCAGAAATAATGTAATGTCTCTTTAAACAGGGATTCATGCTGAGAACAACCGAGTTGTGAAACGTAATCTCCTAGATGGTCTTCATATAAGGTGGTTGAATGGAGATGACTAAGAAAGACCGGAATCATTTCCAATCAAAACTAGATATATTTTAGTGCAGGAGAGGGCTGTTAGCATAAGGCAGTTAGTTAGAGTTGAATTTGTGTGCTTCTCAGAGAGAAGTAGGTTCTTAGATTCTAAATTAAAGAGAGCTTGTCTTTTAATTTGGTCGGAAAATGATCTCATTTTGCAAGTCTGCTATTCAACTTAAGAAACGAGTACCATTTTTTTAAACTCCAAAGGAAAATAAATTTCTGAATTGTTTAATTTGTGGTTTTAGATTGGCAGGAAAATTTCTTTGCTGCAGCAGCGACAGAATCGCACAAAAACTTTGCACTGACACAATGAATTTGACAATCACTGCCTGTGCAGTGGATGCACACGAGTGCATATTTATACAATCACATTTAAATGATAGCGTCCACATCCAGACGATAGACATTTTATTATGTAGAAGGTTATTCACGAGTTATAATTTACCATAAAAGTCCAAATATAATGCTATGCGTTATATTCACACTTGAGGAACATTTATATCAGCTCCATCGGGTTTTTTCCTTTTATTGCAACATTTAGCACTTGCAGTTGGTTTCAAATGCATGCATTCTTGGTACCAGCGATGAATACGAAAAGCATGGACTCCAGTACCAGCTCCATATCGACTTTTTGTCATTGCAATCCACATCTTTCAATTTAGCACTTCTGCACTTTTTCCAACAAGTAGGTATGTTTTTAGTCACCAGTTTACAAATGAATTCCTCCTCACTCCATTGAAGAATGTGTTCTAACCAGCAAAGCTTCGTATCAGTTAAGATAAAAATGAAATGTAATAAGTCCCCAGACGTACCCCTCCACCGTACTGTATATCGATACTCCATGGCTGACTGGGATAGCTTCCGTACATTTATATCTGATCTACCTCTGCATTCCATGTTTAAAAAAGATGTGTCCTCTATAGTATCAGACCTCACTGAATGGTTAATCGTAGGCATAGACCGATTCATACCATCTAAAAAATTCCAACAAAAACCTACCAGCCAACCATGGTTCTCCCCAGAATGTGCTGCTGTCATCGCACACAGAAATCACTTTTTCCATAGCTACCAACGTAATAGATGCACTGAGGCTAAAGCTGGTTTCAGGAACGCCAGCAACCACTGTAAAAAAGTAATAAAAAATGCAAGAGAACTATATGTCCAGTCTGTTAAATCCAAAGTAGCTGATTAGCGGCTTGGTTCCACCAGTTTTGGCAAATAACAAATAGGATCCTGAACAGAAGTGTACGTTCTATCCCAACCATTATCACTGGACCAGAGGTCATCTCAGCAGCTTCAGACAAAGCCAAACTATTTGCAAAGAACTTTGCAGCTAATTCTACCCTATGCGATGAAGGCCATCAACTCCCCATATTTCCTCCTATAACACCGAACATGCTAGGTAACATACAAATATCTGTGCATGAGGTCGCCAAGCTAATCAAGAACCTTGATTCCAGTAAAGCAACTGGCCTTGACGGCATCCCAATTATAGTGTTAAAAAAGCTTCAACCGGAACTTGCTCCCATACTTACGAAACTATTTAAGCGTTGCCTTAAGGAGAAGTGCTTTCCAACACCCTGAGAAACCTCATCAGTATGCCCTGTATTTAAGAACTCAGGTGATAAGTCATCTCCCTCTCAGTACAGACAAATAAGTCTCCTGTGTGTCATGAGTAAGTTGCTGGAATCCATATTAAATAGAGAAATAATCAACCACCTCAGCAGAAATAACCTTCTTAGTGACACGCAATATGGTTTCCGTTCTGCAAGATCTACCGCAGATGTGCTAACGGTTATATCTCATAGGATTAGTGAATCTCTTGACAAAGGCTTCCTTTCTAGGACAATGGCTCTTGACATATCAAAGGCCTTCGACAAGGTATGGCATAAAGGCCTACTTCACAAGATTTACAGCTACAGTATAACTGGAAATGTTCTCTCTATCATTAAATCATTTCTCTCTGATAGGTTCATAAGAGTAGTGGTTAATGGGCAAAAATCAGAGGCCTGCAGTATTAATGCTGGAGTCCCTCAAGGGTCAATCTTGGGCCCAACACTCTTCCTGATCTACATCAATGATCTCCCTAAACACATACTTAAATCATTCATTGACATCTATGCTGATGACACGACCATCTACGGCAATACATCAAAGGCTGGATATGACAAAGCTCTCTCTCTCTCTCTGATTCTCTCTCCTCTGATCTCGAGCGCGTGGTTCAGTGGGGGAAGACGTGGCTGGTTACCTTTAATGTATCTAAAACCAAACTCCTATCTTTACATCATCAACACTCTGATCCCCATCTGGCATCAATTGAAATGGATGGCTCTCGTCTAGGAGAAGCCCCATGTTTTGACAAGCTTCTGGGCTTGACCTTTACTCCTGATCTGAAATGGAACACGTACATCAAGTCTGTTGCCAAGGTCGCTGGAAAGATGGTGGGATCTTTCTACCGCTCCAGAAGATATCTCACTACTGATGCAATTCTCTATCTATATAAAAGCCAAGAATGTCCAAAGATGGAGTACTGCTGCCATATCCGGGCAGGAGCTGCTAAAAACAGCCTATCCTGCCTTGACAGAGTACAAAATAGACTTTGTTGCTTAGTGGGGGATGCCCTTTTCTCTTCCCTGCAACCTCTCTCCCACAGAAGAGACGTTGCAAGCCTATCTTTGTTTTTTCCATGGCAAGTGCTCGTCTGAACTCCAATCTCTGGTCCCCCCTCGCCAATCTTTTATGAAAAACACTCGTCTAGCTGAATTCACTATCAAAATCTTTCCCCAGTCTTTATCTATGCCTAAATCAAAACGTATATTCCATGAGCAAAGCTTCTTTCTTAGAACTGCATGCCTGTGAAACTCTGTTCCGTCTGCCTGCTTCCCACCTGACTACAACCTGGATGTCTTCAAGTCCAACGTAAACAAATTCCTGATGAACCACCCCCTTAAGTAGACACTTTATTAAATCTCCACACTAACGTACTGTACTTACAATAATCCTTATCCCTGAGTGGCTTCCGGGCTTTGATAAGTGGTGACCACTTTGTAAAAAAAAAAAAAGTAACAAATAAGGTTGGAGAGCTATATGTTTTGGTTTCGATTCTAGCTGATGGCACCTAAGTAATATTTTTCAAACTTTTGAAATCACTACTATATAATGGGTACAATATAATAATCAATAGAGTATTGCCTCTATAATGATAAATACAAAATTTGTATGAATCAAAATATCATATTTAAGCATATTTTACAACCGGGTAATACCAGGCAGCTTACTAGTATGTAATAGTTTTGTCTATATTAATAGTAATTAATTTTAATTAGTTACTATTTATAATAATAAGTACTTATTTAATATGAAAAGGTTAATTTTAATAATAATAATTACTAATTTAATAAGAAAAAAAAAGGAATAAATTACCAAAACTGTTCTTAAAACATTGTCATTAATTTTCAAGGGAGGTAATTTCAATGAAAACTAATATGGCTAACTAGAAAAAAGAGATACTGACAAGGCATAAGATTATTAAGGAGAGTTCATGGCGAGAAAGAAAAGTTACTATTCTCACTGTCTCTAATTCCTTAGTCTTTCTCTTTCTAATTGCTAATTAGCTAAACACATCAGCCATCTCTCTCTTAGCTATCTATGTATCTCTCTCTCTCTCTCTCTCTCTCTCTCTCTCTCTCTCTCTCTCTCTACCCATCAGAACTATCCAGAACAGATACCTCAGCCCAACAGATAAAAGGCTACCAAAATGGTTTAGTTACTGTCCGACTGATTGTGAAGATTGTATCTTCGACTAACATGTGCCCACTATTACCCTTGGATGCTAAATGAATTGCACCAATAGTGGTATTTATTTCCTTCCCACACAGGAAGATGTGACACAAGGTCAGAAGGTAGGGAGAGTCAAACTAGTGTCTATAAAGGAGGAGCACTCTGGTCTTTTAAAAATTTCTTGGGCAGCCCTATCGACATGCCCCAGTTAGGGTACCTCAGGCAGTAAGCAATGAACTTACTTCACCTGAAAGATGGGAGGCAAAGCTTGGGAAGGTGGACCTCCTATGACCACTCAGGATGAATGCCTCAACCCGACAAATAAAAGATCACTGAAATGACCTTGATTTGTACTGGACGGCAAATGAATGGTGCCAATATATCTCCTGACATTTAGATGCAGCTGTATGTATTGTGCCGGAGCAAATTAATTTATTCTCAAAATGGGTAGATCAGCTTACAATATAACAGTATTGTTTCCTAAAATTTACCGGGAGTGAAGGAATAATCTTCTTGAATCTCTAAGTACATCCTTAAAGAATCCCCTTAAATCTAAAATATGTACATGTGATTTTAACGAAATTCAAACCATATGTAGCATGGCCATTACGCTCAAACCGTGTTCATTACAGTTCAAATCTCTCTTGGACCCCCACGCCGTCTGGTACCATCGCAAACAAATAAATAAAGAAAAATAAATCTGACTCTGCTTTTTATTTCTGTTTTAGCAAAAGACATTTATTACCGTTGCTTTCCAAACAATGCCTTGTTTTTTCTAACTGCTCATTTCGTCTGCCATGAGATTAACAAAATCCTGCCGTCCCAATACCAGCTTAAAGGTCTCCCGCCACCACCATGGGGGTCATACATCTATCTCACTCAGTACACATTTTTCTTTCTGCTCCTCGCCATGTGGTGCATTTTTCTCTTTTTTTATTTTTCTTCTGACACAAGCCTACACACACTTGCTAATTTGCATAGTGCTCAAATGGCTTCTGCCGTTGTTGCTATCAATACCTTGGCTAGCCATCTCTCCTTTGGCTGCTGCTAATATTTTCACACGCCCTCTATTACACATGTCTAAGTCATGTGCATTTGACACTAGAGTTTAGAGTGTTTTCCAACGTTTCAGCATATTTCAATTCTATTGAGAGCAAAACAGGCGGGGAGATGCAATACAAAACAAAGAACATAATATACTGTTATGAGAAAAAAGAGCATCTAGTAGTGATTCTCATTATGTCCCGATCAACATCAGGTCTTCCTGCTAGTATCTATATTATATGTCTCTTAGTCTGTCTGTTCATTCCGCTTTTTCTCAGAAACTACTGAGCTGAGCTGATCTGGCTGCATTTTGTATGGACCTTTGTCATGATCAACTACAGCGAACTAAGTATTATGCACAGTTAGAAATTAATATGGATTAGTCACTACAATACCACATTTACTCTAGAAAATTTCTCGAAAACTACTGGACGGATTTGGCGAACATTTTGCATGACCTTTTGCTATGATAATGAGCAGTGAACTAAATATCATAGTATCCATTCGATGAACACTTAAGGATTAATAGGGATCGGTATTTAATACAAAAATGAGCACAAATGTGACCATATTTCAGTCATCATCAATTTGGCATAGAGCACTCATTCTTAGAAACGGGCTATAACTTTTTCTCGTTAAAAACAGGCAAAATATCTAATATATCTAAATTTATCATATCAATGTAATCAAATCGGTTATTATTTTCTTAGCATTGCTTGCAATATGAGCTTTGGTAAAAAGAAAGCTTCCAAACTGTTTTGTTGCATCAAAATATAACATTGATCTAAATTTAGAAGTGACAGAGAGAAAAGCAATTATAGAAATATCCAAGTTTAATTTTACAATACGAGTTCCAGATATTTTTCGTATTTTTCCCCTTTTTTGTTTCCGCGCTCGGAAAATACCAAAATAGAAAGATTCCTCTCCTTCCTCGTTGAGGTGAACAATCTAAACGAAGAATATTTTTCGACTAAAATAGATGAAAATATAAACGGAGAAGAGTTTGGGGATGAGTGGGTGTCGGAGATAAGGAGTTCTTCTTTCTTTATAATTATTTATTTTTCACATGCGTCCAGACATTTCTTTTAGAGGCTCAGTCAATCCGTTACACTTAAATTGGAAATAGAATTTTCATTACCGATTAAATGAGATCACCAGTGAAAATATTTCGTCGGTTAAAAGAATCCTCACAATTCTGTAAAAGGTGCTGTCGGTCCATAAGTGCTCCGCCGTCTGGTAGGCATGAGTTTGAAACAGCATATTTATCAATAACAGCAGAGATTGAATGGACGTATCTTATTTGAGATGCGCCCATGCATTTCTATAAAAATCTCTGTCGGTCCGTAAAAATTCTGTTTGAAATAGCATTTTCGTTTATTGCACTTAATTGAAAATAGCATTTTCGTTTGTCTGCCACATTTAAATTTGAAAAGAGCTTTTTTCCTTTATTTGTTACACTTAAATTTGAAAAAGGATTTTCGTTTGTCTGTTTACACTGCAATTTGAAATAACATTTTCATTGGTCTGTCACACCTAAATTTGAAATATCATTTTCGTTTGTCACACCTAAATTTGAAATATCATTTCTGTCTTTCTGTCACACTTAATTTTGAAATAGCATTTTCGTTTGTCTGTCGCACTTAAATTTGAAATCCCATTTTTTTTGTCTGTTACACCTAAATTTAAAAGTCGCATTTTCGTTTGTCGCATCTAAATTTTAAATATGATTTTTGTCTGTCTGTCACACCTAAATTTGAAATAACAGTTTCATTTGTCACACCTAAATTAGAAATAGCATTTTCGATTGTCTGTCACACCTATATTTGAAATAAGATTTTCGTTTGTCTGTCATATGAATATTTGAAATAACATTTTCGTTTGTCTGTCACACCTAAATTTGAAATAACATTTTCGATTGTCTGTCACACCAATATTTGAAATAACATTTTCGCTTCTCTGTCACACCCATATTTGAAATAACGTTTTCGTTTCTCTGTCACACCTAAATTTGAAATAACATTTTCGTTTCTCTGTCACACCTAAATTTGAAATAGCATTTTCGTTTTTCCGTCATATCTAAATTTGAAATAACAGTTTCGATTGTCTTTCACACCTGAATTTGAAATAACATTTTCTTTTGTCTGTCACACCTATATTTGAAATAACATTTTTGTTTGTCTGTCACACCTATATTTGAAATAGCTTTTACATGTACAAATGCGCCGAGTGTATGAAGACATTGTACGTTAATTTAAATGTCATTTTTATTATTTCTATTTCCTTTTTTGTTGCTTTCCATCTTCGCTTCTTCGGTATAGTCATCATCGTATATATTTAGACTCTCTGAACAGATCTTTATTTCCGGAATCTTTGTCATTCTTCTATGTTTAGCCCATACAGCCCCAGAGAAAGAAATTAGGCTGGAATTATCCATGGATATAATCCTTTGACAGTGTTCTTTCCCGGTGGCCCCAGGAGAAGAGAAGAGAAGCCTATAATTAAATTGGATCACTCTAATCATCACTGAAATCTAAATTTTGATAATAGATAACATTGATAAGTCGTGACGTAGCTGTGTATGTTGGTAGGTAATAAAAGCTCTATTATTGTTTCTATTTACTTGCCTCCTCACGAGAGCAGAGTTAGACACAAGGTCAGTTTTAAATGAGAAAATCCAGCTCCCAAAAAAGGGCACTCTGGATAGGAACAAAAATAAAAAAACTGTCTCACTCATGAAGGATTTCTCGTCTACTGACCGAGGACAGAAAAAGCATAGATACTACATTGTGATCTTGTTCCTAAGGCCAAGAAGTGGTTAAATGCAAAATAAGGAATTAAATGAAAACAAGAAACAGATATATTTAAATATAATTTTTACTTAACAAAAAAAAAAAAAAAAATTTAGCATAAATAGAAAACAAAAGCAAAAAAATTATTTTTGCTTAACGATGAAGTCAGAAAATCTAGTGGCATGGATGAGAGTATTAAGAGGAGATCAGAGTCCGCCGAGTACGAGGTGCCTTGAAAAAGTTTTCAGACTTTTTTGTACAGACATTTAAAATTGTCATACTCTTGAAAATTTAGTATGTTATTGCTATACATCTTATGAAATATATAACCAATTTTTATGATTCCAGATTCAAATGAGTAGCTACAGCAGGAATTGGAATACACCCTACTAAAGCCTGATTGTTACAGTTGGTGAATTTTGAAAGTACAATCTGAACATGAGGACACTTTAGGAGAACGATATGCAACAAAATTCTACTTTAAACTCGGGAAAATGCCACAAAAAATGCCACAGGAATGCTTTATACTGCTTTTGGATTATCTTGCATGAATCAAGCATCAGTTTTTGAGTGGCATAAGAGATTCAAGGAAGACAGGGAATCTGTGAGGGATGATGAGAGGTGCGTGAGGAGTAAGGAAGTCAGAACACTAGAACTGATTGGCCAAATAAAGAATTTCATGGATAAGGACCATCTTGTGTCTATAGAGACAATAAGTGCACAGTTTGATGCCAGTGTGGAAACTATACACACAATTATTTATGAGGAACTGAAGAGCGGACCGTGCTGGATCGTACTGATGGAATTGTTCAGGACCATACAAGGTCGTATTGACAGAAGTATTTGGTACCATGTTGGGTCATATCAACGGTATTGTTTGTGTTGAGTTGTGTGGACAGAAGTATTCGGTTTATGCTTGTGGTTCAGTTGACTTGACGGTTGTCGCAGTCATACTGCCACATGTGATAACTGTGTATATATTTTCTTTTTTTGAATTGAGTCTGCCTCTCTTCCCTTGTGAAGTTACAGATGAGAACTCAGATGTGGAGAAAGTATATTTGGATGACAAATCGAGTGAGGTTGTTGAGAAGTTTTGTTACCATGATGATACCATTGGAGCACAGAATGGATCAGGTGCTAGTTTGATTGCAAGAATTAGGAATGAATGGAATAAGTTCAGAGAACTTGCGTCGTTATTGTTTAGAAAAACGTTACCATTGTAGACCATAAAAAGAATCTATCAGACATGTGTATGAAGTCTGATGATATATGGAAGTGAAACCTGGACACTGAGGGTTGAGGATATGTGTTGCATGGGGAGGAATGATATAAGAATGGTATGATAGATTTGTAATATGAGTCTTAAAGACAGACTTAGGTCTAATGACGTCGCAGGAAGATTAAATCTGGACAGTATCAGGAGACATATGCAGAAGAGTAGACTTTGATGGTATGGCCACGTTGAAAGGATGGATTAAAGTTCTTGATTTAGTAAATCTAAAACAGTTGAGGGAACAGGTTCAGTTTGCAGAAGAAAAGCAAGGAAAACATGAGAGGTAGTGATAAAACTGGACTTGATAGAAAGAGGGATAAATAAAAACCTGTCCAGAGATAGGTTAGTTTGAAAGTCAATTTCTTAAAGCCTTTTAGTGCATGCCAGCATGTAAAATGAACACAGTGTTGGAATTGCCAGATAAATCATAATAGGTGATAACTTAATTTGGAAATAGCATAGGTGATAACGTATTGTTATGACCCCCAGAAACGAACAGTCCCCTACATTTATGCTATGACTCCAGACTCTCATTAATGGGATAATGCAAAGAAAGTCATTGAAGATGAGAAAAAATGAGAAATTGAAAATCCGATAAAGAAAATATTTTTTTGTTCAATAAAATATGATTCGTTAGAAGGATTATTCCTATTTACGTGTCTGCACACAAAGGATAAGTTAGACCTTCAATCATAGCTGTGTCCCTTTTCTTGCTGAGATTCTTATGGGTGGTTCTGCTCTTGATGAGAAATTGACTCTAAAAATTCTTGTTTTTTTTCTTATCAAATCTTCCTTGGAGTTCATATATTAGATTCATTGCTCTTTCTGCTTCTTCTCACACACTATCTCTACAAATCTACTATTAGACAATGTATGGAGCATTATTGTCATATTTGGACTGATTGACCTATGTCCCATTTGAGGGTTCTTTAAAAGATGCAGAAACATATCTGTAATTCAATTACCCCTTCTCTTTCTTCACAGCAACCTCTCTCTTACAGACGTGATGTTGCTAGTCTCAGTCTTTTTTATAAATACTATTATAACATGTATTCTTCAGAATTGTCTGATCTATTCCCTGCTTCCATTGTTTCAGCTCGTTGGTCTAGTGGTCTCCATCAATTTGTTGTTTTCATACCTCATTGTAATATAGCTTCTTATTCCAGTAAATTCTTTCCAAAAACTGCAAGTTTGTGGAACTCTCTTTCTGCTCATTGTTTTCCTACTACTTATAGCATTAGTATTTTCAAGACTAAGGTCAACTAAAGGCATCTTATGTCTTTGCAATAGTCATACCAAAATTAGCAACACAGGATAAGATTATTCTGTGATGCTAATACTGGTGTTCTTGAATTTAAATTACAAACGGTTTTTTTTTTCTGTAATTACACCGATTTGTTGTTTTGACGTCTAATGATTTCACATAAGGCTTTTGCAGATGTTTATAACATTCTCTTTTTTTCTCCAATATTTTGTTCATTTTTTTTTTGTCACTTGAAGATGATTTGACAAAGAATCGAAAGTGTTTGTGATACTTTATGAAACATTCATTAATTCTTTCGATTTTGACTCAAAAACGATTAGGAAAATCAAAAAATGGTTTAATCTAGCAAAAGAATTCTGTTATGTTTAACAATGTTCGCTTAAATGAAAAATGCTGCCTAAATACACATAATATATATATATACATAATGGTAGATAGCACACTATCGTTTTCTTACAATGTTTATTGAAATATATAAAATATATAAGGCTGATTTTTCTTGTATTTGAAATGTGTCTGTCCCAACAACTGAACTGAAGGAAGCTTAAATTCGAGTTATTTAGGTGCATGTTTTGAATTATTCAATCATGAGTAAAGTTATACCATCTATACTGATAATTGTTAGTGAATATGAAACATATGTCTTTGGATATTAAAAACATTTATTCACAATAATTTTTAAGTTTCCTTCAAGTTGAGCACTTTGAGAGAAGTCTATAATATAAATCTCACCTGTCTGTTTAAATATATATATGTACGTATGAATGTATGTTTGTATGTCTGCCTAAAACTTTCAACAGAGGTGACAGATTTTCACGAGATCGGTATTGTTTCAAAGCATGACCCTTCAGCCGACAAATATCGAAAAATTGGCTAAAACATTAATTCCTTCACTCTCAACTGGGCACTTTTCTACAAGGAGGGGTCACTTTTTTCGACGATATTTTCGAAAGTCGTCTCCTCTTTTTGATTGACTAGCCTTAATTTAAACCTTCACCACTTCTGGGTTGGCGATGAACGCAACAGCAAAGACGACATATTTTTTTTTTTTTTTTTACATTCTTTTCCTCCTTTGTGGTACACGTTCAAGCCAGGCTGCCTTCTACTAATTTTTTTTTTTTTTTTTTTGCTCAACGCACACCTCCAAACACGCGGGCACCCCCATACATCGAGGCTAGTCTAATAATAAAAGATTAAAATTTACCAGCATTGCAATTCTCTCCCTTTGATAGATAGAACACTGTTTTCATTTCAAATAAATGTTTACACATGTTATTTTTTTACTTCTGCTCTCTTTTACGTTACATCTTAAGTGCACAGAATTTCAGTTAAAGAAATCGTCACCATTAAAAAAAATAATGATAATACTAAGGCAAGGGGAAAATAAACACCAGTTTTCCACATACACACATACACACATACACACATTCACACATACACACATTCACCCCACCAAAAAAAAAAAACTTGCCTTATTTAGACTCGAGGCTTGCAATGCAAACTTTGCTCCTTCCCTAACATGGACGGGCCAACATCGAGAAGTGTTTGTTTAGTTTTCCTTTTACATGTTTACTTACGGCGGATATTTATTTTAACTGATACTTCACTTCCTCTTGCTGCCTTTTTTTATTTCAGACATTTTCATCATCTCTGAATTTTTTGGATGATGATTAATTATCAGTTTTGTTTGGATTCTCCAGACTACTGTTCTCATCTTGGAGTGTTATTTGCACAATGCAACCGCCAACCTTCTTCAGGTGTATCTTGTCGAACTTGCGAATCTTTCTGTCAAACTTACGAACAAAACCCTTTATTTAATCAATAGGGGTAGAATACTCTCGTTCCATCAGCCATGATTAGGTAGAAATCCTAAGTAATTCGCAGTTGTATTTAGAGTGTCAGCCGCATTGAGGATTGAACCTTCAACCTCCAGAAGAGTGTAACTTACAACTGAATTTTATCAAGTACTTTATTCACTATACAATGGCTCCTTACAGGCAATTCCTGAGTTTAACAAAAAGATTCTGAAGTTTGACAAGATACATCTGAAGAAGGTCGGTCGTTAAATCGACCGAAACGTTTTGTGAATAAAACTCAAGATGGAAACAGAAGTCCAAAGAATCCAAATAGTACAATCAATCCTCATCTAAAAAAAGATCAGCGCTTAATATGTGAGTAGAGCTATGAGGTAGTAAATTGTGAAAATATCTATAGCAATTAAGCTACACAGAATCTTCCACATTTTATGCCCCATAAGGAATCGTTCCAGATAAGTTAGGAAGCCATTTAATATAAGAAGCTAAAACATAAAACGAGCCAACAGTGTTAAATAGAAAGATTCCAACCCAGAAAAACAGGGTTCTTCCGCCTTTGTTACAAACATTGTTCATGGAATCTGAGCACACTGAAGACAAAATAAGGGAAGCAAAAGTTACAAGGTTCCCAAAAGTAAACCAAAGTTCCACTTTCTACCCATATATATATATATATATATATATATATATATATATATATATATATATATATATATATATGTGTGTGTGTGTGTGTGTGTGTGTGTGTGTTTCTGCAGTAGAGTGAAAAGCATATCTTATTTTTCTTTTATTAATATTATTGGAATTTTTTCCTTTTTTTCCCTTGTACACATTTTTGTGAATTATTCCATGGATTTCTGCCTTTGGATTATTTTGGACCATCTTCCAATTACGGAATTTCCTTGGATTTTACTTGTGCAAATGGAAATTCAATTAACTTTCTTGAAGTTATATATTTGGATTTTACCGTCACTGGATTATTTATCTTCCACCAGACTATCCATTCACATGTAATCACCTTTTTCTTCCCCGTATTCCCTCTGCTTCACTTTTTTATTATCAAGTAAGATCTTTGACTTGTTGTTTCATCAAATACTTTTGCATGCAAAATCCGATCCCGCATTTTGCTAATTCCTACCCTCTGATGAGAAGGAAAGTATTTCTTTGAAACGCCGCAGATTAAGGACTATCCACTTATCTAGTGTTTCCTTTTCAGATTAAATATGTTTTTAACTCATTTGAAAGTGTTTTTTAACATGTTTATTAACTGTTTGCTCGTATATATATATATATATATATATATATATATATATATATATATATATATATATATATATATATATATATATGTATATATATATGAAAAAATAAAAAAAACAAATTATATGTCCATTAATGTTTCGTCTTAATTGAAAAATTCCTTCGGGATGAAGATGAAACGTTGATGGAGACATAAGTTGGTTTGTTCCTTTTTCATCTTTCTATCTCATCAGAATACTATTTACATTATTCTCATCATAAAGTCCGTATGCATTTACAAAAATTATAACTTTACTTGCATTTTTTTTACAATTTTTTTATCGTAATGCAAATAAAGTTGTAATTTATTTCAAAATGCTCACGGACTTTATAGACACACACACATATATATACTCTTTATTTGTTTTTACACAAGCAGTAATATAATGCTACACAGTCATGAGCATGTTTTGATCAGCTAGATACTAGTAACTAGAGACCTCTTCAGGCGATACAGCTTATACAAAAGCAAAGTTTACAATGAAAATATCAGGTCTTCTTTGTGATGCGGGTTAAAATCAGGAGATTTCGTCACAACATTTGACAGAACCTCCTGATTTTAACTCCCTCGTAGTAGCTAGCTGACCGAAACATGCTCATGACTGTGTAGAAACACATTGCTGCTTATGTAAAAGCAAATAAAGAGTATACCCTGCTCTACTTCGGTATTGAGCACTCTTGTATTAACTCTTGTATTACACTTCATTGGTTACTTAACCTCTGAAAAACAATAATCTCAGATTATATATATATATATTTTTTAATGGAATAATTTTTTTTTTTTTTTAGGTCAGATTCTATTTAACCCATAGTTGGGACCCTAACAGGTACTACCACTCCGGGTCAGAGTGGACCTGGGAGCAATGGCAATTAAAGGGTGGCTCCACACTCCTCAAAGCCCGCAAACGGGGGCCTCACCACTGGATATAGTTTAAGGTCATATCCAGGACTATATATATATATATATATATATATATATATATATATATATATATATATATATATATATATATATATATATACATTTGTGCCTTTTTCCACTGGAAAATGCTGATCTGTTGACAATTTATGGACATAAAAATTTACTGTCTAGGAGGCTCCATATCTGAGTATCTGGAGGGTGGGCATCACTTTTTCAAGTACTTTACTCTCAACATAAATCTGCGTTTAAGGAGACATTGACTTTTCCTAATCTAGAAATAAAATTCTGTGTGATCAAAACTCCAGATCAGACGTATTTCGCCACCTATTGGGCGATCCTTCTTCTCTTGGTTAGATATCTCTCCCACAGCAAAACTGTTATTCGTATACAGTTCAACCATGCCATCTGAATGAACATGCAGCCTTTCTCATACTTTCACAATTATGAATAACTTTTATTTACCACAAGACGACATAATACATTTGTAACGATTTTGTTTTTGTATTTTTCCACTTGTTCAAAGTCTGCATTTTTTTTTTTTTTTTTTTTTTTTTTTTTTTTTTTAGTTATTATACGCTGTGAAATTTGATTTCTGGACCAATAGTCAACATGATAGCAAATTTTCTAATGGCCAACAAATTTTGAACGGTCATAATTCAGTGGCTAATTGTGTTGCCAAAGTAATTTTGGTATCATTGTTTATGTTTTGCGAAGATCTATGACGAACACAATTTATAGATATAGCGAAAATAGAATTTTGGTTTAGGACATCTACTTTTAACTCAGAATATTTTGTATTAAAATTTGTGAGATGAGAGTTAGTAATTTGTATTGGATTATTTAGACTGCATTTCTCATCTTAGTTATATTCACAATGTTTTACAATGGATAAAGTTGTTAAGTAGAAATTTGTTCTAAGTGACATTTTTCTAGGGGTTAGAGGTTCAATCCTCATTATAAGCGATACTAGTGATAAAATAACAAAAAATTCTACCTGATTATGGCTGATGGAATGTGAACAATATACTCACCTATAGATTAAATAAAGAGTTCATTTGCTTTTATATATATATACTAACGATTCACCACTTATCAAGACAAAAAACTATTCAAGGATAAGTGCGAGTGATATTTTCAATTGAATGATGGGGCAACACTATGTAAAGATTGAGAACTATGATTAATTCACAGCACAACATGACAAGTATTTGTTGACATTGAACTTGAAGACGACCATGTTGCATTCTATAGGGAAACAGGTGCAACCCTAACCCTAACTCCCATTTCGGCTACTAAGGATCAACAAATAAACAGCTGTTTATAGTGTTTACCTGTGTAAGGCGAGTAAGTAGACGAAAAACAGTTTGTATTAATCCTTTGAACCTGTAAGGTCGCTTTAGAGGACAATTTATTTTGACCGTACACCATGAAGAAGCTGAATGCCTTGGTGGACAGCACAGCCGAACGTATACTTATAAACTGCTTCCTAATTGATAGAAACCGAGTTATTTTTAGTCATAGATCTGAAACCATGGTGACGGTTCATTTTCGTGTCTTTCGGGAATCAAATGAAATCATGTCCACTAAATCTTGCTAACAAGTTCAGAGGGTTTGTGTGTGTGAATCGGGAGAAAATCAACACAGCGTTACGCTTAATCATCCTACTTTAAATATTTGGCAACTTCTAGGTTATGTGACATTTTCTTATTGAGGACACTAGCATTGTTAGTTCTGAGATATGATTGGATAATAAACAAGAGTTATGAAGACTGAATGATTCAATAACTTTGAAAGAAGTCAATCAAAACAGTAAAAATGCTATGGCTAGAATTTAAATCTGATTAAAAAATTGAACTCATATTTTTACTGAATATTGGAAAACGTTGAAGTTGGATATTTTGACATTTAAGCATGAAATTGCATTTGTGCACCTTCACTGCACAGACCATGGTCGTCTGCGCCTGGTCTATGTCCAAATTCGGTGCTTTATATGTGTGAAAAAGATTTTCTTAAAAAAAAAATCATAACTCAAGTTTAAAACAATTATTGGTCCCCCAACAAAAGGAGGGTGGATCTGTAAATTCTCCCTTGTCCGTTCGTCCGTTTGTCTGTCCGCACTTTTCTCAATAACTATGTCTGGGAATTTTTTGAAAATTTTCACAAACATTAAGCATGATATGAGTAAAAAAGTAACAGAACGAATTTTCGGGGAAAACTCTGGTTGCTCCCCTAGGGGTGTCTTTCGGGTTAATATGGCTAAAATTTACACTTTTGTGCTTATTAAAAAAAATTGATGCCTTGGATTTTTATAAAACTTTCTGAAAAGTAACTAACTGATTTCTATATAATTTTGTTTGTCTATACTTCACGATAATTTTTGGGTGTGCCCCAGGGGCTCTTTTAGGGCTAATAAAATCACTCAATTTTTGGGACTATTTTACCATATTTGTCCAAAATTTTCTGGTATGTCTATTTAGCAGTTTTGCATGGTGCTGAACTCAAATTTAAATATGTTAAGTCCTTGGGGGACTTTTGGGACTAAATGGGGAGGGAGGTTGCAAATGATGGACTTAGTCATTTTTTTTTTTTGCATGGTGCAGAACTCAAAATTTACATATGTTAAGGCCTAAAAGTGCACCATTTGTTCATTTTCACCAGGATTTGACGTCCCCTGAGGACTTTTGGGGCTAAATGGGGGGGGGGGGCAAATGCTGAATTTTGTCATTTTTTTTTAATGCCCCATTCACTGTGCACTCACGGGGGACTATGCATGCTTCACTTGTTTTTGTTTTAGTTGAGAAGTTACAATATTTGTAATCGAAACAGAATCTCTTCCACAAAATAACCTGTCAGCATAAAATTAAGATTCTACTCTGTCACTGACAGAATCAAATGACCCTTTTGCCAATTTTGTTCCATATCTATTTATAAAGTCGTATTCCTGTCTGTTTTTTGTTCACAATTTGAACAATATATGCACAAAAGTTACACTGTTTCACAAATTTATTTTCATGTTGAAAACGGACGTTTACACACATTCACACAACATAATTTCTATGCATACTATATTTAGTCATGGGTTCTACATTCAAGGAGTAACCTCATTTGCACATTACATTAAAAGAAATCTATTTTAATAATTAGTTCCATGTTATTAATTGTTTGTTGTAATAGAATTGTATCATTCAGAATGTGACCGAAAATATATCCTTCCAGCTCGTTCCTGAACTCAAAACAAAAGGCAAATGTCTGTGCGCACGTCTGTGATAGATATCAGGGAAGATCACCACTGGTTACCCCCTGTTAAAGGGAGATCATCCTTGTTTGCCTCATGTTGTCAGAGACAGACAATTAATGCTTATACATTGTCTATTTCTTTCCTCTGTTTCCTCATTTGGTATTTATCCTGTAAGTCAAAAAAGGTCGACCATATAGCATTACGGCTGTGAACATGTCAAGATCTTGGACAGGAATGTTTCAATGGTTTAGTAATGCCCGAGCAGCCCAATCATGGCATAGGAGTCCATAACTGTCCATGTTGTCAGCTAGTATGTGTTTTGCGGTTTTAACAGTTAATTCTGTGTGGCCGTTGCTTTGAGCTTAATAAGTCAATGAGGTAGTTTCCATATACCCCAGTTCCTCAAAAAAGAGTCGTACTCCTGGGACTGAAATCGTGATCCACTATCTGAAGAAATTTTTTCAGGTGCACTGTAAGTACAAAACCAAGTTTTCAAGGTATCGTATACTGTTTGGGCCCTTCCTGACGTCATTAGGGCCACTTCAACCCATCAATTATATCAATCTGCATACACCATGAAGTTTCTACCCTGTATATCGACAAAGTCGACCACCACTTGTTGGAAAAGAAATTCAGGGTCTGCTGGGGACATTAAGAGTTCTCTAGGCTGAGATGGAATTGTGTTGCAAGTGCAGCACTGATGTTAGCATCTAAATCCGGCCAGAACAATCATTGTCTTGCATTCACCAGCATACCATTTACGTCTTGATGTGTGGAGTGAAGGGGTTTTAATCCCTTTGCACAAAGTTGTTGAGTTATCAGGATTTTGTTGCCTTTGATGATAAGCCCTTCTTCATGCATAGGCTGGAAAATTCTAGTCATGGACGAGATATTGTTGCGTAACTGAGAGAAGCCATTTTGAATTATATTCTTCATCTGTGGCTGCCATGCCATAATCCTTTCCCATGTGGTAGCTTTCAATTTAGGATCATTTTTGTACAGTGACGTGAAAGCGGCTTTAACTGCAGTGCTAATCGTTTAGTTGTGTTTTATTTGGTGGGGTACATGCTGGGTATTGGGATGCAAAATCGAGGGCTAAATTGAGTTTTCCAGGACGATGTTTTATCTGGAATTTGTACATAAGTGTTTTTTCCTTGAAATTGAACAAGTATGGAGTGGGGGTATATTTTCCAGGGCTTGGTTTGAAAATATTTTTATTAGTGGTAGGTGATCCACTGTTATTAGTAAGTCTGGCCATCCGAGTATGAACATTGGGCAAGACTCTAGCCCATAAACCAGGACTTAAGTTTCTCCTTCCACTGGTGCATATCGTGATTCAGCTTCATTTGTAAATTGGGATCCAGCCAAAATGAACTTCCAGTGGTCATCCCCACAACTAATGTTCAATTCAACCTCACATCTGCAGTGTTTTTGAAATAGGAAGTATGATAATTTTGTTTTACTATAATCTGTTACAAGTCCTGTCAGTCTGTTCATGTCGAACGTTTGGATACCTTTCTTGATCCTTTCCACTATCACTCTCTTCAATTCATCCCAATAGAACTTTCTGTTCTTCATCCTCAATAACTCTCAGAAGGAAACCATAACTTCTAGTTGTGAGAAGGCATAATACAATGTCCAAACCAGGATCTAACCCCAGTGATATTTGTTGGGGTAGGGAAGTTAAGGATGGCTTCTGACATTATTTTTGTGGGTTTAACCCCATTCACAGTAACTAGAAACCCTGTGAACTCTACCTCCATTTCTGAAAAGTGACATCTGTCTGGATTAAACACAGTCCCTTTGTTGGCACGGTTATTTATATAGTCAATCACGTACCAGAATGAAGATTCTACTGAGTTGTCCCATAGAACGCTGTCATCTATACATCAAGTTTTACAAGCTATATCCAGAGTGATGTCATCAAACCGATGGGTGAACCCATCTTCTAATCCATAAAATCCTTAAGGGGCTCAACAGTAGCTATATAAGCCCACTCGGTAATGAACATAGCAGCATCCCATGTGGCTGGAGATAGCGGTAAACTCTGGGACCCATTCCGTGCATCTAGTATCATTTTTCTGGTGTGTACAGGTATCATCGAGACCTGATTGAATGCCGCTGAGGTGTTTCCTTCCTAGTGGCATCATTCAACTTCTGTAGATCCACCATCTGCCTTGGGGACTCATACATTTTGGCGTGACGATCATTCTTGAACACCAAGTAGTAGATGTGCCTATTGGTACCAGTTCTATTATCCCCAGTGCAACAACTCTGATTATGTCCTGCTCCACTTTTTTCTTCTATGGTGGGCAACATTTAAAATCTACCCCCATTATATATAAAAAATAATGCCCCCCCCTATTTTTATATATATATTTAGTTCATGTTTAATATTCTGTTCAAAAATAAATAAATATATGTATATATATATTCAAATATGTGAAATAAAAAGTTAAATCATGTAAAATAAAATAAAAGTAGAAGTCATTTAGATCTTACAATTTGAGCATGTAAAAAAGGAAGCTATTTTTTTAATTTTTTGTTCAAATGTCAAAGAAAATATGTTTGTAAAAAATGAGAAATAAAAGAAAAGGGAAATTAAACCATTTTAACTTTTAATTATGCATTCCCATTCTAAAATGCACATATATAAATATACATGTAATATGTATTTGTAAAAAAGGAATTTATTTTTTGTTAAGTGTTGTAGACCCAGGTTAGGGGTTACAAATGAAAGAAACCACAAGTAGTGTAAAGTGTAGAAAATATAATATATATTTATCATAGACAATTCAGGAGCCACTAAAGTGGTATGAAGGAACGTGTTCGTAGCATGCGGTTAAACATGGTATCTTTAGTCTCTGAAATCAGTGGTATTCATAGGACTGGTTGATTCCATTTAGTTCTGAAATAGGGGTGATTTGTACCCCTACAACACCCCCCTCCTGATCTTTTCATTCCCCTGGGATGATCGTATAACTCTTTTTCCTGGGGTTGATCTCTATCGGGTCGGTCATTTTCCTTTTTCTGGAGGACTGGCGTTGTCCGGCTGCTTGTGGTGTTACCAAGTTGAATGTGTCATATATCTGGTCCATTACCTCTTCTTGTTCAGCAAGAGGTTGTCTTTTGTCATTTGTGATATGTTTCCGAATTTGGTTTAAATGTTTCTTGTGAGTAAATCTTGGATCTTCGATAATGTAGACCATCCACCCGATCCTTTTCTGGACCTTTCCTACTTCCCACATCGTACAATTATTTTTGTGTACCTGGAAAAATACCTTTTCACTCGGTAAATACCTCTTTTTAGCAGCTATTGTATTTGGCGGTTTCACCTGTTTTGGCAAAAGTTTCTCAAAGACCGGCCTAATTTTCCTTGCAAACATTAACTCTGCTGGCAACATCTTCGATGGAGTGCTTTCATTAGGCATAATTCGGTAAACTTGTAAAGACTGTTGTAGCGCCTTTTCTGAGGGTGTTCCTTTAGCCTTCTTCAGGGCTCTTTTCAGTGTGTCTAAAAACCTCTCTGCCTAACCGTTCGATCGGGGATGATAGGTTGGTGTCGTTATGTGGTTAACTTGGAAATCTTCACATAAACTTTTAAAATCTGCTGAAGTGAATTCTCTGCCATTGTCTGGTACTAGGCAATCAACCACACCAAACCTAGCATACAATTCGTAAAGAGCACTGATTGAAATTTTGTCGGACTTTTACATCAAAATACCTCAGGCCATTTTTAAAAACTGTCTACCACTATTAAATAATAGTTTCCATACAGTGGGCCTGCATAATCTACGTGTATTCTTTGCCATGGGTGGTCTGCTTTAGGCTACGGTCTAAATTGTATTGGGGGTGCTTTTGCAGCCAATGCATCCCTTACACAACTTTACCATGCCTTCTATATCAGTGTCCATACTCTTCCAGTAAACGTAGGACCTCATGAGGCTCTTCATTCGCATAGCCCCAGGGTGCCCCGTGTAGAAATCCTTTAGAATTTTCTTTTGTAATGAAGCTGGGATTACTAATCTTTCTTGGTACAACAGAATAAGCTTCCACCGCCAATTCATCCAATTGAATTTTTTGTTTCATTTCTTTGATGAAACTATCTTCTTCAGCCTCCCTTATTATATCTTTCAAAGTGACTGGTAGTTCTTTGATCGTATTACATAGTATTTGTGTATAATCCTTTTCACTTTGTAGTAACACTTAACTTAATTAAAATCTGACATTTTTTTTAATTTGTGTGAAATAAAATGCATCATTTACTTTTGCAGGAGTTTTTTTTTCTTTTTTCAGCACTAATGCCTTTTAACCATAAGACATATTCGCAAGACATGCTTTTTAGAATGACATTACTTTTTTATAGGGATGGAAAAGAGTTGGGTTTTTTTTTTCGTACTTACTGAAAACTTGGTCTCGTGAATTCAGTAATAATAATTCTCCACGCAATTCGCCTTTTGAGTTCTGTTTCAGCTCGCAGTTTACGTTTTAGTAGCTTTGTTAACAGCAAGATAAGGCTTTTTGATGACGTCTTTGTTAAATCCTTTTTCGGCAAGAATTGTTGTCCTTTTTTCGATGTGTTCTTTATCCCGTATTTGTGGATTTTTATGCTCGAATGTTGGTTTTTGTCCCAACGTTGGCAAATAGTTTTTCCCGTTATTCACTGAACTTTTCAAAAATAAATTATTTTGAAGTTTTGAATTTCCCCCGAGTGTAGGAAAAAATTATTTTGAATATGCGCGTGTGTTCTTCTTTCTTGAATCCTTTTGGTCGTCAAATGTTTTCAAATGGCTGTTTTCTTAGAGTGAATTCGTTGCCTGAATATTTGTCATTCAGTTGTTAGCAATTACTGTAGATTGATCCGGGAAGTTCTTGAATCGTCCTCATCAGCCAGTTGTTGTAGACCCGTGCTAGCGGTTACAAATGAAAGAAACCACAAGTAGTGTAAAGTGTATATAATATAATATGTATTTATCATAAAGAATACAAGAGCCACTAAAATGGTATGAGAGGAACGTGTTTATAGCATGCGGTTAAACATGGGATGAATGTCTCCATTTAGTCTCTAGAGCCAGTGGTATTCATATGTTGATTCCACTTAGTTCTGAAACATTAAGTAAAATTAAAAC
This sequence comes from Euprymna scolopes, assembly GCF_053919585.1. NCBI lineage: Eukaryota > Metazoa > Mollusca > Cephalopoda > Sepiida > Sepiolidae > Euprymna > Euprymna scolopes. The sequence continues at coordinate 55,009,750 of NC_136519.1, forward strand.
AAAGCAAAAAGAGAAAATAGGAAATTTGAAAGATTTTATTTTTATTTTATTTTGAAAGTAAAAATGAAAGTCAATTTTAATTTATGCATGCCTTAAAATAAGAATAAATATTTGTAAAAAAATACAAAAGGAGATTTTTTATTTATTTTTATTTTATTTTTAAATATATTTTTTAAATGTAAGTAAAAGTTTAAATATTTGTTGCGCATTAGTATGTTAAAAGTGTTAATACAATGTAAATGGATGCAGTTTAACGTCTTGCTCAGGACAATTTTTTTTAAATATATATCTGGGCTTATGAAACGTCATTTAAAATCAAATTCCAACAAGTTTAGAGGCAAAACATTTCAATTTTGTTTTTGTCGCCAGTTTGGTATATATCGGCAATATATTTTGTTCTGATTTACAGTAATGGATTCCTTTTTATTCAATCTTCACCCCAAACAAGGCAAGTGCCACTTTGAAGTAGGGGGCTACTATCGGGGATATAATTTGCAGGGGCATTATGAAGGGAGATAAGTAGAAAAATGTTTGTTCACATTACACTTGAACTTCTGCATATCAGTACAGTTGGGAAGCAGTATCCCAGAAGGGAGTTCCAAAGACTTTCAGTTCTGGGGAAGAAACTATTGGAGTAAAAGGCTTTCTTACACCTAGGGATCTCTACTGTAAAGGGGTGGGACTTAGTTGCTTGTCGGGTTTGTCGGGGGTAGTCACGTCAAGGAGGTACAAGTGCTTGCAGTTCGTCAGAGCATTCACCATTAAAGTATTTGTAGAACAGGCAAAGGGATGCAACATTTCGTCGATGGACAGAGGCTGAAGCTTAGATGAGAGTTCAGGACCTATCAGGTTGGCGACTCTCTTTTGAACCCTGTCCAGGAATGAGAGACAAGCAGCAGATGCACCAGCCCAAATGTGACAGCAATACTCCATACATGGGCGAATGGTGGCCTTATAGAGGTACCGGATACTTTCAGGCATAAGTAATTGTCTAGCACGGTAGAGAGAGCCCACCTTCTTTGCAGCAGCCTTGGCAATGCTCTCAATATATATATTCCAGTTCATGTTTCCTGTAAACGTTAGGCCGAGGAGTTTAAAGGAAGTACTTTCAGGCAGTGTATTTTTAGCCATTGCTATTGGTGGTAGAAAAGGTTACTTGTAGTTATTGAAGGAAACAAGCTTAGTCTTGGCAGCATTGAATGCAACCATCCATTTTTGTCCCCATTCCACTACAGATTGGAGATCATCCTCTAGTGATTCTGCCATTTCCTTAGATATGTGTTCATTTGTTTTCCCCTCATGCCTGTTATAGAAGGTGGTGTCATTGGCAAATATACCCATCTCCGAAACAATTATATCAGGGAGGTCATTTATGAATATCAGGAACAATAAAGGTCCAAGGATAGACCCCTGAGGTACTCCCGCATTTATATCATATTGTTTAGATGTACGACCGTCGAGGACAACTTGGATTTTTCTCTTACTTAAGAAGGATTTAATTACATTATGAATTCTTCCAGTGATTCCATATGATCTAATTTTCCTTAGAAGACCATCGTGCCATACCCTGTCAAAAGCCTTAGATATATCTAAGGCTATTGCTCTACCCTCCCCTGTTTTGTCCAGTGAACGGTATATACGTTCAGAGACTACAGTTAAAATATTTGCTGTTGAACGGGCTTGCTTGAATCCATATTGTTTATCAGTCAGGAGTTTAGCAGTTGTTAGGTGTTGGACTAGGGCTTGATTAACTAAGGACTCAACTATTTTGGCGAAAAGTGGGAGGAGGCTAATGGGGCGATAATTTAGTGGGTTAGTTCTTTCACCAGAATTCTTGAAGACTGGGACCACAGAAGCGGTTTTCCAGCAGTTGGGAAAGCAAGATTCATTAAGGCACTTATTGTAAAGTTTGGAGAGAACTGGAGCAATCTCAGCAGAGCATCTTTTTATTAACACAGTTGGGACGAGATCTGGTCCACATGCTTTTGAGGTGTCTAGGTTTTTTGTGATACCATGCACCTGAGAAGGGGTGATTTTCAAATCATATAGTATGGCGTCTGTCTGCAAAGGAAAGTCGGGGAGGGAGTGGTATGCCGGGTCCAGTGTGGAGTTTGAGACAAACCGACTGGCAAGCAGATTTGCCTTGTCAGTTGCCTTGCAAGCAACTTCATGACTGATTGATAGTGGGGGAATCATTGACTGCCCATTATTTACTACACTTTTGTAGATTTTCCAAAAATCACGGGTTCCTAATTTCTGTGCTTCGATGCGTTTTCTGGTGGTTTCAGTGTAATTTGTCTTAGCTGTCTCTATTACTATCTTACAATTATTTCTGGCTTCTATATACTTCTGCCTGTTTGAACTTGACTTATGTCGGTTGAATCTGCAGAACGCATGCTGCGTTTGAGCAATAGCAGCTGCACAAGCAGAGGTAAACCATTGAGGAGAGTGGGGTTTGCTATAGAATTTCCGTGTGGGAATATGTGCCTCAATTGCAGTTTTTACCCATTCAGTGATCTCATTTGCAGACTGTTCAGCTGGGAGAGAAAAGATATTTTGCCATGGGGCATCTCTGATGAGTTCCCTGATGGCTTCTCAGTCATGGGGAACTGTTGTCAGAAATAGATCTAGAAGTGAGGCATGTTGGTCTTGCTGGTCTGGGAAACGTGTCGGGAATGTAACCGTCTGAGATAGGGAATGGGATATAGTGAAGCTATGTGTTGTGCTACCAGCTACGTCTGTGTGATTAGAGAATCCAAGCCAGTTACTGTGGTAGACATTGAAGTCACCAAATACATGTACTTCAGCGCTATTATCAAAGGAGAGTGCTATATCTATGCTGTCAGGGACTTTGTTAATTAGGGTACAGTCCTGGGTTGAGGAAGAGCGGTAGAGAAAACACAAGTAGCTAATATTATGTTGCATATTTAGTCTGAAGCACATGAAGGCCTGGTCGTCTGTTTCTAGTTTTGTTTCTCTAGTCAGGGGGAGGGTGTTGCGAATATAGACTCCAAGCCTATGCATATGTCTGTCCGAGTCCTTGTGGCAGAATGGGAGATAACCAGGCATGTTAAAGTGGTTAGAGGGAATGGAGGAGTGAAAGTTAGTTTCACTTAATGCTAAGATATCCGGAGTGTTTACAAGGAGATATGATTCAACATCATCTGTTAGTTCTAAGCCCACGGATATTCATAAATGCAAGCCTCAAGGGAGGAGGCAGGTTGCTTTTCTTTGAGTTTGGTCCTGGTTTAAACGTATCTTTTGCTTTACGTGTCATTTCATTTTGTTCAATTTAAAAGTTTCGGTTAGGGTGAGGGAGTGAGGGGTGCTGAACACGTGGTTGTGCAGAATATCAGACATGCAACACAAGTAGACCATCAGCTGACCTCACTAACAGGATTGTGGCCTCAGGAAAGCCCACCAGGGATGAGTGCAGGGTTCCTTTCCATGCACGGCATGGCACTACAAACAGCCCGATATTATACAACTGTTGATGGAGCAGCCGCTCTAAGCGCTACCAAAGAGTTAGGGCCCCCTGTACTATCAGTTGGAAACAGCAGCCAGGAAACTGTCAATCCGGTACCCTTAATCCATTAGGCAAAGTCAGCTCAGTCCACTGTACCGACATATATGGTACTGAAGAACCCCCACAGTGTCCAGTTTAGGGGGATGGGAGGTGTCGGGAAGGGGAAAAACAGCGTTCATTGCCCTAGTTAGGAAACAAGGTCAACCACTAGGCGATTCTGACGAGTCCCTGTGATAGCACCTCTCGCTAATAGGCAAAGAAGGAGTATGAGAGCCGGGCGATAGACAGAGCCTATCTCCTCCTTAAGCAGTAGTTTTGCCAACCGGTGATTTGTTTGAGTCACCAGCTTTAGGAAGGTTGTCATCTGGAACTGAAGAGGCCTTCCTCCCCTAGGTTTGGCTTCAGAGTTTTCCTTCTCCTAGACGGATGACCTGAAAAGATCTATCGTTCCATCAGCACCGAGAGGGTTCGCCCCGCACCTGGGTCCTAATCCAGGTATTTCTGCGACCCCGCATGGGTAGTTAATATTAATCGGCTTATTAGGTTAATATCTACTGAAAATAAAACTGTTATTTAGGTTAACATCTACTGTAAGATTTTACTCCTCGAAGTGATTAAAAGGACATTACTAAGCTTTCCATTGTTATTGGGAGAGGGGATGGGTATGAATTCATGCAGTGGAAGCACTTAATTTGCAACAGCAATTGGTTTGAGAGACGAGTTTATGCAAAGTTAGATATAGTTTTGTATGTTCAGGATTAGGATAATATGTTAAAGTATGATCTACTTAATATCAGAAATTTAAATTTGGTGCCCAGACTGAGTATTCAATACGACTAAAAGATAAGATATATGCTCAATATAGATACAAGAGAACATTTGATTTGGAGTACAGTTAGGTTCAGGTATGCCAGGAAGATACAAGTTATGGCATATTCTGTAAGTATATTTAAATATAGATGGATGGATAAGTGGCATGTTTTCAGTGTATGCAAATGCATGGAATTTTAGACATTGAGTATATTGTTATCCGACTTCTAACAAGGGAAGATGGCTTCGTCTTTCTCTTAATATCCGGAAGTTTGTATTATGATGAGTGCCGGTTCAGTTTGTGCATAAATTATTGCAATACTATCTCCTATAAAAAGAAGATATTAAGGGTTACTGTTCATTATAGAATCACTTTTAATCTATGTATGCGACTATGGCTAGTAAGTATTTACTTAGATGCTTAGTTTTGGGATGAGAGTATAATCAAAAGCATGCCTAAGAAATCTTTAATGTGTTAATGTGTATCGATTTACGAAAAGTCAGTCTATTAGGGCTTAGGGTTGAGAGTTAGGACCCCTGCAAGTTTCGTGCAATGGATTAGATTTAATGGCAACTGAGGAAATAGAGCAGTTAGTTAATGATCAGAAGAGAGGATTTAAGTAGAAGTGCAGTATACTTACACGTTAGAGTATAGAGTTTGAGGGGGGGAGGTAGAGTTAAAAAAAAAAGTGGGAGGTTGTCATGCAAAACAGACAAAGACAGTCATCTTGGGGGCAAAGTATCTATAGGATATACGTAGTATACTAGCAGCTGGATTTTTTTTTTTTTTTTTTTTTTTTTTTGCAGTTTGGAGAGGAAGTATCGGTACATAGTGTCATGGTTTAATTGTTCGAGTCCATAGACTAAGTCAGGCACAAGACACTTCCAAGGAGTCACTGATATTGCAATTGTGTCTATCTAATTTTTTAAAAGTTGAATAGAGTGAATATAGTGTTGATCTTTGCTTAGGGATAGCATGAGGATTTAAGGTAAAAGTGATATAAGGAATTAAATGAGAATTAGATATACGATCGCTGAATATTGAACCGCTCGGGAGAATTTTTTGTATCTATTCAGAAGAGTGTCTTAGTGATATAGGATTTGAGAAATTAACAGTCCGAGGATACTGAAAGTTAGTTGTGAGCTGATGAGGGTCCAGTATAGGCGATTAGATGTAGGTAGCAAAGTGGTTTTAGTTTAGTACGAATTGTATATATTAAGTATACAGCTTAAGTTCTACCCGTTATCGTAAAGAGAAATCCGCTTGTAACGCAGTTGGCTTATTTGACAAGAAAAGAAGCGTGCAAGGTTGTTGCAAGAGAAAGAGCTTCTCTAATTTTCTAATATCAGATAATTACAGAAAATTGTACAACTTGAGGAATTGCTGACTAATAGGGGCCCCTCTTCCTGGTGTTTAGATGAAGTAACGGATCAAAAGCATAGACTTTATAACTAGGAAAACACACACCCGGAATAGGTGTCCAGAAAGAAGAACGCAATGTGCGAAAGGGGGGGGGGCTTTCTTATTTATTAGATTTTCTAATTTTTTTATTTTATTTTTTTTTTTTTTGCGTCTTAACATGGCTGCTTATATTAAGTATCGTACTTAAATAAAGTTCTTCTGTCATCTAAATAAGCTAATATATAAGGATTCCCCTCCCCCTACTAGCTCGATGTGTCCTGGTAACAAGAGAAAAAATTTAGTCAGGAAATTGTTTTAAAATAAGTGAATTAAGAATGGTTAAAATGTTTCTGAGAAATAAAAATAAAATAAAACTAAATAAAATGATATGAACACACACGAAAAAAGAGGGTTAGATTTGTTTGACTTTTTTAAAAAGTGCGCATAAAAATGTACTTAGCTTAAAGTTACATCTTCGAGGCATCGATCCTTCGGCCAGCGTGCACATGACGCTAAGAAATTCTACCCTTAGTATCCCATTCCCAGGTCATTGGAGTGGGGGGGGAGCTCACTTTACATTTGAGGTCGTCCAGTATTTTTACTTAACTTCTTATGAAGTGATATTTAATATCTATATGCTTAGATATGGTCAATTACTGTATTCTGCACTAAGACTATGCTGGCTTAATTATCCCAATTAATTACTACGGGAGTTTTAGTTAATTCTGGTTCTAAAACAGTCCTTAGAATAGCTTTTAGGTATAGCGTTTCTTGTTTAGTATGCATAAGCGCGATGAATTCCGCCTCACATGTAGAGAGAGAGATACAACTTGTTGCTTTTTAGATTTCCATAAAATAATAGGCTTATTTTTTGATAGTCTAAAATAATATTCAAATATACTGTTTCGATTTTCATCGTTTCCTCAATCAAAAATCTGAAATCTTTCTAATTTTAGGGGATTGTTGATTTTCTAAATACTAACTGCTATTCCTTAATTGTTTTTAAATAACAAAAGACTTGTTTAGCTTTGTTTTAAACCGTTCATTGTCGGTTTTGATCATTTTTGTGGTAGTTTTATTACCGTGCAACATATATCAGATCTCATAGCAGTCATTAAGTTTATAAGGCTTCCTGTTATCTATCAGTATAGTTTATTGTCAATTATTTAAGATTCTGTGTCTGTATTTTCATTGATATCATTTTCAACCGGTGTAAAGCGTTTCTTGAATTTTTGCATTCCAAACTTTAATAGGATTTTATGAAAATTATCAATTGATTCATTTTAATAATTCCTTTACTATGAGTAAATTGTATACTCAGAAACCATCTCTTGCCAAGATTAGTCATTTTGAATTTTTTATTTAATCTGTTCTTACCATCGGTCAACATTATGTCACAATTTGATGTGATTAAAATGTCATCGACCCATAAAACTAAAATGAGTAGTTTATTGTCTTTGTTTTGGGTATACAAACAGGAGGCATTGGGCATTGTTTGAATTGTTGATCAATCATATAATCATGAAATACTGTATTCCAAATTCAACCACTCTGTTTCAGACTGTACAGTGATTTATTAAGCCTCCACACACAATTTTTACTTTTCATTATGAATCCCTTTGGAGAGGTAATATAAATGTCACAGTCTACCGGGGCATTCAAATAAGGATTTTTTTATGTCCATTTGATGGATGTTAAGGTTATATTGTGATGCAATTTACAATATGAGGGGCATGCAATAAGTAATGCCCCTGACCCATTTCCTGTTGTCTGATCTAGCTGAAATTTTGCATGTGCAATGATTTATATCTCAATGGGTTATGTGACAAATTACAGCTCTAAAATAATTGTGGTTTCTGTTTTACAGGTGTTTGAACTGAGTCAGGTGTGAAATGGAGCTTGTTGAATGTCGAGCAGTGATCCGGTTTTTGTATTTGAAAGGGCGCACACCACAGGAGACTTTTGATGAAATGAAAGAAACTTATGGTGATAATGCCCCATCATATGACCTTGTAAAATGCTGGCATCGTGAATTCAAACATGGCCAGAAGTCTGTGGAAACAGCTCCCAGACCTGGTCACCCCCCCCCCCTTCTGCCATTGATGAGACATCTGTCCGTCAAGTTGAGGCTGCCATTTTGGAAGATCGGCGCATTACTATTCGCCAAATAGCCCAAGATGTCAAGATTAGTACAGAGTCTGTAGAAACTATCATTTATGACCAGTGCATATGCATAAGGTGTCTGCCAGATGGATTCCCAGGTTGCTCATACCATTCCAGAAGCGAGAACGCGTCGAGTGCTCGAGGATGAATTTGGAGAATGTGCCAAGGAGATGAGTCAAAGTTTTTCAAAAGACTGATTACACAGGATGAAACCTGGGTCCATCACTATGATCCAGAAACAAAAGCCCAGTCAATGCAGTGAAAGCACTTGGACTCACCACCTCCAAAGAAGGTAAGGGTGCAGCCCTCCGCTGGCAAGGCCATGCTCACAGTCTTCTGGGACCAGGATGGAGTAGTGATGACAAATTTCCTGGCAAAGGGTACCACAATTACAGGAGCCTATTATGCTTCACTTTTGAGGAAATTAAGGGAAGCTATCAAAATCAAGAGGCTGGGAAAGATCAGCAAAGGTACCCTCCTCCTGCAGTATAACGCTCTGGTCCACAACTTGCATGTCGCCAGATCAGAAGCACGGGCATGTGGTTATGAAATCCTCCCCATCCTCCCTACTCTCCTGACCTTGCACCCTCTGACTTTCACCTCTTCCCAGCCATGAAATTGTTTTCGAAAGGAAAGTGTTTCCCAGATGATGCAGCCTTGATTTCTGAAGTCACGTTGTGGTTGGAGGACCAACCTGGGGTGTTCTACAAAAACGGTCTCCAGAGCTGCATCAAACGATGGGAGAAATGCATAACTCTGGGTGTTTCCTATGTAGAGAAAGACTAATAACTGTACCAAGTTTTGTTGCTCTACTGCTTTAAGAAGTGAGTCAGGGGCATTATTTATTGCACGCCCCTCGTAAAATTCTGATTGTGGTTTGATTTGTAGTCGGCAAAAATATAGAAAAATATTCTATACTGTAAATCCTTTAGCCTTGTACTGTTCAATGCCAGATGCTGTAGTCTTTTGTGAAGACCCATCGAGAAAAAATGACATGTTGATCCTTTGGGAGAGGCACTACTGAACAGGTATTATTTTCTGTTGAAGCATCTATTTCGCTTTTGCTTGCTATTTTCCATTGCTGACCATGTTCAGAATTAATTTTGGCATATTATCCATGGAATAGCAGTAGTCAACTTGATAATCTTCCAAATTGTTGAACACAAAAAATCAGGTGATCTTCTTTTTAAATCTACTCTTACTTGTTAGGTATTTATTACCTAAGTTATCATCTACAGAAATCATACATTTATGTAAAATACAGTTTTTTTTAATTTATTCATTGAATGAGTCTCATTGCAGTTTCTAATTTCATTGATTGAGCTCTCGGGCGCTGCCATTGTATTCCGTAAGCGATCACGAAAATCTGCAATTTCTTAGTTCTGTAGCTTCTCATTGCTTGCAAAACATAGTTGTCATTAAAGTAAAGACTTTTTCTAGAAATTTTATAACCATCTCCATAGACTTTTCTGCATCATCCCATGATATTGCTTCATCAGAGTGTTCTTGGTTATTTACATTAGGGTCAAGAGAATGGGAGCTGTCGCTATTTTCATCACAATTACTGCATTCAAGATATTGATCAGTAGTTTCCTCATCTTGTTGCCCCCACATTTCAACATCATTTGCATTAAGCGATTTAAGAACAGCGTGGTTGGTCGGTAACTGTTTGTTTTCAAGATTTTTTTCTAGACCAGATGTATTCTCTGATTCTTTCAGTTCAGAAGCCTTTGGCGCTGGGCATAATTTACCCCATACTTAATGTGCTTCCTCAAACTTGATTCTATGCACTTGCGAGAGAAAATATGGCATCTTTGATAGTAAAATGACGCTGAAAATCGCTTATACTCACGGTACTATTTATCATATTCATCATGAAATCATTTCTGTAGAAAAATTTTAAGTTCCAAATAATCTTTTGATCCATAGGTTGGATGAGAGAAGTCACATTAGGTGGTAAGTAGCACACAAAAATATTCCTGCAAGATGACACTAGTGCTGACTCAGGATGATGTGCTCTACAATTGTCCACCAGAAGCAAGCACTTTGAATCAGGTTTACCTAATTCAAGAAAACGCCTCTGGGCAACTGGCACAAATTCTTGCAAAAACCATTTTTTAAACAACTGTTGATTCATCCATCCGTTTTGAGAAGAATAATAGGATACTGGCAAAGGCGAAACTCTTTTCAATATTCGGGGACATTTTGATTTGCCGATGAAAAGAAGCTTGTTTATGAGTTCCAGAAGCATTAGCGCATACCATCACTATTAGTCTTTCTTTATTTAATTTGAATCCTTTTATTTTCTGCTCCTCGGATTCGGCTAATGTTTTTGTAGATAAGCACTTCCAATTTACGTCACTTTCATCAGCATTGTAAACATCCTCTGGTGTTAAACCATAATCGGCAATTATCGTCTTGAATTTGTCACAATAATTTGAAGCTGCATGTGTATCAGCAGACTGTTGTTCACCTGACATTGTTAATTGTCTTATACCATGTCTACTCTTAAAGCTCCTAAGCCAGCCTTCACTGAATTTAATATCTTCTGCGATATTCAACTCTTCTTCAAAAAATTTTGCTTTAGCAATTAACATGGGCCCAGATATTACTACACCTTCATTCCATTTTGCTACAAACCACTCAAGCAATATTTGATCGAATTCAACTAGCTTTGGTCTGCGAAGAGTCCTTCTTTTGACATGTCTTTTATTTGGAGAGAAAGGATCAGCCTTCAATATTTCCTCCTTTTTCTTTTTGATTTAAAACAGTGTACTTCTTCCAATCTTATAATCTCTCAATATAACGCTATTTTCAACTCCAGCATCTAATTTTTCTATAATTTGACGTTTTTCAAGTTGTGACGTAATCCCTCTTTGGGGAGCTTTAGAATCCCCCCAGGGGCATGGGAGGGGCTGAGTAAATATGCTAGATAGCTAATCGTTCCCGGGTGATGCTAGATACCCCGAGAATTTAAAATAGCAAATATAAATATATATATTTTATTTCATGTCAAAATAGATATTGTTTGAAACCAGAGAAATATATTTTACAGTTAAAGTTGATGACAGAAAACTTGAAGCATAACATTGTTTGGCCTTGGTGAACTCAAAGTCGGATGTCAGAACTGACATCTGACCTTAGGGGGTCATGAGAATTAATATGTCTGTAGAACTCAGATCCCAGATTTGGGAATTACACACAGACAAATCTGGGGCTTTTCGATTTTGTGGCAAAATCTTATTGGCTAGGGAAACTTCCACCCCATCCTCATACCTCACTATATATACGACTGTTGCGCGAAAATTAGTCACAGAGAGAGATTGCTTTTTGATTTCGGGGAGAACAGATTGTATAGAGACCACCGTTCTCTGAGGATGCAACACTTCCTCCTTTCCCTCGTTCCCCGTCTGATGCTGTCTGTGAAGAGATTTGAGACTTTGAAAAAACTTACTAAGAACTGAATGATATTTGTAAAAACATTTGTACATAAGTTTATAAGTTTGTGAAATCAATTCTGTAGAATAGAGTTTCACGTGTTTGCTTTTTCTTCCTGCCTGCAGCTTCGATATTCGCTTTCAGCATACAGGATTCAATGTAACAACCCTCAGAGAAGAACCAGACTATACGAGCAGAGAGTTCTAGATAAAACAGGGGTCCTAGATGAACTTCAACGAGGTGGGGTTGCAAGTAAAGTCAGTGTCACTTGTTTTCTTTTAGAGTTGCAAGCCATTGTGATAGGTTGTTTTACACTATTTTTACTATAGCGATCTGAAAAAAAAAATTACAGTTAGTGCAAATTAATTATCAATAGCTAATCTACATTAATTACATAGTACCAATATTAACATTTCTACGCAGTATCTGACTAAACCATGTAAACAGTTTTACTGCAACTCCGCATCAAATATGCAAATACAATTTCAATGACGAGACAGTTCAAGTTTAGAGAAAGTCCGGGTTTAGAAGAAGTCCAAATGATAGGAAGTCCAAATGAGAGTAAGTCCAACTTTAGAGGAAGTTCAAATTAAAGGAGTTTTACTGTACATGCATTCTGCTTAAATTTGGCTTTCTACTGCAGAAAACTTCACATGGGATTCTAAATAGTCTTTTATTAAAGGACCGGTTGCACATATATATGAGCAGCAGTCATAAGTGCATATGTCCAGAAGGAGTTTTGGAGGAGTTTTGATTCAATGAGTAGACATCTTGCTATTTCAAAAAGTGCCATGATCTTTGTGCAGTTCCATTTTAGTGAGGCGAATTAGGGGCCAATTTTTCATGTTTGATATGATGGTTAATTAATAAAAGTTTAAAGTCTTTATTAGTGAATTCTGTACCATTGTCAGAGCGGATACACTTTACTGCATCATAAGGGGCCATATCAGCTACATAATTTTTAGTTGCTAGCAGGATATCAGATTTGTTCTTTAAGAAATAGACCATTATTAAACTTGAGTAATCGTTTACAAATCGTTTGCCCATGGTTCGACAGGATCATTCAAGTCACAATATAATAGTGATAGGATTTTTGTGGCTTTCTTGTCTGACATCTTGTTTTGGTACTTTGCTATTTTACCTTGTGTACAAAAGTTGCAGTTTATCAAGTTTTTTAAAGTTTTTATTTTCATTCAGTCAACCATATTTAGCAAGTTTTTCATATCTAGAATATTGTAGTGCCCAAGAATTTTATGCCATGTCTGTAAATCATGGTAGGCAGTTTTTGATAGGACTACACTGTTTAAATAATATAGTCTTCCATTTTTTTTAATATTGAATACAGTTCCGTTCGGGTGCACCAGTTTTGATTTATTGGGGCTAAAGTTTATATTTGCACCTTGTTTAGTGGCGGTTTGTACAGAAAATATATTTTGTCTACATTTTAGGATTAGAAGAGCGTTTTCCAGAATACAGAAACAAAGTTATTGTTCCTGAGTGAGATTTTAGCATCGCCTCTCTTCAAAATGACATTGTTTACTCGACTGCCGTCGGCCAGCTCTACAAAGTAACTCTGAGGATTAAAGTTGGGATCAAAATTGATAAAATCCAATTCCTTTGTAATTACATGTTCCGTTGCCCCACAATCGATAAGAAAGTTGTTTTTGTTTGTTGAAGCGTCAAACGTACATGAAAATAAAAATGTATGTTCGCTAACAAAGCTCTCCACATTTTTAATAGAGTCTCCTTTGAAATTCTTGTATCCACATTAGAAAATCGTGATTGAGTTGGCCAGAATTATAGCATATAATGAATGTCCTTTTCTTAAGAGAAAAATTGCTTTTAAAAAAGTTGTGGTGATCATTTAAGTAAAGGTATAATTTAATTTTGTTTTTTTTAAGTGGGCATTTTTAAATTTCACGATATTTGTAGATTCGTTTTTTTTTTTCTGTTTTTTGTGATCATTTTCTCAGTTTCCTCATAATTCCTAAGTGCTATCTTAAATTAATTAAAAGTCATGAGTTTTTCTTTCTGAGTTATCACAGTGGTAAACGGCTTGAAATCACTTGGCAACCCTTTAAGGACCATGAAGATTAACAGACTGTCGCTAATAATTTCACCAGACATTTTTTTTGTTTCAGCCCTTATAATATAATCTATAATCATGTTGCGTGGCCGGTCGTCCGGAAACAATCGACCCAACAACTAACAAGGTAGACATACACAAAAAGTAAACAGCAAAAGGCAAAGAAGAATGACAGACACAGGTTGTTTGGTTAAAAACGAGGATTCGCCTTTTATTTGCAAAGGAAGCGAAAAATCGTATGATCTGGATGCTGGTTGTCCTGAAGGTTGCTCGTCACAGAAGGCTAAGGTCTGGAGGTTTGGAACAGGTACTCTAGACGTAGCATGGGTTAAGGTTGCTTGCTGAGTCTGGAACGATCGTCTGGACGTCTGAGCGATCCAGAATGGCCGGAGGACACTGAGAACGCAGAGGTCAATGTTAAGTAATGGACTACACTGAGAACGTAGGATCAGTGTTAAGGAATGGACGACATTGAGAGCGTAGAAATCAGTGTTAAGGAACAGACGGTCGGTCAGGAGCCAAGTGCAGGTGATGGTGCAGACCAGAGAAGCAAGGTTCAAGTGAAGTTGCAGGCTGGAGGAGCAAGGTGCAGGCGAGAGGAGCGAGGTTGCCTGGAAGGCTGCAGGAGTGAGCTGGAAGCCGTTGGAGTGAGTTGGAAGGCTGCAGGAGTGTCCTTTTTCAATGCTTGCTTTGTATTTTTTATTAAATTGTTAGGTGAAAGTACAGACTAGTTAGAAAAATACTCTCTCCTCCACATGTTAAGAATTGGGTTTCCAAAAAGTTCTATGCATAAATACTATTGTTTTTTTTATTGCTTTAGCATCTTTATTTTATTTTTGTATTGACTTTGTTTAAGTTACCGCTGTGATTATTTACAAATGATTTCTGGTTTGTGCAGACCGTTCTGCTTTACATTGAATGCCCAGAAAAAATCCCTTCTGATTAATGTTTACCAGTTTTAAAATAATCAAACGAACTTAGCTGTTTTTCAGAATGACAGTATATTTTTTAACTGGTAAACATTTATCAGAAACGACTTTTTCATGGAATATATGTGAAGCAGAATGATTTGCACAAACCGGAATATTTTAATAAGAGATTCATTTGTTTTTTCATACAAGAATACTATAAGATTTCTACTTCAACAACAATAAGATTTCTACCTCAACAACTTACTAATGGGAGCGTGTTAAAAAAATTGTCCAGTTATTGAGTCTATTTGGAGAAATCACCAAAAAAGCAAGTCACAGAACTTGCACCATATCGACGATAATACCTACAATTTTAACTTTGAGGTTATTTTTTTCCAAAGCTGTCCAATCTAATTCTGATATTTCTGATTTTAGTGGAATCCTTACGACTTTTGAATAATTCAATGAATCAATCGAAACAATATTTTCATCTAAATGATAAAAATTTGTGTGTCTTCTTTCCTAGATCCAAGATTCAAATTTAAATTTCAAATGAATGACATGGAAAACACTAAGAATTGGATTCTAAATCTACTTTCTACTGATGATAATGAAGTAGAATCAGCAGGATACACTTCGTCAATCTCTGCTGAGGTTCAAGAAGATTAAAGTGAAAGTAAAACTCTATCTCTTTCAAGCCTTTTTTTTATGAATTATCTTCAAATAAGCCTACAGTAAGAAATGAAAACTTAGAGCAAGTAGAAGCTGAGTTAAACCTGGAGATTGCAATTGCAACAGAAATACAAGAATCACAATCTAAACTCAAACAGAAGTAAATTCCTTATGGTTAAGTGCACAAAAGAACTTTAACATTACATAGCTTTACAACTACTCGCAAGATGATCTGTTTTAGTGCTGGGATAACTTACCACTGCTACGTAAACTGGCTTCAAAATATTTAAGTGCACCACCTTCATCTGTGGAGAGTGAGAGGCTCTTTAGTACAGTATGTGTATGAAACTTTTAAGAACAAAGTGTGTCCTGAGAATGGAGAAACTCTAATGTTTCAATACAACTTTAAATATTGAGGAGACTATGAGAGCAGAGGAGGCAAGTAGCAAGAATAGACGAGGAAGTAAAGCAGGTACAAAACTTCAGATTAGAATTACAATTTGTACTTTGTGGTTGGTTTGTAATTTCTAATGAGTAAAAGCAAAAAGCCATAATAGTGGCCAGACACTTAATTAAATGTTAAGTTAAATTAGCAGTTACTATGTTAATGTGTAAAAGAGAAAAGTAAGTAATCGGCCGATTAATCAACAAATTGTCCAATTACTGATTAACCGATTATCTACTGATTAATCGGAACATACCTAGTTCCAACCAAACAATCAATCGACAGCCAATCTGTCTTTTGTAATCACTCAATGTTGATTTCATGAGCAAGATTAGAAAATATTAAGCATGTCATAAATTTTGTATTCTATTGAATTAATATATATATAAGCTCTGTTTGACAGACAATGTTAACCATTGAGTTTAAGTTTATCTGCAGGATTTAATATATCATGAGGATTCCATTCAACAAGAATTTGTTTGCACTGAACTTGAAAACGACCGTGTTGTAGGTGACACTGCATTCCACAAACAGGCACTTCTAGGAAAGAAACTTTGCATTTGGAAGTTCTGTTTAATTTTAAGTACACAGTGGGAGGAAGTGAAATTATTGATAATGTTTGTAGCTAAACAAGTTTTTGTTGTGAATTTTTACAGAGAGCAGGACCATAGATTGGAGTTCAATGAAAATAGTAATAGAACAGAGAGACTAGCAACGTCTGTGAGAAAGAGGTTGTAGGAAAACGACATCCCCCACTAGATTACAAAATTGGTTTTGCACTCTGTCAAAGAAGTAAAGGGTGCTTTGGCCAGCAGCTCCCCACATATAGCAATAGTACTCCAGCTTAGGATTATTTGACTCATACACAGAGGATTGTGTCAAAAGTAAGATATCTTCTGGAGCGGTAGAATGATGCAACTATTTTTTCAATGACCATAGTAACGAATTTTACGTCTTCCATTTCAAGCCTGAAGTCTGAAATAGAGGTCGCTTTCAGAAATTTGTAAAGATTTGTTTATCTATCTGTCTGTCTTTTATTGTTGATCTTATTTTCGTATGAAATGTGTGTATGTGTATATCTATATAAAGCCACAAATCCCTCTCGACACCCTACATACTGTTACATGCACTCCGTGATGGCTGCATAAAGTCATTTATGCACATAGGTTTATTGTCTTTCATTGTTATGATAACAATGACGAGACCATTTATATTATAAAGAAATAACATAGCATTAGAAAACATTAACTCATTGTGAGTCCCTGTTGCTATTTCATTTAGTCATGCAAAACCACATCGATGCTTGTTGCTAAGTTGATAAAAAGCTTTACACAGAAGAACAGCACAAAAACTTCTCATGTCGTGAGAGAGGGCGAGATTTCTCTACATCAGTCACCTGACGCATGCTGTCCTCATTTTGGGGTTAGCACACAGAAACACGTCTTTTCTCGTTTAAATCTCACCATCTAAGAGAGAAAAAGAAATCATGTAGTTTATGTAATTTCTGTTTGGTGCCCAATCCCTCTGAGCCTTAACCCTCTACCCTGAACATTTCCATTAATGCGACTTCTATTGTGTAACAATAGCACCTATTTGATACAAGCACAACAAAAAAATAAAACAGCAAAAACCTACCGTCAGCTGAGATCTAAAATTCTAACTCTCAACACTAAAATAATACAAAAAAATGCCGCAAAAAACTATTAAAAATGTCTGACAAGCAATTTATATTATAAAAAAATAACGTAGCATTAGAAAATTAACATTGACATTAAATCTTCTTTCCACAACTATAAAAAAAAGAAAGAAAGCAGCAACAAACTTAAATGAAGCCATAAATAAATAAACGACTGTTTGGATTTGGAATATTTCGCTTTTTTGAACTAGTTTTTACCTTGAGTGTTATTCTCACCACGTTTCGGTGGATGTAAACTCTGACCTTCTTCAGGTATATTACGTCAGATTCTGGACTGCCTTGATGTTTTAGAACATCTCTCTACCTGTCACTCTCAGCAACATCATTGTCTATTACGACATCATCATGAAACGTTTAAACGTTCTTGTACGTTTGTATGTGACGTACAGATTGTTTTCTGGTTTTATTATTCATTGATAGGGCATTGAAATAAATTTATGTATTTGTTAATGAAAAAAATATTAAACCACTAATAAATTAGCTTCCATTTTATTTTATCATGGATTTACGAATAAAAAATATCAACACAGCAATTGAGAATTAACTTTGAATTATGATTGGGAAGATTGAAAACACTGAAGAGGAACCTGAAATTGGGAAAATTGTTCCCAGTTTGGAAGATAATTAAAAAGATACAATATATATATATAAAAGCGAAAATGTATGTATGTATGTATGTATGTATGTATGTGTGTTCGCTTTTTCTGTGTGCCTACAAAAGGCTTTTTTCAAAGAAGCGGTCGCTCGCTTCACAACTTTTAAAAACTTTTTATATCACATATAAATCAGAATATCTCACAGTTAACAACGAAGCTCGCCTGTCTATTTAATTTGCTCGATTTCGGGAAGATAAATATTCAACATTTGTCGCTCGCCGCATGTGGGTTAGTCTTTTTCCTATAACATCTTGGGAAAATAAAAATCCCGTAGTCAAACTTGACCTCATTAACTCATTAAAACGGGCACCTGCCAAATCCAAGTAATTAAATAAATTCAAACGTGTTTCCGTTAGCATCTCGCGTTGGGGCAATCGTTAACGTCGCACGTCTTTTTTTTTCATACTTTAATTTACAACTTTGCCTCAATGGTTCAGGTTCGATCCTCATACTTTTATTTTTTTTTAACCCCACCCCCACCCCAGGAGTTTCCACATACATCTCCAAACACCCGGGCAACGCCGGGTACCCCTTGCTAGTATATATATAAAAGCTAAGATGTATGTATGTATGTATGTATGTATGTATGTTTGGATGTCTGCTAAAAACTTGACCGATTCTATGCATGCGTCAGATGACGTCGTGACCTGATTTACTTTAAATAGTTGAAAAACCGAACAAATTTCATGTACGTCGCACTAGCTCAGTTGGTTAAGGCCTTGGTTCATTATCTAAACGTTTTGTGTTCAAATTTTTCCGTCTTTCCGCAAGGATAGTTTGCCTTACATCCAAAATAGTAATATTGTATATCAGTTTAGATGCCAGTGCGATGCTGGTTATGTTGGGCGAACATCCTTGCACCTTTTGACTCGTATAAACCAGCATGTTCCATTGAAGATCAGACAAGGGAGGATGGGGTTTGGTGGTCTCCCTCCTTCTGCAGCCTTGGACTCTGCTATTAGCCAGCATTTGGTTGACAACCCGTGCTGTGCCGATAGATATAAAATAGATTGGTTCGAGGTGCTACATAGAGCGGACTCCAAAAACCATTTAAAGATTTTGGAGGCCGTCTCTATCGCGGTGCGTCAACCTTCTTTGTGCCGGCAAAAAGAAACATCAAACGCATTGTTTCTCTTTGGGGGAACTTTGAATTTTTTCTCCCGCTTTTTTTTTTTTTCTCCCTCGTTGTGCCAATATTTTTAATCGTTTTTAAACGTAAATAAATTTAATTAATGTCCCCGTACGGTTGGCACATTTAATAAGTTCCCCAATAGAACTCTTTATTTTCGTTACAATATTATTTAGATTGCTATCGATTTACTCCTGACGAGATGATAGCCGAAAGAGCTCTTGAGAAACTTCCGCCTAGTACTTTATTTAAAACTATATACAAATTCTGTACCTCTAAACATTTATATATATATATATATATATATATATATATATATATATATATATAAGCGAGATAAGACACAGATTAAAATCCGATGAAAAATCCTGACCATTATTGAAAATCCATGGATTAAGGAAATTAATATAACCCCTTCTATATATTCCTTTTGTCAAAGAATAAATTCTTAACTCAAATATATGTGTCTATATTTTGATTTTCAGAATTTAAATTTAACCACTAAACTTATATATATATAAACAAATTTACATAAGAACGTCATGAATGAATTTTTATCACAACAGAAGCTTATCCATGAAATGTCTGTGTTCCCATCTGAGAATGAAATTAGAGATGCAATCAAGGAAGTGAACGTTGGGAGAGCTCCAGGTCTTGATGGTATTCCTGTGGAAGTCCTTTTACATGGGGGTGATAAACTTGTTCATGTTTATGTTTGTTGTTCCTTTGTTATTTATTTTTTCTAAAATCCGATTGCTGCATCGGAAAGGCCAGTTAAAAATACATAATATACTTTGTTATTTTCTTTAATTTAATCCCTTTTTTAGAATTTATTAGACAAAATTTAACTTTTATTTTACCGTGCCAATAAGTATGATCATCACTGTATATGTATGATATATATATATTATATGTATTATATACATATATATATATATATGTATATGTATGATATATATATATTATATGTATTATATACATATAATATATATATATATATATATATATATGTATGATATATATATATTATATGTATCATACATATATAATACTAGACTACCGGTGACCCGTTGGGTCAGTATGTTATATTAGCTATGGAATTCATGTATGAGCGTGACACTTGTGACGTAAAGAAAATAGTTTTTTGTGACAGAACAGAAACATTTCTATGAAAGTATATTAAAATGAAAAAGAATATAAATAGATTTCTATGAGTCGTTCTGTTTATAATTGTTTATTTTTGAAAAAAAAAAAAAATTACAGTCATTGAATTATAAGTGGTTTGCCATACTTATAGGTAAATGTGCACTGAACAGATACCATAATACTTAAAGTTAAATTCAAATTTTAATATATCTTTTAATTTAAACGCAAAAAAACAAAAAACAATTGGGACGCTGAAAACGTACACAGTAAAACAATATGTTTTATTGTTGCGCTGATTATTTATTTGTAACACAAATTAAAAAAAAATATGTTTTCGGGGTTATTTATTTATGTTGGTAGTGTAGAAGAAAATGTATGAATGTTTTTTTAAGAAAGGTGTATTAAAAATGGAGAATAAAAAATGAAGGCTGTGGGTAAATCGCCGTTGTAAAATGCTCTTATGGTTGTCAACGGATTAAAGTAGATTTATTTGTAAGAAAATTCCGTTGAAATAACTTAAACATAATACAGAAATGAACAATGTAAAAAATGCAGAAAGTATTAATTGTTTATTTGGATAATTTAAATGCAAAAAAAAACCCCAAACAATTGGGATGCTGAAAACATACACAGTAAAACAATATGTTTTATTGTCGCATTGATTATTTGTTTATGTACGCATGCACAACCGGAAGCCGTAAACCGGATGTTGGGTTACAACACCCGTTACAAGGTCATTTGAGTTTTATAATTATATAGATAATTATTTATAAAAAAGTGAATCTTTAACCAAACAAAACTTATCAAGATAAGAAAAGCTCAACACTATAAAGAGGAGCAAACAATAATATTAACTGAAGAATGAGGAATAATATATATATATATATATATATATATATATATATACATACATATATGTATGTATATATATATATGATAAAAAATGCATACATGATGAAAAATATATATGAGGATGAAAAATATATAGGACTAGCAGAGGCGGCGCCTGACCTAACTGGTCGTAAAATACTCTTTATATACTTTAATTCATGCAGATTACATATTTATTAATACAGAGCCAATTTTCTGTTGAATATTTTATTGTACCTAACATATAGGACTGATTTCAAAAGTAAAAAAATGTCTTGATTGCCATCAGTTAGAATTGAAACCAAAACATTTAGCTCTCCAGCTGTATTTATTACCATCTGAACTAACCTGACAGATAGATTTTACTTTTAGCTATGATTAATATGCAAACTAATAGAAATGTAGGCAAGTTGAAATGAACATTTTGCATTTCAACTTCTGTATGCATTATTAATCCATCCAAATAAAGATTTTACTTGTTATAAACCATCCTTGGTGTATGATTACTATTTCCTGTTAATTTCAGTGTTATGTGATCAGTAGCTTAAGAGTTTATTAGTTAAATATTTACACACAGACAGACACACATACATAGATCTATCGTTTCATTTATATAGATGATGAAAAAATATATATATGATGAAAAACAAATATATTGAATATTTTATGATGTAATAAATAATATAAATTTTTTCATCCTGTTCATTTTTTTCATTTACGAGGTGCGTTAAATAAGTAATACGCCTGACCCACTTCCGGTTATCTGATCTAGCTGAAATTTTGTATGTGCAATGATTTATATCTCTATGGATTATATAGAAAATTAATGCTTTGAATTAATTGTAGTTTAATCTGAGTCAAATGTGAAATGAAACCTGTTGGGTGTCTCGCAATGATCTGATGTGACCTTGGAAAATGCTAGCATCGTGAATGGCCAGAAATCTGTCGAAACAGCTCTCAGACTGGGTCACTTCATCCCATTCTGTCATTGATGAGGTATCTGTCAATCAAGTTAAAGCTGCCATTTTGGAAGATTGATGCATGACTATTTGCCAAATAGTCCAAGTAGTCAAGATTAGTCCATAGTCTGTGGAAACTATGATCCATGATCATTGGCATATGCATACAGTATTTGCCAGATGGATTCCCAGAAGGGAGAATGTGTCGTGCTCGGGGATGAATTTGGAGATGTGCCAAGTAGATGAGTTTTTCGAAAGACTGATTCCACAGGATGAAACCTGGATCCAGAGAGCAAGTCCAGTCAATACTGTGAAAGCACCGAGAATCTAAAGGAGGAAAGAGTGCAGCTCTCTACTAGCACCAGGCTATGTTCACCGTCTTCTGGAACCAGGACGGAATAGGGATGACAGATTTCCCGGCAAACGGTACCACAATTACAGGAGCGTATTATGCTTCAGTTTCAAAGAAATTAAGAGAAACTATCAAAATTAAGAGATGGAGCAAGATGAGCAAAGGTATCCTCATCTTGCAAGGCAACACTCCAGATCATGATGTGTATTTCGTCACATCACAAGCATAGGTGTGTGACTGTGAAATTTTCCCTCCTACCCCTTCTCATCCTCTAATTGCATCCTGACTTTCACCCCTTTCCAATCATGAAGTTGATTTTTAAAAGAAATTTCTTCCCAGATGATGCAGACTTGATTTCCAGTCATGTTGTGGTTGATGGACCAATCTGGCGTGTTCTACAAAACTACTTGCAAAGTAACATTAAACGATAGGAAAAATGCATAACTCTTGCTGACGTTTTGTTATGAAGATTGGTTATTCATTTTATTTGAATTCATCGGACTACTGTTCTCATCTTGTGTGATTCTCACAACGTTTTGAGTAATGTAACCTTTGACCTTCTTCAGTTCTGTTGAACTCAGGAATCCAAACAGGATTTCGAACGGAACCCTTTATTCACTTCACAGGGGCAGCATACTCTTGTTCCGTTAGCCATGACTGGATAGAGGTCCTAATTCGCAATTTTATTTTTCGTTACCCAGACTGAGAATTGAACCTTCAACTTTCAGTTGAGCATCGGTTTTTCAATTGATTTTTCCAAGTACTCTAATCACTGTGCCATGATGAGTGGTTCCTATATAGAGAAAAACTAATGAGTGTGACAAGTTTCATTACTCGACTGCTATGAAAAATGGGCCAGGGGCATTACTTATTGAACGCCCCTCGTGTGTGTGTGTGTGTGTGTGTGTGTGTGTGTGTGTGTGTGTGTGTGTGTGTGTGTGTGGTAATATAATTGATCTGAAAAATAAATTTTCAATGGTAAAGTAAACCTATCTGAATAAAAGAGCTCTACCTGATTAAGAGAAGCAAACGATATAAGATAAGGTGTAAAGTTACATACAAACTTTATTACATTTTTCCCTTTTAAATTATGAGAGTTATTTCCCGTTTAATTTTCATAGATGAAAATGGATGTGTTTTATGCTTTCATAAATGCATCATGTGGTCCACTTTCAGGAAAATCGTAATAAGTTAGGATATTTGGTGTATTTAAAATAACATGTGATTGAAGCCTCGGCCCGCCAATAAGTTTCAACCTGACAACGCCGGGTATATACACTATATATCATATATGCATATTTGTACAGGTGAGTGCTCCCGAATATGCGTGCGTAAATAATGTCCGACACATTTGATATCTGTGTGCATGGTAAAGTACGTTGTGTTCTTTTCATCTTTTTTTTTTTTTTTTTTTTTCAAAAAATTCTTTAAAATATATATATATATATATATATATATATATATATATATATATATATATATATATATATATATATATATATATATATATATATATTCTCGTCTAGTGATCACACAACTATGAAACTTCCGGTTAGTTACGTTTGATTCAGTTCTAACCTTGGGTGATTTAATTTTGTATCGCTGGAATGGAGCAGAGAGCAGTAGCACCCCCTTCTAGATTTGTAACTAGAGACACTTAATAATGCTGTTGTGTTATAAGTGCCTGCTTGCATGTGTTCAATGGTGAACTATTTACCGCTACTGGCTGTAAGGGTCGTGTAAACACGTGCGTGTCTGTGTGAATCTGCGTTACGCAGTAAAAACAAAACGTGTAAAGAAAGCACTTCGGGCCACTTCCCACCATATCTCTTGACTTGCCACTCCTCAAGTTAGACACAAGATTGGTTTTTAATATCGAGGAAAATGGAAAATAAGGCGATTTTCAAGATAGTTAACAGAAAAAGGGGGGGGGAACGCCGAAAGAAAGAATTAGTCAACAAATAAATGTTACCAAAGTCAATAATAGTTGGTTTTGTTTACGATTACTGTTTCCACTGCACTTCCGTTTGTTTTCCCTCCCCATTTTAATAATTTTTCTAAATAATAATGTTATTATTTAGAAAGGCCCTTTTTAATACAGGGAAGTGGGGGTTCTTCACCTATTACTTCCATCTGGCAATTTTAATAAGCAAAATATACCATAAGAATCAACTAAAAACGAATGTTCAACCGGAAGTGATGCGGAAGCGATGTAACGATAACCAGTTACTCTTCTACCTACGTAGTTACTTATTACTATATTTTTGTGTTTTAAAGTCTTTAAAGTACTTTTATTAATATTTGTTATCGTTGTTTCCGAGTCTTTTAACCTCAATAATCACCAACACACACAAAAAAGGAAAATTAAACAAAACTAATAAAAAATATACAGATCATTTGGTCATAATTATTAGTTGTGTTTTTCTTTATTTTTCGAGTTTTTGTTATACATGCGTCATCGATGCAATATGTATCACATACTTTAAATACTTTAAAACAAACCAGAGTCAAGAGGCAAGTAAAAAAGTAAACTTTTATTGCGTTTGGTAACAGTTATTTATTGCATATTTGTTTCTTTCAACATTTTTCTTGTTAACTATTGAAAATTGCAGAAAATAATGTCACTTTCATCTCTCCCCTCAAGAACTTTGGATTGAGAACGAAAATTAAAATTTCCTCAGTCTAGAAGGATTTCTAGTCTTCTCCTTCTAACCCAAGAACAAACAGGTCCTGCACTTTGATCCTAGATGAAAGGTCAGTTCCATTGGTTTGTTGTGTTTGCAAACACGCTCAGAGAGCGCGCACACACAGACATACAAAAGAAACCTTTGACTTTCACCAATATTGAAATATGTTCTCCGTCCATCTCTATTTTAAAGGTTTTTCATCGTTAAACGCGTATATTTAATAGACGCATCTTTCCGTCAGTTGATCTGTCACAATCAAGTTTGCAATAACATTTTATTTAGTTTGTTACGTTTCAATTTAAAATGGCATTTTATTTAGTCTGTCACACTCCAATTTAAAATAGCATTTATTTTGTCCATCATGCTTAAGTTTTAAAATGGACGTATCTGCGTTTCTTTTTCTTCTGATAATTATTTTTATTCTCTTCCTCAGCTGGGTGGTTCCCTGTGTCTTGTCTTTGCCCTAGCTAGATTGCCCTGCACACGCAGACTTAACTTATAATACAAGCCTGTAGAGAGTGTCTATCGATTGTGTTTATTTTGCTACGGAGCCGAATAAGAACTGAATATCTATAGTTCCTCTCACAAAGGTCAAACCGTCTATATTTAGAAACAGTGGGCCATTAATAGTTTTGCTCCTTCAAAAAGGAACAGCATAAATATCGGTTTGGCATTTTGAACAGCAAAATATGAGAAAGGGGTGTCGACATACGAGATTGCGTACGTTCGAATAAAATTAAAATCGAAACGATATTCGTTTTAGACTAGAAACAATTTTAGATAGTAAAAATTATTTTATTTTCTTTAAAAGAAGAATATTAATAAAAAAAGAAACGATCATATAACTTGTTTTCGCATTCTGTACGTATTAGTTACAAAGTTTACCACCCCTATATTTTGTGAACGAATGGACTACGCCTTCGACTCCGTCTCAGTCGTTTCTATCTCCTCTTCCTGCTTCCCTCTAACCAGCAAGGTGCGTGCGTATCTATGTGTGTGTGCGTGTGTGTGTATTGCTTATGTGTTCTGCGTGTGCGTGCTCGTATATACAACATTAATCTATCGCTCGCTAACAACGTTTAATACGTTTCTCCCCAGCGATGCGTTTTTATTTCAAAACAATATGTTTTTCTGGACGTACTGGTGATCACATATGACCATTACTGCTGATAAGAAAAGGTAGGTCCTCAAATAAGTAATCATGCTTATAAAAAGAATTAGAAAACTGATGTCTTACTCTCTCTCTCTCTCTCTCTCTCTCTCTCTCTCTCCATACTGTGTTCTATATATATATATATATAGAGTCAACATGCTTATTTGAAATGTTAAACTCTTGTTTTCCTCCTGCTTTTGTTGCTATCTGTCCATCTTAACTAGACACACACACACACACACACATTTAACGACAAGTGTCCTTAATGGATCGGTTTCTACTCTGTGCTCGGGAGGCCATCCTCCCAGGCATTGCCGCCTCCTTTGGGAAAAGATCACAGGAGCATGCAGACAGGTTTAAAACTGATTACTTTTATAACCGACCCAGAGTGTTCTCCCCCTCGTTATTTATTTATTTTGAACAGGAGGGGGGGGGGACGACAAACGACCTCGTGTCATATCCAAACTTAATCCATGCATACGACAGGGACGCGTCCGAAAATTGTTTCATAACACCCGTCTAACGCGTTAGGTAGCACAAATAAATCTCATTACTTTAATGACTTAGCTGTATATATCCGGTGTTGTCTGGGATGTCTTTTTATTCGCTTATTTATTTTAACAAAATTGTTATTTTAATGGGATTTAAAAGTTAAATGTAATTATTATAAAATCAACTAATTTCTTTTCCCAAATAGTTTTTAAACTATAAAATGATGGATGTGAGCTTCCAAAAGGTTGAACATTTTAATACATTCTAACCAAATGGTTAGAATTTTAAAGCCAGTCTAAACGATTTTTTAATCGAAGGTTTAAATGCTTCCAAACTGCTTTAAAGTGTCAAAGTAATTTTTGGCATTTTTCTTAACTATTAACTAAAGATTAAACTGATTGACTTATCCTCAAAGAAATTAAAATGCATTGTGGTGGAGTTAGTTACTAAACTATTATATTTTTATTTCGCATTATTTTACGCGATTTCAATTTTTATTTCAATAAAAATATAAAAATTCAATGAAAGTAAATACGTAAATTCAGTTTGTAATTACCAAAGTTACGTTGACATGAGGTAGACACACGCACCACGTGAAGTAATCCCACCATTTTATTAAAACGGTAAAAATAAAGATACGTTTTTAAAAGTTTAATTCAGAAATTATTTTATATCCGCAAGTTTACATTACTTTAAATTTTTAACGGATCAAGATGACCTGCATGTGGTTACTTCATGACCCTTTAAAATTGTTTTTTTTTTTTTTTTTTTTTTTTTGCCTTCAAACTTTAACAATTAAAGCTGGAAATTACGTTCTATCCGCCAGTTTACAAAGATTTTAAAATCCTTTTCGAATTTCGCACGATCACTAAGTAAACAAGATACCGGCCATATTTTTTTTATTTTTTTTAATGGATTAAAATGGCCGACTTGTTTTAGGAGCGTCGTAGTGACTATACGAAATTTCAAAGTGATTTTTAAGCCTTTGTTTTTAACAAAGTTAGAAAGTAATTTCCGGTTGTTCGAATAATGCTTAAAATCGACTAAACATTTAAAGTTTAGTCAAGTCAGTAGAAAGCATTAATTTTAGAACGCGCCCCATTAGTATCAAAGAGTCGCTTCCTGTTTCGGGACAAATGCATCACTTTTTTTTCTGTATAAAAAAGAACAAATCAACAAAACTTTCTACTTTGTATTCAATTTTACAAACTTACATAATTTCACTCCCACAACTATTTACAATCTTTGCTTTTTGCTGACTATTTCAGCAAGTCTCTGATTGTAAAAAAGAACCTATCCACTTTATCATGGCCGCCGTATCTAAAATCAGCAATTGCAAATCGGTGTTAATAAAAAAAAATTCCCAATTGTTTTTTAGGCCGGAGGTTTTTGATTTGGGGGGGGGGGCAGTAATTTGTTTACACGAAAATCGAACATTTTATAACTGTAAATTAAAATAAAAATTTAAATAGTTTTTAAATAGGATTGTCATTATATCGCAAAGAATACTGAAATAACATTATTTAAACCCGGTCTTAACATGTTAAGTTTTGTAACTATTCTGTACTTTCACCTAACAATTAGATACCGTAAAACTTGAATTTAACTTTAAAATATTATATTAAAAAGATAGCACAATACGTTTTCTGCTCTCTTCATAATCACATAATCGGTATTAACCAAAGATAATTAATTATATCACGAAGTCACAAACATTTATCAAATAAATTCAAACCATTTTTATAAGTAATCGTTTTTAACCCGCCAAGCTATGTGGCCTAAAATATTAAATAAAATAACTTCGGTTTGTAAATTTTTAGATTTCAGATAGGGCAGCCACGATAAAGTAGATAGTTTTTTTTATTTTAACAAAAATCTTATTTTAAAATAAGTTGTAAACACTAGCATATTTTAAATTATTTTTCTTTAAGCTCTGCACCCGGACAACGTCTGTTATAGTACGGTTAGCAAATGAACATAAACTCTAAATTGTTGCTGACATGCTTAAAAAAACCGTTTTGTTTCATTTTTCTTTTTACTAAATGTTCGTTGAACATTGCGATAACACGCAAAAAAAGATAATGTGTTCTTTTGAAAATGAACTTAAAACATTGGTCATCTTTATTGCCATGGTAAATCAACCTCTGTTTTCTTTTCGCCCTCCTCTTCATAGTCTCATATTTTTTTCTCTCTCTCTCTTGAACTCTCACTTTTCCACATTCTCTTGTTTGCGGTAGTCATATTAATATCACCCCTCTCTATCATTGTGTACATTGTACGTTTTTCCTCTACAATTGCATTTGTTTTTATAATTGACATGTATTCTTTTATGGAGAATGTTTTCTTTTAAATGTTTTTGAAACCCATTTGTTTTATCGTTTAAAATCTAACTTAATGTTTTAAACATCGACAGAAAGAAGGAAGGTATTTGTTTATGACAACATAATCTTGTGTTGGATCGCCCTGTCTCTCTCACAACAAATCAACTTTTCAGTATTTTACCAGATTTTAGACAAGGAAATGTTGCACACACGCAAAAAGAAAAAAAGCTTGATATTCTTTCAGACAGAGCATTCTAACAATATAAGCCAAGTTTATTTTATGTTATTCCTATAGATTATCAATCTAAGATTATATATAGTGTATTATGAGTGTAGTTAGCCTGACAAATTGCTTCGAGAATGGAATGAAAACGTTTCTGTGTAGCTTACTTGGCATAAGTATAATCTTATATTGATATGTGCGTCTGTGTTTCCGTGAGAGCAATAACAAATTTAGCCATTTTTTTTCTAAGACTAAGAATTTCTTGTCAGTATAAAGCAACAAAAAACTATTAAATGCTGATGTTTGATTTCTTTAGTGATGAAGATAGTCCGAAACGGAAGAAAAACGACTGTCTCTCGGTAGTTTTTTTTTTTTTTTTTAAACTGTCTACTTTTATTATATAACATTAATAAACAATCTCTCTCTATCTCTCTATCTCTCTCTCTCTCTCTCTCTCTCTCAAAGCAAGAGATTGGCGAGAAGTCGGTAAGGTTGTAGAAGCAAGTCTTTAATTCTGTCTGTCTGTCTAGGTCTGTTTAGAATTAACAGGAATTCGGCTAGTGAAGTTGATGCTACTACTAACAACCACCAGAGTTTATTGCATCCTCGATTTTTTTTTCTTTTTTTTTGTCTACCCCCCCCCATCTCTCTCTTCTTCTTCTCGACTCTTCTCTCCTCGCTCTTTTTCTGCTCTTTTCTCGTTACCCTTAAGTTCAGTTTTCTAGTTGGTCATGAACGAGTTATCGTTCTTCCTTAGCTTGCCGCTTTCTCAACTTTATACAGATGGCGACTGTTTTTGCTAAAACTGTCTAACTTTCTGTGTTTTTGTTTTCTTTTTCTTTTACTCACTGAAACATAGTTGAAGTAAAAATCAGTTGTTTCAGTAAAACGCCGAAACGCATCTTATTCTAATATATTTATCTGACTGAAATAGCAATTCACACGCGCACAGGTCTGGAGAGTAGGATGGGTGCCGAAGCGATTCGATTCGATGTGCAATTCATGTACTTCGACCTGTGACACGATCTGTGTGTTAGTGTTTTGTTAAATAAATTTATCCGACTTTTTTCTTCACGCACACACCTCACACCAATGATGGTTTTTCCCTTTTTCAAAGTAATTAATGAACAAAATACTTTGTGCATCTCAAAATAGGGAGGCCAAAACCTTATTTGCTGATGTTTGCGAGTTAATCACATTGAATAGCTTTCACCTATTGCTCTTCACTCAGCTGATTTCCAATTTCATTCTGGAATAGTGGATCCAGGTTTCATCCATTTTCATATATTCACAGAAAAAAAACTCTTGTTGCATTGAAACAGTTCCAAATGATGTCTTGAATTGCCATTATGTCTTATCAATTGTGATCAAACGCGGCATCCAGTTTTTCATTGACAAATATTTATGAATGGTGAATGCACTGTCTTCTGTTATCATAAACTCTATCTCCTGCAACGTCAGTTTAAGATCAGGCAAAACCAGTTGTCTTATGTTTTTTAGGACAGCTGCTCAATTTTGATGAACTGAGCATTCAACATTGTGTCATTATGACCACCGTGAAAATCATATCACGTCTTAACCGTTATTTCTGAGTCTGATTAACACTTATGACGTCATTGATTTGCTTGAACAGTATTTATTCCCATCAGAAAGTAATGAAATTAAGTAATGAAACTTGAAACACATGATTTTTCTTTGTTTTCTTTATTTTCCTTTGTTTTCCAGATACGCCACTTGAATAAATAATTTGTAAACTAAGGTGATTGAGCTCAAATTTTTACACTTACCATTCGAAGTTTAGTACTTTATGAAAATCATGAATTACAAAAATATATTGATGCTAGTATCTATATCTAAGCCCATGAGTGATGTTATCTCATCTTATAACAAAGTTTGTGATAGGTAGAGCCATGGGACGATTCCAATATTTTTCCCGATTCTGATAAAATTTCCGATTCTTCATAAATCTCTAAATATTTAACTATAAAGTTGTTATTTTTCCCAATTATCACAAAAACATGTTAAATGTGCACATATTTCCTCAAACGTAAAAAATACACGGTGGGAGGGGGGTATCTATAGATTTTAGCATTACTGGTAGTTTAAAGTCGATAAATATTTATTTTATTATTACTACCAGCAGTGGAAGGTTTTGTTTTAAACAAAAAAAAAAAATGATTAAAAGAATCGTTTTGGCTTCAGAAAATATGAATACATTTTTCATTTTTCCGATTCCTATTCCGATTAATCATCCTATCTCTAATATATATTGGATCAGTTTCATTAATGCTCTTGTAAAATATGAATCCAACTATGAATTAAATAGAGGAGACTAGACTCTCCAACATGTGGAACCTGTCTACGAAAGGACAATTCCAAAAAACACTAGTCTCTCTCTGCTTATTCCAGCATTGTTTTCAGTCGTCCTGGATTTTTACTTGCCACTGAATCCAAGCAAAAATGGTTTAAGAAAAGTGCATTTGGTAATCGTGCAACCCTTAGACTCTGCATGAAGGCCACCCTCTATCTCAAGACTGAAAGTAGGTCTTAGCTTTACTTACTTAGCGTTGTTTGGGATGCAGTGAAGTCATTTTATTTTTTAATTTTTGTTTGCACATTTTTAAAATACTTGTACAGAAAAAGAAATTAAAATATGTAAGGGAGACAACTCTTCTATTCTTTAATTAAAGCTATGAGTTATTCCCTTAGCTGATTTTTATTCTCTGGTCATAAGTGACAAAACTTTTCATAATACCAGGTGAAGCAACATAAGTTTAAAAAGAAGCGGTGCTATGTTATTATGATGGCAATACAACAATGCTAAATAAAAATTGGCTAGCAAGAATGAAAGTTTGATATGCCAACTTTAATGCCGTTTTGGTCAAATTCTTTAAATTTGACATAACTTTGATTAGGATTTTCACTTAAGCTATCGCTAAAAAATATTAATAAATAGGGAATGCTTAAGGTACTGTATGGGGTGGAATGATGAATTTGTTTCCCTAAAGAAAACAACACTTCTATTTAAAAACTTTTATCGGAAAAATCAATTCGGGTAACTTGATTATGTAGTATAGCTGACATCTATTTAATGTAGCCGCCTTCAGCCTCTCACCGCCTCAGTACGAGTCTGGAACTGAAAGCATGCCTTTTCCATAAGCGCCAGTGGGAGCTCTACGACTACTCGGCAGATGGCGCTGATCAGGCTGGCTTTGGTACTGTGGGAGGTCATGTTGGTCATGTTCTTGACGTTATAAACCAAACGAAGTCATCCAGTGGGTCCAAGGAGGGGAAGAAGGGGGGCAGTGAGAGAAGGGTACAAATTCATAGCACTTTTGAAGCCAAGTCTGACTCCACATCCCGGTTCTGTCAACAGCCACCTACTTGCACCAGGGGATCACGCACATCTGGGTACACTTTGGTGTTGACTTTCAAGCTGACTTTGAAGATGTGGGTGGCACGATGTGGCCACACTTGAAACTACACCAAAAACCATACCCGTGACTGGAAGCTTCATTGAGCTTATGCCCTCAAGCGTTGAACCGTCCGGATTTGCATTTTGAAGGTGCTGTCAATGGTCCTGTTGTCATAATTTGGATCAGTAGAGAGCATGAGTTGTACAGCGGCGCATCTTCGATCTCATTCGCTGAACATTCTCGCTCTTGGGATTTGTACACAACTAGCCAACTAGTAGATGGTCTGCAACAAAAAAGAAAACTGGTTTTCATCAAACGGTAATGGAATCCTGTTGTCTTTTCTAGGGCGACAATTTTATCGTTCCACCTTGTATTTTGCCTACTGTAAATATGAGGAGCATTTAATTTTTTTTTTCATGTCCAATACTAATATTAATATTAAATTATACTAAAATCAAAACGCGGATTCCATGAACAAAGCTTCTTTCTTAGAACTGCACGCCTGTGGAACTCTGTTCCGTCTGCCTGCTTCCCACCGGACTACAACTTGGATGTCTTCAAGTCCAATGTTAACAAATTCCTAATGAACCGCGCCCTTAAGTAAACACTTCATCAAATCTCCACACTGACGTAATGTACTTGCAATAACCCTTATCCCTGAGTGGCTTCCGGGCCTTGATAAGTGGTGATCACTGTGTAAAAAAAAAAAAAAAAAAAAAAAAAAAATTAACATCCTCAGCATGTTCATATGAAAGAAAGATATTGGACTACGGCCCCAATGGTTATGTTTTCGATCGATGGTGTGCTAGTGGATCTGATTCGCACTTATAAGTTGCAATAACAATGACACCTGTTTGGAGTTTTATTCTCTATTGATTACCTTTTACCTTTAATTTTTTTTTATAATTTAAATTCTTTAGATTTCTCAATATTTAATCGGCAATCTTGGTTTTCATATTATGATAACCGAAATGTAAAAACGTATAAAAATATAACCATTTGTTTAAATAGCATTTATGTTTTCCTAATATAGCCTTTAAAAACTTTTCTACAAGTAGAGTATATTTGCCTCTTTTAGCTTAGTCTTTTGTTGTGTGAATTTTTTTATATCGTCACCTTGGTGTTAATCATTTGTGTATTCAGCGTCTATTTCCTGTGCTGATGATGGGACTGTATTTGAATAAAATTTTGTATCGTCTCAGAAACGATCGTACACTAATTGGGTGTTTATTATTATTATTATTATTATTATTATTATTATTATTATTATTATTATTATTATTATTATTATTATTGTTGTTGTTGTTTTATAGCAAATTGGTTCAATATTAGTCAATGACATTTCAGAATCGGATTTACGAGAATCCGGTACATAAGATGCAACAACAGTAGGGATGTCCAAACTTTTGTGTAAAATCACCAACATTTTACGCACTATCAGCCACATCATGTTGTCTACCTTATACTTGTGCATACTTTATATTGATGCCGCTAGTCGCTTTAATTAAATCAGGGAAGAAGCGGCGGTTTTTTTTTTTTTTTTTTTTTTTTTTTGTTCTTTCTTTTAAAATTATTTTTATTTATTTTATTTATTTATTTATTTTTGCTATGGTTCATGTTAATTTTATTAGAGACCCCCGTACATTTCTTTTTAAATAGATGCTAAAATTAAGTTGATCCCCTCCTAGAAACATCTTTTAACAATTAAACTAATTTAAAGTTCTAGATGAATCTACAATTTTATAGGTAATTGCTAATCGCCATTTTTAAATATTATATGACAATGTAAAAAAATTGGAAAACCTTACTTAAAAATCGATGTTTAAAACTTCATATCACGAAATATTGAAATTTTATTCTATTTAAATATTTTTAAAATATGAATTATTTTTTAGTTATTTTGTAACTTAAGTAATTTGATACTGTTGCAGAAACAGTATCAAATTTAATTCTTCAAATCCTATTTTTGGAAAAAAAAAAAAAAGAAAAAAAAAGCGAAACTAATATGAAATAACAACTCCCCGGGCAATGCCGAATATGTGTTATGTCTAATTACAAACAAACCTAAAACTGAAATGTTTTCATAAAATAAGAATTTGTACGACGATCTGTTTTCCGTTGACTTGAAGGTGTTTTCCTTTCTCTCAATCGAGTCGATGTAAATATAGCCGTTGTACTTTAGCGTAAAATCTATGCTGAATTTTATAATTAGCATATTATCTATTTTCGTCGGAAGAGGCGAATGTGTGGGTTTATTCGCATAAGATGAAGGTGGGGTTGACCTTATGACTCTAAACCCTCTGATGTCATAAACGGAAAGATGAATGGATAAGAGAAACGAGTGACATATACGAATCATTATTCATTCATTCACTTAATTTTTTGATAAAACTGTAATTATATCTACGGCAGCATGACCGTCGTAGCCTGAATAAGAAATCATAAAGCAATGTTAATAATAAAGTCCTGTTTATTTTACGCTATCTAACTTTTGGCAGATTTAAAAAAAAATTCCATTTAAAAAGAAAAAAAAAAGTGAATTTAAATTAATACAATTTTAATTAAGTTTTTGTTTCCTTTGTAATAAATTTATATTTGGTTAATGTTGATAAACTATTTTAAATATATAAAAAAATCAGCTGATTATAAAATACACTTTGCTTTTGTTATTTCAATAATTTTAATAAAATCAATGATTTTATTAAAATTATTGAAATAACAAAATTATTGAAAATTAATGAAGCATAGGGACTGCCAAAATTCACCACAGAATTACCCCACCCTATATGTAACATGATGTAACTTTATTATAAATTAATATTATCAATATAACTTTTGTACCATTTAAAAGGGCAAAATAAACCAGTAATAATTAAGAAAAAAAAAATATTTTCATCGAACGAAACAAATGAAATTGTGAGACGAAAATCATGTTTACATAATTGGCGCTTTAAAATAACGTTCCCATGTGGTAGACATTCCAAACGTGAAAACATACCCGTGCTTAATAAATCTAGCAAAAATCAACTAATGATCAGATTTTCGTGAAATTTTCGATACTTATCCATTTTAGAACGAAATTACATATAAAATGCAGTTTCCGTAAAATATGAGGGGAAATATTTTTTAGTGCGTGTTCCCCCCCCTATTTATTTTTTCGAAATTCGAACAAAATATATTTAAATCTATCGACATTTCTATTTATTATGAAACATAAGAGTTCAAATAAGTAAAAAAATATTTATTTTCTTAAAAGATTTAAATACACGTATTGAACAAAAATTTACCTTGAAGTCGCAATTAAAAAAATGATATAAATTAAATGTTTTTTGTTTTTTTTTAAATAGCGTTTTTTTTTTCGAATTAATATATACTATAATCAGTTGAATTGCCAAGAAAAAGAAACTTCGTAAACATTAATTTTTAAAAGATTAAAACGATTAAAATTCCATTATTTCAAAATGTTCCATTACAACATAGATGTTTAATTAATTGTTTACATTTTTTTTAAATATTAAGTTTTTACATAAACATGCCTCTTGTCAGCTATTTTATCACAAGATTAAAACTGATTTGATAATATTATTGCACAAATATTAAGCATTTTGTAGGCCCCCTTCATATTTTGTTTGTCTCTTTTTACCTAACAAAATATGGAAGCCCGTAGGAAACCAAAAGAGCATTCAGTAAAACCTTATTTCATATTTAATATACAAATGTTTATAATATTAATCATTAAAATGTGTAAATCTTAAAACCTAACAAAATTATAACAAAGATTAATTATTAATTGCAGTTTGAAGAAGATAAACAAAGGTTTTAAAAAATCATTAAGTCGCTTCTACTTTTCCATAGTTCGTATAGTGAACACAAGTCTGACGTCACGGGAACATGCGCTCCGTTTTTCACATTGTTTTGGGGATACCTAATGAAGCAGATACTTTCTATTTTACCTATTTCTTGAATACTAGCAATTCAGCCCGGCTTTGCTCGAGCCCTATGTACTGTTCATAACTTCATGTGCACATATATATATATATATATATATTAAAAATTTTGACTCGTGTCCAGGTAACTTACATCTAAAATTTCAAGTGTTTAGACTCAAAATTGTCGAAAGAGTTTGGTAGAATTTTCAAAGGTCAAATCGTTGAACTTTGACTCCTTGACGGTCAAATTTCTGGCCGAAAATCGATTAAAAAAAAATGTTCCCAAATCTCAATACCCCTTTTATGTCAAATCTCGAGTCTGTAGACTGAAAATTGAGTTATTTGGTAGGGAAATGTACACACACACACACACACACACACTGACAATTTCACTTTATATATATATATATATATATATATATATATATATATATATATAGAGTGCAACGTCTTGTCAGACGAGTGCCACTCCCTCAGACACATGAGCCCAAAAATGACTTCCATCGCCACAGGAACATTTTAATAGACAAATGCCTGAGGGAGTATCTATACACAGATGATGTTACAGTCTTAGCTTTAAGTCTCTCTCTTGGTTCAAAATGTTGAGATCCAGCAACAAGCAAGAGCAAGATAGCCAACAACAAGTTAAACTGCAAACCAGCTTAATGTGGGTACTGGTCTTCCGCTTTGTTTTTTATATCAGATTTACTTCTAGAAAGGTTGCCTTCATCACGGCTTACGGGGAGCCCTCTCCACCCCAACACACACACACGGAGCTAGTTGGCCGTTGACCCCAAAAAAGGGTCTTATATATATATATAAGACCCTTTTAATTTTTTGCGGTAGGGGTTCTGGATCAATTTCTCTTAAATGTAATATAAAATTAACCCTGTTTCCAGGCCATTAAAGCGTTTAGGAACAGTTAACCAAATTTATTTCATTATGAGAAATAAATACTTTTTTTCTTTTAGGATTGAGTTCTAAGTTTTTAGGTGATTACGTGTAGTCTTAAGACCTTCCCACTCAAACTTAGGGTTAGTAGTAAAAATTGTTGCTTAAAAACTAGCCTGGGTGCCTGGCATTGCCCGGGTGTTTGAAGGTGTGTGTGGAGAAGAAAAAAAATGGTGGTAGCAGGCAGGCTCGAACCAGTGGAAAAGAAATTGAAAGAAAATCTGACTTCTTACCGCTACTCCATGATGCGACCGGAAGTTTGGAATGTTAAAATTAGGCAAAGTCAATCCAACCGATACGATGATTTGCAAAAAATCGACCCCTCCTTGTAGAAAACTGCCCATTTGAGGGTGAAGAAAATAATGTTTTGGGCCAATTTTTCAATACTTGTCGTCTGAGATGTTGAGCTTCAAAATGATACCAATCTTGTGAAAATCCGTCGCTTCTGTCGAAAGTTTTAGGCAGACATATACATATATAAATTCATACATTTAAACAGAAAGATTTATATTATAGATGACATTTTCGTTCCGTGACATGCACATATGTCATAAAGAATTTTTTTGTATTTTTTTTTTTTTTTTTTTCTTTTTAGGATAATTCTAAGTAAGCACTAAAAAATTTAGTTACTATGTTGGAATCGCCCAAAAATATGGAATCGCTTTGTTAAATTATATTGATCCCCATCCTAACATTTTTTCTTCTCGACAAGTTTTCCAAAATGTTCATTAGAAATTCACGCTATCCCGTGGTCCTGCGTGTTTGTTTGGTTTTTTGGTTTAAATAAAATGAAACTAATTTAAACAGTCGGTTGGCTTTCCCCCCAGGAACGTCCAGAAAGCAATGCGCGTTGATCAGTGCGGGAAAAACCCCTCATATCAGACAATCGCTATTCATTTGGACACTCCTCTTTTTATGGGGAGCTGGTTTTCCCCAACATCTTGGGGAAACAAAACCAAAAAACTGCCTAGCATCTGAAGTTAAGTGCGGGATTTCATTTCTCTATGGCGTGATGTTTGACCTCATTAAATTTACGCACGTGTCAACTCGTTCACTTAACTTTTTAATCGTCTAATTTCAACCATTCTCACTTCCGCTGCCCTCGTAGTGCTGCGGCAAGTTATGCTTTTTTCTACCTTTGCCTCAAGGTTTTGGGTTCAAGCTTACCTACCTACCAAAACTTTTTTTCTTTTACACCTCCAAACACCCGGACTTTCATGTTACAAAATTACAAAATTTGTGCTGTAATTTCATTTCTCTATGGTGTGATGTTTAACCTAGAAAAGCAGACATTGACTTTCGTTTAAGCACCTGCTTTTTTAACCTTTTAATTTCAACCATTCTCACTTCTCTGCCCTCTTAGCGTCATGGTAAGTTATCAGGCTTTCTTTTCCGACTAAGGCTCAAGGCTTCGGGTTTGAGCCTACTTTTTTTTTTTTTTTCCTTTCTTTTATTACACCTCCAAACACCCGTACAATACTAGGCACCCTGCTAGTCTATATATATATATATATATATATATCTATAAATATAAAAGCGAAAATGTATGTATGTATGTATGCAACAAAAACCGTCCTCTCATGGCGATTTTACGCATGCGTCAGATGATGTCATGACCTGATTTAGTTTAAATAGTTGAAGAAGTGACTAAATTTCATGTACGTCGGGTTAGCTCAGTTGGTTAGCGCGTTGGGTCATTATCTAAACGTTTTGGGTTCGAACCGTGGTGTGAGATTTATTTTTTAATTTAAATATTGAACCAGTGTTATTTAAGCTATTTTTCACGTAACGTTCGTTTTTCTGGTTTTTTTTTTGGTTTTTTTACTTCGCTTATTCTTAGGTTTTCATTAAAACCCCCACCCCGACCACACACACCCAAAAACACCCGGGTACCACCGATTTTTTAAATTTTGATATCAAAACAGGCTTATTTAAGCCATTTTTCACATGTTTTATTTTTTTTATGTTCGTTTTTCTGTTTTCTTTTTTGTTTTTTCGATTTTTACATTTAACATCCGTGTTTTTTTTTCGATGTTTTGATTACCCCCCCCCCCTTAATTTTTAACGTTTGTTTTTGTTTTCTTCGCTTATAACAAACAAACAAACCTGGTCATTGACCTCATTTGCTGAATAGCTATTGCTTACGTGGTTTTCATCGTCGTAACGCTTGACGACTTCCGTGTGGGCACCTGTCAATTTGGTTTTTATTTAAATAAATTCAAA
This sequence comes from Euprymna scolopes, assembly GCF_053919585.1. Taxonomy (NCBI): domain Eukaryota; kingdom Metazoa; phylum Mollusca; class Cephalopoda; order Sepiida; family Sepiolidae; genus Euprymna; species Euprymna scolopes. The sequence goes on from NC_136519.1 coordinate 55,049,406, forward strand.
CATCTTTCAGTAACTCATTCTGGCTGGCTGAACGGTTCATGTTTTTTTTCACATTTTATTTTCAAGCTTTGCCTCAGGGCTTCGGGTTCGCTCCCCCCCCCCCGTTTTTTTTTATTTAAGAGCACACACACCTCTAAACACCCGGGCAATGCCGAGTACCCCTGCTAGTCTATCTATAAATATAAAAGCGAAAATGTATGTATGTGTGTTTGCTTTTTCTGTATGTCTACAAAAGGCTTTTTTCAGAGAAGCGGTCAGTCGGTTCACAACTTCTTAAAACTTTTTATATCACATGTAAATCGTAATATCTCAGAGTTAACAATGGAGCTCGCCTGTCTATTTAATTTGCTCGACTTCGGGAAGATAAATATTCAACATTTGTCGCTCGCTGCATGTAGATTAGTCTTTTTCCTATAATAAAAGCGACAGTAATTCTGGCGGTATTTTCCGTCTATCGGCGGAAATGTCCGAAAGCAATCAGCTTTGATCAATGTGGAAATATTTTCCATACATCAAACAATTGCTATTCAATTTGAACAAGTGGAGCTGTTTTCCCCTACCCCCAACATCTTGGGGAAAAAAAGCGTTCCCGCACTAAATGAAATACTATCCTGCAGTCAAACTTGACCTCATTAAGTCATTAAAACGTGCACCTGCCAAATCCAAGTAATTAAATAAATTCAAACGTGTTTCCGTTAGCATCTTGCGGTGGCCCGATGGTTAAAACCGTTGCACTCTTTTTTTTTTTTTCTTTTTTCACACTTTAATTTACAACTTTGCCTCAACGGTTCGGGTTCGATCCACATACTTGTCTACCAAAACATTTTTTTAATCCCCCCCCCCGGAGTTTTGATTTACCCAAAACCACACACACCTCCAAACACCCGGGAAACGCCGGGTACCTCTCACTAGTCTATGAATATAAAAGCGAAAATGTATATATGTGTGTATGTGTGTTCGCTTTTTTTTGTATGTCTACAAAAGTCTTTTTTCAGAGAAGCGGTTGGTCGCCTAACAACTTTTTAAAATTTTTATATCACATGTAAATCGTAATATCTCACAGTTAACAACGGAGCTCGCCTGTCTATTTAATTTGTTCACTAGTCTATATATATATATATATCTATATATATAAAAGCCAAACGTCTGTGTGTATGTATGTATGTTTGTTTGTAACGCTAAAACTTTTGAAAGACGGAACCAAACTTGACAAATTTGGTATCATATCGAAGCCCCATCGCCCGGATGACAAATATCGAAAGTTCACGTCAAACGGACCACTAGAAGTTGGTCAACTGATCAGTTATCTTCGAGGGGGGCCCCCAAAAAACCTGTCATTATCTATATATATTAAAGACAAATGTTTGTTTGTAACGCTAAAACTTGAGATGAAAGATTCCTCTCCCCTAAGAATAAAACATATGTTCAATATCTGCTTTTGTTTTTTCATTGTTTATACGGTCCCGAGCAACGCCGGGTAGCCCTGCTAGTATATATATAAAAGCGAAAATGTATGTGTGTATGCTTGTGTGTCTGCTAAAAACTTTCGACAGACACGGCGAAAATTCACAAATTCGGTATCATATCGAAGACCCATCCTTCGCTTAAAAAATATCGGAAAATTAGCCAAAAACGTTCATTTTTTTTCACCCCGAAATCGACAATTTTCGACAGGGGCGAGGGTCAACAAAAACTGTCTTCTTGTGACGACGAGCGGTTCTGCACATGTGCCAGATGACGGCATGACCTGATTTACTTTAAATAGTTGAAAAACTGAACAAATTTCATGTACATTGCGTTAGGTCGGTTGATTAGCGCGTTGGTTCATTATCTAAACGTTTTGGGTTCGAATCGTGGTGTGAGATGTCCTTTCTTTTTTTTTTTTTTTTTTTTTTTTTTTTTACTTCACTTATCCACCCTCAACCACACACCCAGAAACACCCGGGCACCCACCGATTTTTTAAATTTTAATATCGAAACACGCTTATTTAAGCCATTTTTCACGTGTTCGTTTTTCTGTTTTCATCGTTCGTTTGCCTTGCGTTATACTTTTTGTGTTTTTTTTTCCCGCTTAAGTTTTAACATTGTTTTCTTTGTTTACTTCGCTTATAACAAAAAAACCTGGTCATTGACGTCATCGTCGTAACGTTCGACGACTTCCGGGTGCACACCTGTCAATTTGGTTCTTACTTAAATAAATTCAAACATCTTTCACTAACTCATTCTGGTTGGCCGATTTTATTTTCAAACTTCGCCTCAGGGCTTCGGGTTCGATCCTACCCCCCGTGGTGTGAGATGTCTTTTTTTTTTTTTTTTCGATTTTTTAAATTTAAATATTGAACTAGTGTTATTTAAGCCATTTTTCACGTAACGTTCGTTTTTCTGTTTTTTTTTTTTTTACTTTGCTTATTCTTAGCGACACCCAAAAACATCCGGGTACCCACCGATTTTTTTTAAATTTTAATATCAAGACACGCTTATTTAAGCCATTTTTCACGTGTTCGTTTTTCTGTTTTCATTGTTCGTTTGCCTTACGTTAGTTTTTTCTTTTTGTTTTTTTTTATTGTTTGATCGCCGCATAGCAGGGAAAACAGAAACTAGCTTCCACAACTTGACGTTATCACACCTGCTAATTTCGGTTTATAAACATCAACTTAACACACTTAATCAATTCATCTGTTCCCATGGTCGAGATGGTTAGGTTGCAGGGTTTTTTTTCCATTTCCTTTCCACCCCCGCGTCAAACGTTCGGGGTTGAAGCCTACCTTCATGCTAAAACTATTTTTTTTCTTTTACACCTCCAAACAACCTGCCAACTTTTTTTTTTTTTTTTTTTTAACAGGGGTGTTTTAGTCCCCCCCCCCCCAACACACACCTCCAAACACCCGGGCAATGCTGGGTACCCCTGCTAGTCTATATATATAAAAGCGAAAATGTATGTATGTATGTACGCTTTTCCTCGATGTCCACAAAAGGCTTCTTTCAGAGAAGCGCTTGCTCGGTTCACAACTTCTTAAAACTTTTTATATCATCTATAAATTGTAATATCTACTAATTATCCACGGAGCTCACCTGTCTATTTAATTTTATTGACTTTCAAACGTTAATTATTCCACATTTCCCGCATCGGCACGCGTTACATTCGGTTTTCGGTATAAACAAAAAGCGAAACTCGACTCTAATTACTAGCCGAAAGCCAGTGATCTCTAGAGAGCTAAGTAACGTTTGTTCAATGTCGACTTCGTCATATCAGACGGTAGCTTTCATTTTGAGACGAGACGTTCCCCTAATGAACAGGGAGCGGGTTTTTAAAAACAAACAAACCAATTTATTGACCTCATTAAAAACTGTCCCACACAAAATGCTAACTGCTGAATACCTATCGCTGTCACGTCAATCAAAAATGCGCACCTGTTTTTTTTTTTTTTGTTTTTTTTCACACTTTACTATTTTCCAACTGCGCGTCAAGGCATCGTTTTTTTTTTTTTACGGGCACCTGTTTTTTTTTCACATTTCGGGTTTTTTTCACACACACCTACAAACACCCGGGCAACGCCGGGTACCCTTCGCTAGTCTATCTATATATATAAAAAGCAAAATGTGTGTGATCATTTCGTGTATGTCTTCAAAAGGCTTTTCTCGCACACACTCCCGGGGTCGTTACTATCGCTTAAAACTGTGTATATAGGTCCTATATAATAATATGTAGGATTTGGGAACGCATGTAGCTTATAGATTTATTTACGTCGACTTTTACAAAATTATTGCTATTTTGGCTTCTCGTGTGTTGATTGGGCTTTTTAGTATAAATAAACTGAAACTAAACTCAAACGGACGTTCTCGGCATTGCGCCGGGAAAAACGTCCAGCGTGACTTCTATTTGACCTTCTTAATTAGGTCAAATGGAAGCAGCAGAGTTAACTTTTATTGCGCACGCCTGTTTTTATAGTTAAATAAATAAATTCAAACCTGTTTAACGTTGTCTGTCGCCGTGGCTCAATGGTTAACGTAGCATGTTTTTTTTTTGTTTTTTTTTCTCCTCTTCCACACATTAATTTCCAACTCAAGGGTACAGGTTCGTTTCTCATACTCACCTACCAAAACTTTTTTTTTTTAATTATTTAACCCCCAAAAGTTGTTTGACTGGTAGCAATAGCTCGAACTAAGTATTCCTTTAGTTTGTCTGACATGAAAGCCACTCCATGATCGGAGTGTACAAAAGGATTTTCTAAAATATAGAGAATAGGCTAATTAGAAGACAGTGGCAGCCAAAACATCTGCAGAAGAGAAAGCAAAAGAAACCTAGGTTATACTTTGGAACAGACTCTGCAGGCTTTTACGGTTGCTCTTACATCTTCCACAGAATATGACAGATTCTTGCGTCTGATAAAATGTAGCATTCTGGTTTCCCCTTAGTAGCATAAGTCTGAGTGCAAGGAGTGTAACCTGGTAGTAGAGGAACATTCAAGATAAGGCATCCGCAGCAGAATTTTGTTTTAATTGCAATAAGCAATGTGATGGCTAAAACAGGCAAATTCTAGCTTCCATCTCATAATCTCATTTTTAATTTTGCTCTTGCCTTTGTAGCTGAAATTAAGAAACTAATTTTTGATCAGTGATCAACTTGTTTCCTGAGCAGTAAATGGTGCCATTTTCGGATCGCTTCTACAATTGTGTAGGCCTCCTTTTCAACTTTGAAGCATTTTTGCTTGGCAGAGGTTAAAGTTCTTAAAAAGAAGGCCACAGGTTTTGAGTTTTGGGTCAAAGAGGCAGTTTGTTCCGAAGCATCAGTTTTAACCTCGAGAAGAGTCTATGGCTGCAAGTGATGATTTCTCAATTTCGTTCTTCAGGTACCTAAAGTTTGTTCCTTAATGAGGGAAAAGTTAGTAACCTTGGTTAGGGGATGTAATATTAATGTGGGCGATGGTTCCTCAGTCTTCTCACTTGATGATGTCCTCAATGATTTGTTGGAAATCTGCTACTCCATTGGTTACTCCAAACAGAATTTGATCAAACTGATACTGCGATCTAGAAGCTTCAAAGGCTGTATATTGATGGCAATGATGATAAACATTGGTTAGATGAAGAGTGCTAAAAACATAAGTGGCCATTTTATTTAACATACCTCCATTCAAGGAAGAGAGATAAACATAGATCGCTTCATCTATTTATTGTTTGCGAGCAATCCACATAGATAAACATAGATCGCTTCATCTATTTAATGTTTATGAGCAATCCACATAGATAAACATAGATCGCTTCATCTATTTATTGTTTGCGAGCAATCCACAAGTCTCTTCCTGTGATTCTCAGGAGATACTATAAGTATTTGTTCACCAAGATTGAGAAGGCTTTATAATACTTTCCTATTGCAGGATATTTTGGACTGAATAAATTTTGTATCCAGTAGGGTATGTCTCCTGGGTTTAACTGCTATTGTGCAACACTTGGATTAAGTTCGTCATGATTGCCTGGTCATATGCTGCATGTAGATTGAGTCTTTTTTTCTGATGTGAGACAATGAAATCCTGTATTCTTGATGTATTCTCCCTCGCATGAGTTGCTATCATGGCTTGGAAATCACACTCCTTGTAAGTTCTTTCAAGGACTGAAAATATTGGTTCACATTTTAGATCTGTTGCTGAGTTGCCAATAAATGTCAGCAGAAAGCACTATTTTTTGACTCTACCAAAACCTGCTTGAGAACATTAATAGCTGCTTGGTAATCGTTCACATCCGAAATATGTTTATAAATAGCTGGAGAAACGAGATTGATAAGTAAAGTGAGTTTTTACCTGTCCAAAGGTTGAGAACCGCTGACCGCTTCCAGAAATATATTAAACAATCTTTTCCAATGATGCCATGTATTTGCAGCATACGGTTTTGATCAGGTCTGAAGTATTTTTCCTTTACGTTCTTAGTTAAATAAATTGTAATGAAAAAGTTGAAGTAAGCTTGAAAAAGGCTTTATTTTACTAAAAACATTGTCTTTACACAGGCTGAAGCTGCTTAAGAGAGAATGTTCAAGGGAAGTAACTCACATCTGGAGAGTAAGAGATTAAAGAGTTCTTTTTCAGCACGCATAATATAAATATCATTCAGCTACCTGAAAAAAATAAAGCAATATTACCACCGAATTTTACCTGATGTCATGTTTATCTAACAATGTAACTAGAATTTTAACTCTAAATGATTCCTCATTTGATATTTAATCATGATATAAATTTTAACAAAAACAACAGAAAACTACTTTTAATGCATAAACAGATTTTTTTTTTCCATTCTTCCATGGCCACATGTCCTTTAAGTAATTTTTTTTTCTTTTTAAACTGCATGTACACATGCTCGGTAACTCTTCATTTTTTTTTTTTTTTTTTTTTCTTTTTACAAAATTCAATGTTTGCTTTAGGAGACTGAAATGTCTGTTCCAATGTTAGTGCTAACTTTAATCAATTTTAAAAAATTATTGAATTTTCTACCCTATATTATCTCCTTTGACAATTGTCAGTTGCTGAGATTTCATTGGCTAAGAACTTTGTACTTTCTGGTGATTTTATTTTTGGTGAATGTAAATGAGCCACACAAGTTGATATGCCAGAAGAGTATCCCGATCAATTGATTAAACCAAACATAATCATCTAAAACAGAACCCTCTTTTCGAGATGCATTGATTTTAACTGCACGTTTTGCACAAATCAAACTTGACATCGTCCTGTCTTAAAACCTGAAACCTCATTCTTTTTGTCTGGCTTGGTTCTAGGAGATATATTCTTCTAGGAATTACCTCCTCCTTTGATCACCTGAGGCATTTCTGCCAGGAATGCAAGCAGGTCCATTCTATTTTTTTTTTTTTTTTTTTTTCGCATGAATCTAAAGCCACTCTTTCATTAGTCATATAAAATCTGTTTTCTATCTCAGCATTTGCCCAGTGCTTTGCCTGGTGTGAAATAGCAGAACCACAAACTGCACATCTGTTTGCTAATCCCACAGGACCAAGATTATAATTTTCATGATATTCTCTGTTAGGATTAAGTGATAAATGAAGGTAAAATGTCTGTACTTCTGCAGAAATTTCCGGGCAGTTCATGCAAAACAGAAGGTGCTGAACGGAAGTTTCATGATTTATTTTCTTTGCAAATGCTAATAGGATGGAGTATGGAATAAGGACCCCAGAAGCTGAGAGGCTCAAACGGGACACTTTTCAATCGATATCGGTTGACTAACAATGCACGTGTCATTTGTAAACAAACATACACAACTTGAGTTCTTTGTTTTATTCGTTGATTTTAAATATTAAGATTTAAAGAAAATTGGGAATATATTTTTTTATGTAGGGTACATTTTTTTCCTGGTCGGTGGGTGGTGACTTTAAAAAAAAATTTTTTTTTAAAATCTTTTCAATAAACAAACGCAAAGATGGTGTCTATCGAGTAATTTCTCGTTTTAAAATGAATTAATTTTTGTTGGTTCTCATGTACTTTTTGTTTCCCTGTTTCTATTCTGCTTATTTTTTTCTCTTTCACATGCTCCTATTTTGAATTTGTAGTAGTGGACCGCCATTCATAGACTTTTATTTTGTATCGAAACAGACATTAACAAATTTTTTTTAAGTTTAACCTATTTCAAACTGCTCTATATCAGTAAAAATAATTAAATTAAAACAAAAATAATTTTTCTTATTTCAAATTATTTAATAAAATAGAAATCTTATTTTTTATTAAATAATTCTTAAAAATTATTCTAACAAATCTGAAGGTTCTCATGGATCTTTGCATGAAAGTTAGTAAAACTTCCATGAGAACCTGATTAAATAATTCAATGATAACACAATTTTTCAATTTATATGCTAACCAGCAAAATTTATAGTCTGCCTATGAATATCATTTTGCTAACTAATTTCCTCTGATGATATAAGCCATTCTTTGAAACTCCATGAAATAAGAAAAAAATTTTAATTTTTATATTCTTGTTGAGTCATAAATTGTAATTTCTAATTTATAGAGTTTATGTTGAATCCTTATATCAATGCTCTCGAAGATTGAGTTTGTTCATCTGATTAGGATTATCATTAATATTTATACTTGCTTTAAGTTTATTATTCATTTTATAAACTTGTAAACTTTTTTGGATTTTATATATATCTAATTTTAGATTACGGACTTCACTTTTATATAAGCAATATCACCTGAAGAGATCTCTGGTTAGATGTAACTTGCTGACCAAAACACTCATGGCCGTGTAGTGACATATAGATGCTTATGTAAAATAAAAAGTATATCATCCTACTTTGGTATTGAGCACTCTTGCATTGACCTCATTAAAACTTCATTGGTTACTTCACCTCTAGAAAATATTAATCTGGAATTTTATATATTAATAGCTTTGCAAAGCCACAATAGAGACAGCCAAGCAAAACAAAACAAAAAAAAAAAGTAAGCAAAATTCATCACAAAGCAGCAAAACTAAAGTTAGCCTGCCAGGACACCATGTATACAAATGTAGGCATATTTTAATGGTTTGGAAATATAGGTTCTTTTTTATCAATTGTCATAAATTTTAACCATGGAATAGTATTATAATCTTCAAAAAGACTGCAAATTTCCATGTTTCATCCCATAGAACCAAGATATGAGCATTTCAATATTCAATTTAGCTGTGTGTGTGTGTGTGTGTGTGTGTGTGTGCATATATATGTTTGATTCATGTCCAGGTAACCTACATCTAAAATTTCAGGTGTTTAGACCCAAAATTGGCAGAGGAGTTTGGTAGAGTCTGCAAAGCTCAAATCTTTCAACTTTGGCAGCCAAATTTTCGCCCAACTTGCTGTATGTCTGAATACCCTATATGTAAAATTTTAAATGTTTAGAGTAATTTAGTAGACTGCAGATATGAATTTTTTAAAATTTTGACTCCTTAATATTTACTGTTTTGGACTCAAATCAAATTAAAAAGGTTGATCCATGTCCAAGTAACCTACATCTAAAATTTCAAATGCTTAGACCTAAAATTGGAGAAGTTTGTTAGTTTTCAAAAGTCAAATTGTTGAACTTTGATCCATTGACATCCAAATTTTTGGTCGAAAAATAATGAAAAAGATTTTCCCAAATCTCAATATCCCTTATGTCACATCTTGAGTCTTTAGACTAAAAATTGAAAGTGTAATTTGGTAGGGAAATGTACACACACACAGACAATTTCACTTTTATGTAATATATATATATATATATATATATATATATATATATATATATATATATATATATATGAATCTCTTTCCCTAAAAGCTCTGGTCTTGATGGAGGGGAGACTAAAACTTGCTGCTAGGAGACTTGATTCCAAATATTTTTCATGTTATATATCTCCCCTCTAGTTTTTTTTTACATAAAGTAAATTTCATAGTGTATAAGGCTTATTTGATACTGGAGATATTCATAATCGTACCCTATTTCCAAAAGAGGGGAGATATAATATATGAGAAATATTTGGAATAAAGTCTTACCTTGCTGTTATTTCAGATCATTTGAAACCATAGCAAGTTTTAGTCTCCCCCTCCATCAGAGCCAGAAATTTTGGGGAAATATATTTTATTGTTATATTTTGGTAGGGATGTTTTTTTTGTTTTTTTTTTTATAACAACCTTACATTAAAAATTATGACATTACTATGCTTTTGTTGAACTAGTTAAATTTTTTTTTTTCATCACTTGTTAAGGCTGAAAAGTTACTCAAGGATAATGGTTCATGAGTTTGTCAGGTAGACAGTGAGAGAATACTATGATGATTGGTAATGATAGTTGGAGCTGAGCAGAAAATTTAAGAGGATGGTTTGACAAAAAGTTAAGATTGGATTTGAAGACGACCATGTTGCAGTCAGCTGGGAAACTTTGCTCATGAAAATTCCATTTAGTTGTAGGTACGCAGAAAAAAAAAAAATTTACAATGGCTGTAAATAGACAAGTTTTTGTTGCGAATGTTTTAGAGGGTAAAACCATTGATTGGAGCTCAGTTGAAAACCAACCTGTTCCATGAAAGTGTTAGGTTATTCATTTTTTTAATAAAATAATTTAGTATGGTTTAATAATCTATTATACTAAATGTTCCTTAACCAATATTTGTTTCCATATGGTTGTCTTCCGATACACAGGATGTTACAAGAAAATCAAACATTTGACAAAAAATTAATTTAATCCCAGAATGAAGCTCGAAGTGGACATCACTGCCGGAAACTTCATCTTTTAGTAGGATTTGACTCCTGCACACAAGGCGAAGATGATCCAGGTATGGTTGCTCAATAACATTTCTCATCACTGGTCGGATGACTTGTGACTACTCTTCTCACTTGACTGTAACCCCCTTTGACTATTTCTTCTAGAATGTGATCGAGGCTAAGACCAATAAGCACACGCACAATACATACTCTCTGAAGCATGCTATAGACAAGGACATGTTCACCACTATAGACAAGGACATGGTCACAAAAACATTTCCTGCCTACTTTGAAATGGTCATCTCTGGTGGTAGCGATTCCATTAAAAAGTAATGAAGTATGTCAGTCTAATGGTTTATAAATAAACTGTTGGGTCTCTGCATATATATTTTAAAAAATTTTTTTTCCTTTTTCTTTTTGGCCAGTGTCAAACTTTTACTGCAACTCCCTGTATTTTAATAACATGAAATGCTAAAATATACTTTCGTTTTGAAATTAAATTATGTTTGAATAAATTATCTTTTATTTCCTCCCAATCGTTTTGTAGATTCAATCACTCTAATATTTCCTATGTGTGACCCTTTGAGAAAGAGTGACTCCTTTTTTAGCATCACCACCTAATTTACATGTGTATATCTGTACACACTACACTGTCTAAATTAGAAATAAAGAGACTTGTTATATTGCTATCTATGTAAGAATAAAAATACTTCTGTATTCTACTCTATAATAAAGACCAATGTGTATGTTTATATTTATTTGCATGCATATAAACTACTATATATATATATAAGCTGAATGTGTATGTGTGTCTGGTCACGAATAGGCTCCTATATGGTTGACTATTTTAAAAAACTGATTACATATAATGATAGATGTATCGAGACACAGGAATGGGTCTGTTTGATCTGGCAGAACGGTGGTTCATTAAAATTGAGAGGTCTGCGTTCGCACCTGGTCCACAAAATATGAAAAAAAAATTTAAAAATTAAAAAAAAAACGTTTACAAGTGTTAGATGTACACAAGAATACTTTGATAAGTATGTTTTAACTTAAATAGGGATGGTATGATAAAATTGTGGGGTCTGCGTTCACGCCTGGCCTCAATAGAATGGAAATAGGCACAAACTTTAATAAAGACTTTTCATATCTATCTGCGTAAGTATACTTTGATAATTATGTTTCAGTTTGAAGAAATATGGTATAATATAATTATGTGGTGTTCGTTCGCGCCTGACCTCCATAGAATGGAAATATGTCACAAAGTTTAACAAGGTTTTTAAATATAGATCCACAGAATATTGTGATAAGTGTTTCAGTGTGAACAGGTATGGTATAATAAATTATGAGGTTTATCTATTTTATTTTTACCTTCATCATATTTTGCTTTGGTTTTGATACCCCGAAATTCGAAGCTATCTCTTTACAACCCTTCCTTTTCATAACCTATCGTACTTTAATAAATCAGAGTCCATTTTCTGTAGGCTGTTTTTGAACCCAGTCAACGACGGGTACTTTTGCTAGTATATATATAATGTTTGTTTGTTTCATTCCGTCATGCAAAAGTTGATGGGTAAATAACATGCCGTTTTCTGGTTTCTAGGTGAAATCATTTCTCCCAAGTGGTGAGGGGTGAGGGGGAACTTGAAAAAGCAAATAACTTAGACAATCACTTCCCAACTTG